>NC_080168.1:33446475-33772411 GCF_950295315.1 Erinaceus europaeus
AATGAAAACCTTTCTGACATCTAGGACAAGGTGTTCATGGCCTCTAGCCCCCTGACTGAAGGCGGGGTTGCCCTGACTGGAGGCGTGGTTGCCCTAACTGGAGGCATGGTTGCCCTGACTGGAGGCGTGGTTGCCCTGACTGGAGGCGTGGTTGCCCTGACTGGAGGCATGATCACAGCTTATCTTATTGGTTACACCAATACCCTTGGCAACCGCACTGAAAGCAGGCCCCGTTTTGATTATCTGGGGCAACTGCATAAGCCTGTGTCATAATGGGTGCCTCATAAGAGCCTGGTCTAAGATACTGTGTCACTAAAATCCAATTATCTGGGTGTTGGTGTTTAAGACTGAGGCATGCCTGATGGAATTCTGGAATCATGCCATCCCAGACAATAGAACGCAGGAGAAGAGAACGGACTTCAGGATTATAAATCTTTCTCTCTAAGGTTGACCGCACCCTGGAAATGAAGTCAGCTAAAGATTCATCTGTTTTTTGGAGAAGGGAGTTAATGGGGACTGAGGCCTCTTCGTGGATGTGGTTAACCTCTTCCATGCTTGTGTTGCACAGATGCATACCTGTTCAAAATAACCAGTTGGAAACTTGGCTTCTGCCTGCTGAATTCCAGTTTCAAACTCTTCTGCTCCAAATAATGCATTGAAATTCCATTCTAGCTGTTTGTGACTATTTTTCTGGGATTGTTTTGAGCATTCATCACGAAAGCATGCCTCCCTTTGCAGGTAGAGGGGGTCTGGGAGTGCAGCTTGAGATAAGTCCCTCCAATCTTGGGGGGTATTAAGGTGCTGGAAAAAGCCTCGTAAAATGGACTTTGTCCATGGGGCATGAAGCCGGTCCTCCTTCACTGCCTGCCTGAGTTCTCTGAGTTCTTTGAAGGAGTATGGATGCCACACCTGAGGTTTTGTCTATTGGGGGCCACATTTACCAGGAAGGTGTGGAATTGGTTTGATGACATGGGGGAAGGAGTCACGGAAGTGGAAGCTGCTGGGATAGTGGCCGCTGGAGCTGCCAGAAGAGAACTCTTGGGGCAAACTGTAGAGGAATTAGGGTGGCTAAGAGCCGAGAACATCTCTTTTAACTTTTGTATCTCAACCTCAAGGTCTCTTAATGGCGAGGTATCAGTGGGGGGAGGAGTCACGGAAGTGGGAGCCACTGTAGTGGCTACCAGAGAAACCGAACACGTGTCTGTGGAAGCAGAACTCTCGGGGTAGACTGCAGAAGGCTTAGAGTGTTAAAGCGCTGAGAACATATCCTTTAACTCTTGTATCTCAGCATCAAGGTCTCTTAATGATGAAGTATCAGCAGGGGGAGGAGTCACTGAAGTGGGAGCCACTGTAGTGGCTACCAGAGAAACCAAACGCATGTCTACGGAAGCAGAACTCTCGGGGCAGACTGCAGATGGCTTAAGGTGTTTAAGTGCCAAGAACATATACTTTAACTCTTGTATCTCAGCCTCAAGGTCTCTTAACCTTTTGGTAGGATGCCTTATACATATCCTGAGAGTTACAAACATAGCCAAGAGAACCCACGATGCAGCTCCAATTGAAGTGTCTCTGAGATCGAGAGCCTGTCCCATTAGAAAAGAATAGAATGTCTGGGACACCTCCTCGTAAAGCGGAAAAAATCCCATGGTGGGGGGAAACATGGGGCGGCAGAGTCAGGCGGCTGCCACTTACCTGTGTCTGGGCAGCTTTTCTGGACCTCAGGCTGGGCCACCTAGAGGGGCGTGAATGCAGGACACATTGGGCGCCAGGTGTCAAGCTGTGCCACGGAGAAGAGAGAGAGGAAATCTGGAGCAAAGAGGGAACACAAATCTTTATTGTTGGATCAGACAGGTGGTTCAGGCCACGTGGAGTCAGCCGAAAATGGCAGTACCCCGCTACCTCACCACCAGGCAAAAAAGAGAGACCGAGAGCGCGGGAGTGGGAGGGCTTTATAGGGCAACAACCAGGAGTGACGTGTCGGGACAGGATTGGTTGAAAAGGGCACTGCAAGAATATCACAGGAAGTGGCAAAACCTGAGGGCAAAGACTGCATCTGTATAATTCCCCAACACAATACAACTTCCACTAGATCCTCTGTCATCCTTTTTGGACCTGTATTCTCCCCCCACACAAACACACTCACCCCAGAGTCTTTTACTTTGGTGCAACATGCCAATTCCAGTTCATGTTCTACTTGTGTTTTCTCTTCTGATTTGTTTTTCAACTTCTGCCTGAGAGTGAGATCATCCCATATTCATCCTTCTGTTTCTGACTGATCTCACTTAACATGAATTTTTCAAGCTCCATCCAAGATTGGCTGAGAACAGTGAAGTCACCATTTTTTTACAGCTGAGTAGTATTCCATTGTGTATATATGCCACAACTTGCTCAGCAACTCATCTGTTGTTGGACACCTGGGTTACTTCCAGTTTTGGCTATTACAAATTGTGCTGCTAAGACATATAGACATATATGTACACAGATCTTTTTATGTTGGTATGCATGAGACCCCTTCTGTTTCATTTGGTTTAAATCCCCCCTGCTTAACACTAT
This sequence comes from Erinaceus europaeus, assembly GCF_950295315.1. Lineage (NCBI taxonomy): Eukaryota > Metazoa > Chordata > Mammalia > Eulipotyphla > Erinaceidae > Erinaceus > Erinaceus europaeus. The sequence goes on from NC_080168.1 coordinate 33,449,029, forward strand.
TCTATTTACATAACCACTTCATTCTATTTACATAACCGCTGTTAACAAGCACCACCCTCCCTCCAGGGCATTAGTGGTTCAGTGATAGAATTCTCGCCAGCTCCACCTCCTCTCCTTGTCACACCCTGATCCTCTCCTTGTCACACTCTGATTTTCACCAGTCACTTTTCTCTCCACCCTCTCTATGTCACATCCTGTTTCCACCCTACTTGGCAAGTATATATAAAGACAGCATTGTGAGTTTTACGGTAACTTGAGTTTAGCTTAGCTCGGCTTAGATTGTGCTGCATCCTGCATGAATAAAGAGATTCTGCCTACAACTCATGAGTCCCTGGTTGTCTGTTACCCGCCCGTGAAGCCAGCCCGGTGAAAACAACATAGCCCGTCGAAAACAACATTTTTGAATAGGTTTGTTGGGTTTCATAGGATATATCCCCAGGAGAGGAATTGCAGGATCATAGGGTAGGTCCATTTCTAGCCTTCTGAGAGTTCTCTAGACTGTTCTACACAGAGGCTGGACCAATTTACATTCCCACCAGCAGTGAGACCCCACAACCTCTCCAGCATTTGCTGCTGTTACCTTTTCTGATGTATGACATTTTCACAGGAGTGAAGTGGTATCTCGTTGTTTTTATTTGCATTTCTCTGACCATCAAAGACTTGGAGCATTTTTTCATGTGTTTCTCAGCCTTCTGGATCTCTTCTGTGGTGAATATTCTGTCCATGTTCTCCCCCCATTTTTGGATGGGGTTATTTGTTGTCTTGTTGTTGAGTTTGGCAAGCTCTTTATGTATTTTGGTTATTAGCCTCTTGTCTGATGTATGGCATGTAAAGATCTCCCATTCTGTGAGGGGTCTCTTGGTTTGGGTAGTGGTTTCTTTTGCTGTGAAGAAGCTTTTTAATTTTATGTAGTCCCATAGGTGTATGCTTGCCTTAGTCTTCTTTGTAATTGGATTCCCTTCTTTGAAGATTTTTTTTTAATTTATGCGGAAAAGAGTTCTGTTATATTTTCCTCTAAGTATCTGATAGTTTATGGTCTAACATCCAAGTCCTTGATCCACCTGGAATTGACATTTGTATTTGGTGAGATCTAGTGGTTCAGTTTCATTCTTCTGCATGGTTCACCCCATTTTTCCAACACTATTTGTTGAAGAGAGTCTGCTTTCCCCACTTAATAGTCTGGGCAACTTTGTAAAGATTAGATGTCCATACGTGTGGAAGCTTACTTCTGGGTCTCAATTCTATTCCACTGGTCAGTGTGGCTATTCCAGTACCAAGCAGTTTTGATGACAATGGCCATATAATACAGTTTGAGATCTGGGAGTGTGATGCCTCCAGTTCTATTCTTTCTTCTCAAGATTGCTGTGGCAATTCTAGGTCTTTTCTGGTTCCAGATAAACATTTGTAGCATCTGTTCTACTATCCTTAAAAATGTGATTGGGATCTTGATTGGAATAGCATTAAATTTATATATGGCTCTGGGTAGTATATTCATTTTGATGATGTTAATTCTTCCAACCCATGAACATGGAATATCTCTCCACTTCTTTGTGTCTTATTCAGTTTCCTTGAGTAGTGACTCATAATTTTTAGTATACAAGTCTTTCACTTCTTTGGTTAGGTTTATTCCTAGATATTTTATTGTTTTTGTTGCTATAGTAAAAGGAATTGATTTCTGGATATCAACTTTTTCAAAATTAGTATTTGCATAGAGGAATGCCACTGAGTTTTGAGTGTTAATTTTGTAGCCTGACACCTTACTGTATTGCCTGATGATTTCCAAAAGCTTCTTGCTGGATTCCTCAGGTTTTTCTGTGTACACTATCATGTTATCTGCATATAGGAAGAGTTTGACTTCTTCTCTTCCTATCTGTATCCCTTTAATTCCTTGCTCCTGCCTGATTGCTATGGCAAGAACTTCCAACACTGTGTTGAATAGTAATGGTGATAGTGGGCAGCCCTGTCTATTACCTGATCTGAGTGGAAATACTTCTAGTTTTTCACCATTGAGTATGATGTTGGCTGTAGGTTTGCTATATATAGACTCCACTATCTTGAGGAATTTTCCATCTATTCCCATTTTTTGTAGTGTTTTGATCATAAAGGGATGTTGGATTTTGTCAAAGGCTTTCTCTCTACCTATTGATACGACCATGTGGTTTTTGGTCTTGCTTTTGCTGATGAGATGGATCATGCTGATTGATTTACGTATATTGAACCAACTTAGCATCCCTGCAACAAACCTCACTTGGTCATGATGAACAATCTTTTTAATATACTGCTATATCTGGTTGGCTAGAATTTTGTTCAATATTTTAGTATCTATGTTCATCATTGATATTGGTCTGTAGTTTTCTTTTTTGGTTGTGTCCCTATGTGATATTGGTCTGTAGTTTTCTTTTGTGGTTGTGTCCCTATGTGTTTTTTGGTATCAGAGTGATGTTAGCTTCATAGAAGCTGGAAGGGAGTATTCCAGTGTCTTCAATCTTCTGGAAGACTTTTTAAAGTAGAGGTATTAGTTCTTCTTTGAAAGTTTTGTAGAATTCATTTGTAAAACCATCTGGTCCAGTACTTTTATTCTTGGGAAGGTTTTTGATAACTGCTTCAATTTCATTAGCTGCGATGGGCCTGTTCATGTTATCTAGTTCCTCTTTACTTAACTTTGGAAGTTGGTAGCTATCTAGGAAATTATCCATTTCTTCCAGGTTCTCTAGCTTGGTGGCATATAGTTGTTCATAGAAGTCTTGCATGATATGCTGAATTTCTGTGGTGTCTGTTGTGATATCTCCTCTTTCATTTACAATCCAATTTATGTGGGACTTCTCCCTTTTTTGTTTTGTGAGTCTGGGTAAAGGTTTGTCGATTTTGTTTACTCTTTCAAAGAACCAACATTTACTTTATTGATCGCTTGTATGGTTTTCTCATTTTCAGTGTTATTTATTTCCGCCCTAACTTTAGTTATTTCTGTCCTTCTGGTTGCTTTAGGTTTCCTTTGTTCTTCTTCTTCTAGGTCTTTAAGGGGTACAGTCAGGCTGTTTATTTGTGCTTTTTCTTGTTTCCTAATGTATAGTTGTATGGCTATGAACTTCCTTCTCAGTACTGCCTTAGCTGTGTCCCAAATATTTTGATAGCTTGTGTCTTCATTTTCATTGAACTCTCGAAACATTTTGATTTCTTATTTATTTCCTCTTTGACCCAGTAGTTGTTAAGTAGTGTACTGTTGAGCTTCCACATTTTGGCACTATTACTAATCTTTTGTTGACTGTTAAGTGTTAGTTTAATTCCACTGTGGTCTGAGACGATGCTTGGGATGATTTCAATGCTCTTGAATTTGCTGATGCTGTGGCCTAACATATGGTCTGTCCTTGAGAATGACCCATGTGGATTTGAGTAGAATGTGTTTTCCAGTTTTTTGGGATGAATGACTCTGAAAATGTCCAATAGTTCTAGTTTATCAATCTCCTCATTTAGTTCCCTCGTGTTTTTATTTATTTTCTGCCTGGATGATCTGTCAAGTTGAGAGAGTGGGGTGTTGAAGTCCCCTACTATGACTGTGTTGCTGTTAATATGTATTGCCATAGCTCTTTCAGTAGACGTTTGTTGTATTTAGATGGCTTCTCACTGGATGCATAAATGTTAATAATTGTTAAGTCCTCTTGATTGACTGATCCTCTGAGCATTAAGTAGTGTCCATTCCTATCTTTTTAAATTTTATTTATTTTAAAGTCTATCGTGTCAGATATAAGAATGTTTCTGCCCCTTTTTGTGGGTCATTGGCTTGTATGATAGTTTTCCATCCTTTCACTTTGAGTCTGTGTTTGTCTTGTTGAGTTAGGTGGGTTTCCTGTAGACATCACATTATTGGGTTGTGTTTTCTGATCCATCTTCCTACTCTGTGCCTTTTAATAGGTGAATTCAGGCCACTGACACTTATTGATATCAGAGACTGAAGATATTTTAACGTCATTTGTTGTTGAGGCGGTCTGGTGTCGGGCTGCACCGCGGAGAAGAGAGCGGACGTCCAGAGCAAAGGGGTGCACAGATCTTTATTATAGGATGGGGGGGAGGTTTGGTTCAGACCACGTGGAGCCAGTCAGCAATGGCCGACCACGGGGGGAGAGCAGGGAGCGAGACCTCAGAGAGGGAGAGCCGAGAGCCCAGAGAGAGAGAGGGGAGGGGTGAGGGGGCTTTTTATTGGGCGACAACCAGGGGTGACGTGTAGGGCCAGGATTGGTTGAAAGGGGGCACTCTAGGATTTAGCGGGGCATAGAAAAACCTGGGGGCGGAGCCAGGATTGGTTGAAAGGGGGCACTCTAGGATTTAGCGGAGCATAGAAAAACCTGGGGGCGGAGACTGCATCAGAATAAGTCCTCAGCAACAGTCATTCTTGTAGATTTTTAGAGTGTTCTGATATATGGCCTATTTTTGGTGGTCTGACTCTTTGTAGGAGACTTTTCAGAACTTCTTTCAGGGCAGGCTTGGTGATAGTTGATTCTTTCAACTGTTGCTTGTCTGAGAAGGTTTTTATGCCTCAATCTAGTCTGAATGATAGTCTAGCAGGATACAGTAGTCTTCATTGAAAGCCTTTCTCATTGAGCTGAGTTCTCTGTTTTGTCCCATTCAACTACTTGAGTTTAAAGGGAACAAAATGATTTTTCAGGTGTTTGTGGTTTACAAAACTAAAATATTTTTGAGAAGTATAAATTCACAATTCCTCATCCAGCACTATACCTACCACACCACCAAAGTAGCAGTAACCCTTTGCTAAGATCTGCTGTCCCTCTCTACTACCTTAGCCTCCAGCTCACTGCTTTGTCCTTTGGTTTCTTTCTTTCTTCTGATAGTCCCCTTTATTTTATTTATATATATATTTTTTTATCTCATCTACTATATTCTTTTCTTGTTGTAGTTGTTTTTGCCTCCAGGGTTATCACTGGGGCTCAGTGCCTGCACTACAAATTCACTGCTCCTGGCAGCCATTTTTCCATAGTTGTTGTTGCTGCTGTTATTGTTGTTGCTGCTGCTATTGTTGTTGTTGGATAAAACAGAGAGAAATCAAGAGAGATGGGGAATACAGACAAGGGGAGAGAGAGGCAGACACCTGCAGACCTGCTTCACCGCTTGTGAAGTGACCCTCTGCAAGTGGGGAGCCAGGGCCTCGAACCAGGATCCCTGTGCTTTGTACTATGTGGGCTTAACCCAGTGCACTACTGCCTGTCCCCCTCATTTACTATATTCTTTGTATTATATTCTTTATCTTTAATATGCTCTCACACTTCCCCGGACTTTGTTGAAGTCTACTTTTCATTGAATGTCTCTCTGTCTCTCTCTCTCTCTCTTTATAAAAGGGAAACATTGACAAAACCATAGGATAAGAGGGGTACAACTTCACACAATTCCCACCACCAGACCTCTGTATCCCATCCCCTCCTGTTATAGCTTTCCTAGTCTTTAACCCTTCTGAAAGTATGAACCCAAGATCATTGTGGAACACAGAAGGTTGAAGGTCTGGCTTCTGTAATTGCTTCCTTGCTGAACATGGGCATTGACAGGTCGATCCATACTCCCAGCCTTTCATCCTTTTCCAGGACCTGTACTCCCCCCACCTACCCACTCACCCCAGAGTCTTTTACTTTGGTGCAATACACCAACTCTAGTTCAGGTTCTACTTTTGTTTTCTCTTCTAATCTTGTTTTTCAACTTCTGCCTGAGGGTGAGATCACTTGTAGACAATTAGTAGACAATTTGTTCTGCTTTATGTCTTTACACTTTTTCAACCACCAGGTTCCATGATGCCAACCTGACTTCCCTGGGCAGAGGACCCCACCATGTGTCTAGGATACCCACCACCCCAGAGAGACAGGCTGGGAGTATGAATCAACCTGACAATCCCATGTTCAGTGGGGAAGCAAATACAGAAGCGAGACCTTCCACTCTCTGCATCCCATAATGATCCTGGGTCCATACTCCCAGAGGGATAAAAATTAGGAAAGCTATCAAGGGAGGGGAGTGGATACAGAGTTCTGGAGGTGGGAATTGTGTGGAATTGTACCCCTCTTATCCTATGGTCTTGTCAATATTTCCATTTTATAAATAAACCTTTTTTAAAAAGATCATGTCACAAGTTCAAGTGCCTCTGCTTCACAAAGTCAGGAGTCTAAGGGTGGCCTCTTCACTGAGTCACTTCAGCTGCGTTCTGACTCTGGTTCACAGATATACCCATTAAGGATGGTGGTTTCATGCTGATTTCTTTTCTTCTTCTTTTTTTTTGACTCCAGGGTTATCACTGGGGTTCAATGCCTGCACTACAAATCCATTGCTCTTGGAAGTCATTTTCTCCCATTTTTGTTGACCTTGTTGTTACTGCTATTGTTGTTGTGGGATAGGACAGAGAGAAATGGAGAGCGTAGGGGAGACAGAGAGGAGGAGAAAAGATAGACATCTGCAGACCTGCTTCACCACTGGTGAGGCGACACCCCTGCAGGTGGGGAGCCTTGGGCTCAAACTGGGATCCTTGAGCGGGTCCTTGCGCTTTGTGCCATGTGCGCTTAACCAGCTGCACTAACGCCTGGCCCCTCATCCTGATTTCTTCGACAACTTACTCTCTCTTAGCAATCCTTCCTCTTGATCACAGTGGCTTTTGATATCTCATTTTTTATTACTTAATTACCTTGTCCCCAGTTCCCTATTTCTCCTTTGCTTGAGTAGGACAACCAGTCAGAACACCAACCTACCCTATATTTTGATCTTCCAGCACCTCAGTTGCTTAATCCAACAAACAATAACATTTTATTAAAATAATTTAAAATCTAAAAAATAATAATTATAATAATGAATGAACTTCCCCAAAGAAAGAAGCAAACATTTTAGTTTTCTTCACAAGAGACATAATTTATCAGATTGATGGCATTTGTAGTCCACTTTAAAAAGAAAAATTCTTGGATCAAAAGGTGGTGCCTGGTGCCATGGGGTCTTGACTCTGGTGCACAGGGTCACACCTGGGCTCTTACACCCTGCCTAGACCTGCCCAAGCTGCTGTTATCCCATGGCTACCTACTCACTGCGGGCTGCTCTCCTAGATCTTATAAAGACTGACAACTCTAAAAAAGAAATGTCTGGACTCCTTGCTCTCTCACCCAGGATTAGTCAAATGTCAGCACTGTCACTAGAACAGACAAATAACAGGATTCTGTAAAGGTAACAGAATAGCATGACTGCCTCACAGTAAACAAATACCAGACTGCAGGTGCATTGGGGCAGCCAAGTAGAATAAACTCCAAAAGTCAAACACAAATGCCAAGGCCTTTATAAATATCTCAGGATGACTCACCCCTAAGGTATTCTCCCTCCTCAGCTTCCCTTCACAGAAATGTCCATACAAAGGGCCAGAAGCCACCATGATAAGGGAACACATTAAACATTTCACCCCTGTGGTCCAGGAGTTGGTGCAGTGGATAAAGCATGAGACTCTCAAGCATGAGGACCTTAGTTCAATCCCTGGCATCGCATGTACCAGAGGGATATATAGTTGTTTCTCTCTCTCCTCCTATCCTTCTCATAAATAAATAAATATATTAAAAAATAAAAATATATATTTGATGATGGAGACTGTAAGTTATATACACACACACACACACACACACATTTGAAGCTGTGCTCCTAAAACCTTTTAATATTGTGAACCAATCTTGAGTCTTTTTTTTTCTCACCATTTTATTGGGGAGTTAATGGTTTACAGTACAACTGTTGTCGAGTACAATTTCTCATCTCTCTCTGATGGGTGTCTACAAAACACACTCACACTTCCAACTTAAGTCTTTCCCCACCATCCTGTACCAGGACTCTAACCCACCAAGCCTCCTCCTTCCCTAGAGTTCTTTGCAATGTTAAGTCAATTTTTTAAAAAAATCAAACCCCTGTATGGATTGACCTGTCAATGTCCACGTCCAATGGAGAAGTAATTACAGAAGCCAGACCTTCCACCTTCTGCACTCCAAAAAGAATTTTGGTCCAGGGGCTGGGTGGTGGCTCACCTGCTTGAGTGCACATGTTACAATGCCAAGGACCTGGGTTCGAGCTCCTAGTCCCCACCATCAGGGGGGAAACTTCACATGTGGTGAAGCAATGTTGGAGGTGTCTCTCTCTCTTTCTATCACATCCTTCCCTCTTAATTTCTGGCTATCTTTATCCAATAAAAAATAAAAATAATTTAAAAAAAAAGAGTGTTGGGGGGCAGGCAGTAGCACAGCAGGTTAAGGGCACATGTTGCAAAGCACAAGTACTAGCATAGAGATCCTGGTTCGAGCCCCCAGCTCCCCACCTGCAGGAGGGTCACTTCACAGACTGTGAAGCACGTCTGCAGGTGTCTGTCTTTCCCCCTCTGTCTTGCCCCTCCTCTCTCAATTCTCTCGCTATCCAATAACAACAGCAATGATAAACAAGGGCAACAAAAAGGGGGAAAAAATGACCTCCAGGAGCAGTGGATTCATACTGCAGGCACCAAGCCCCAGCAATAACCTTGGAGGAAAGGAAGAAAGAAAGAAAGAAAGAAAGAAAGGGAACAAAGGGAAAGAAAGAAAGAAAGAAAGAAAGAAAGAAAGAAAGGAAAAGAAAAAAAAGAAAGTTGTTCCATACTCCCAGAAGAATAAAGAATAGGAACGTTTCCAATGGAGGGGATTGGACACGGAACTCTGGTGGTGGGAACTACATGGAATTGTACCCCTGTTATCTTACAATCTTGTTAATCATTATTAAATCACTAAGAAATAATTTAAAATAAATCAAACCCCTAAACTGAAAGCATCTACGTGACTGCTGAGTTTAACTGTATACCTCGCTGAGCCTGAAGCAGATAAGCCTCCTCCTCCTAGCCACCAACTGAAACAGCCTAGGAATGACCACTGTCCAGTGTGATGAATAAAGGCTTTCCTAACATTATCTGTTATAAAAAGGGTCAGAGATACCTCCATATTCTGGCTTATAAAGGCCTCCAAAATAAGGTAAAGGTGCACCAGTATTCATGAGTGGGTGAACCGAACAGAAAGACGGTTTTGCTCTCTTCCAACTAATCAACAGAAACTATTTCCTCGGTTTTTTTGTCATTTGGACAAGATCCAGAAATGCATCGATCATAATCAAGAAATACTACTGACCATTGTGAATGATTGCATACATATGTTTGAAAATAAAGAATATGGAGACGGCGGAAATGGAAAGATTATGCCAGCAGCTATATTTGACATGGCTAAATTGAAATCCATATTGAAACAGTCTGTGAGAAACTGGAGTGAAATTGGGAAATCAGGAAGGGATGCCTGCTACCAGCCAATCATTAAAGAATTTTTTTAAAAAACTTTCCAAAAGAGAGACGGGATCCTTCTAGAGTAAATATGCTGGTGCTTGGTGCTGGATTAGGAAGATTGGGCTGGGAAATAGCTATGCTAGGTTATACTTGTCAAGGAAATAAAGTTCTTTTAGTGCTCTTTTCTTCCAACTTTGTACTCAACAGATGTTCTGAAATTAATAAACATCAGCTTTATATGTGGATTCATCAGTTCAGCAGTAACCAGAGGTCACCTGACCATATTTGGCCCATCTTCTTCCCTGATGTCAACGCTTACAGTCTTCCTCTGGGTTCTAATTTTTCTATGGCAGCAGGCTTTCAGGAAATATGCTCAGAATGCAGCATCTGGGGCTATATATATTGCTACCTGTTTCTTCATAGACACAGCTCACAGTGTAATTTTGTAAAATGTAATTTCAAAATTGACACACTGTGGAAAGTGTTCGAGCCAGGTGGAATTTGGATGAATCTAGGTCCTCTTCTGCACCACTATGAAACTTGGGCAAATTAACTTCCCATAGAACTGAGCTATGAAGATATAAAGAATGTTGGGCTACAGTATAGATTCCAGGTCGAGGTGGAAAAAGAATCCGTCATATCAACATATACTGTGCATAATCTCTGATGAAATACTACTATGACTGTGTCTTGTCTGCGGTCTGTAAACCACAAGAATAGCCTCAAGTGGCATTGCTAGGATAAAATTTTCGATAAGAGCAAATGCTGAAATAAACTCAGAATCAACTTATATGACAGGACACAATCTCAAATCAGGGGTGACTTCTTAATATGAGAGGTGGCTTAGTGGTTAGAGCACTGGACTTGTAAGCAGGGGTGCCTTCTTCCTTCTAAAAAATTCAGAAATAGCATCATATATTTACATCAGTAGACAATTGCTTTTTCAGAAATATTTTATCCCATGCGTATTTGTACTAGAGAAGTAAAAAATGGAGGAATTATTTCCACATATACATTTTTCTTGAACCTGGAGTTGTCTTTCAGCAGGAAAAAGTTTATCTCCAATGTCTTCATGAGATGTATTTCAAGTCTCCATGTTAATGACTAATATTACTGAAGTCTATAACAATACTCTTTTTTGTGTTGTATACATTTTGTTGCACAATATTTTTATAAGAGTCTAGCAATCCCTCAGGACTGGAACTTTTGTTCACTGTGGATCTTAGCAATCTGTATACATAGTATTATGTCCATTCATTATTTGGACTGTGTTTTTCCTACTTCAGCTTGACTTAGAGGAGTATCAAATGTCTTGTTTTCTATGAGATGCTAAATTTATTAAGAGCACATATCAAGTGCATTTCAAGTAAGTCTTGGCCACACTAAACTGAACATTTCTTACAAGTATACTCATCATGGATTGTTATTATTAAGCTGTACAAGTCCTCAACATTTTAAGTGAGGCACAGTCTTTATTAAAGGTCCTGCTAGAAAACTGGGGAAATAAGAATAAAATCTGCCCATTTGAAACTATAAATGAAGATATAGTTTGCCAGTGAGATTGTTTACAATAATGTGTTTGGATTAGTAGGACTACAAAAACAGGCACTTCTTCATTAAAGCAGCTATATCATGATATTAATGTGGGGGAATTTTGAATATTTGACATTCAGGGATAAATTACTGCCCATGGTCTGTGTCTTCATCTTTGTAAGCAGTAACCTTAATATAATTTAGATTGAAACCAATTTTGTTTCCCAGTAGCTGGAACTAAAACAGTATATGATGCTTTAAATTCTACCTCTAGGGGATCTGTACTGGAAGGAGTTTTATTGATTGATTGATTGATTGATTGATGCTTATCATCCTCTTTCTGGTAGCTTGGAAGAGTGGAGATGCCTAGTTTATTGCTTTACCTTTTCTTGGTGAAAAGGAAGTACTTTTGTTGGATATTTTCACAGATGATTGTTGTTGTATGCTTTACATTGGGTTGTTCTAGTTTTCCCCCCCAAGAGAATTGGATCAGTCCAGTTAGTTTCGCGGGCCCGCTTGGCCCCGCCCCTAGGAACCCCGCCAGAGTTTCAGGGTTCGAGGGTTCCTGAGTTCGAGAGTAAGAGAGAGTGCTTGCGCCGCCGCAAAGAGACAGCAGAGTTCTGTTTGGTGATTAGTTTGTCTTAGTTTATGAATCGTTGTTCCTGAATAAAGAAATACAGCTTCCCTGCCTAGCCGTTGTCTCTGCGTCTCTGTTACCCGCCCATGAAGCTAGCCCAGCTGGCTAGAGCCTCCGAAATTTTAACAACAAATGGCGCCCACGTGGACCTGACCTGCGCATCTCTCAGATAAGTAAAGACAACTTGGCTACCTATGCAGTATGGCCTTCTCTTCTGCTTGTGAAGAGATCTCCAAAGGCCTCTGCTCTTTCTTCACGAGACTGTTTTGCTGTTTCTGGAACATTTATGTCTGGACCACTCTGTGGTTTCCACTCGCTCGGCGAACTCAGAACAGCCAGCGGGAAGAGCCAGCGGGCAGGAGGCGAGGCGCAGAGCTGCTGTTTCCACCTGGTTAAACAGCCAGCCAGCCGGCTGCTCCCAGACAACCCCGCGCACCGCGCCTGCAGCCCCGCAGCCCGCAGGAGGCTGACGCCAGCCCACAGGAGCCCGATGCCACCACGCAGGAGCCTGATGCCAGCACGCAGGAGCCTGATGCCACCATGCAGGAGCCTGATGCCAGCATGCAGGAGCCCGATGCCAACACGCAGGAGCCCGATGCCAGCATGCAGGCCAACCCACAGGAGCCAGCTCTCCACCGCGTGGCACAGGGCACTGGACGCGTGATCCCTCCATGCTGCTCGGCCACTGCGAGCAGGGCAGCAGACATGGCAGGGTCATGGGGCAGGGCCACGGCGGCCTATCATGGCCGCCACCCCTGGGCACCTAGGCCCACGCCTTCTACAATGGTGGCCCGCCTGCCCTCTTGCTATAAATTCTGGAACGATCCTCCCGGACCCCCGGGCTCCCTGCCGAAACTGGGCACACGAGATCTCCAGCCGCCGGTCCAGTCTGAAGGCAGACAAGCTGGAGTACACAGAGATTTGTGCAGAGATCGCAACCTGCAATTCCTAGAAATGAAGCTGCGCAGGAAGCCACCTCTGGATGGTGAACCCCCCTCCAACAACTAAGACAGTACATATCTAAATTCGTGTTTGAAATGACATGTCTTCGTAACAAAGGTTTCTCTCCTTGTGTATTAATGACCATGTTTATGTGTATGTTTAAAGTTTGGTAAACAGTAACTTTAAGGCTAAATTCTTACTAGTCAAAGTTAAATGAAAAAGGTTTTCAACATAATTCTCATAAAGATAAAATTGACTTACATTTAAAGTCTGAGGTAAAAATTAGTTAACAATCAATATATTTTAACTAAGTTGGTCTAAACAAAAGGTTAAATAGACTTGTTGATATGTAAAACTCTCCATTACCTTCTCTATTAGAAATGGTAGATGGAACAATGGCTATGCTAATTATTCTTGTGCCTGAGGTTTCCTTTCCTGACTCCATCTTGAATGGGTGTAACAAAAGGTTAAAAAGACGTTGTTGATATGTAAAAGTCTCAAATTCCTTCTCTATTAGAAATAATGCTAATAACAAGTTTTGTTTCATAGTAAGTAAATTGCAGCCAGCTGCCTTTGGGACTCTAGGCCGTTCCCCGCCCCCATGCAAATGTCCGTCGAGACAAGTACGCCCCCCAGAGGCAAGAAATGTTTTTTTAAGCTGATAAAGTTTTGCCCGCAGAGGCAAAAAAGGCCCCCTCAGGCCTTCCCTTGGCAGCACACTGGTTCTTGTTACTTGCTTACATGTTTCTCCATGTTTGTGCCAGTTTCTTTTTTAAAAATGCCTGTATGATATATGTTTCTGTTCACCCCACACCCTTGATACTGTAGTCATTTAGTTAAAAAGAAAAGGGGGAATTGTTGTATGCTTTACATTGGGTTGTTCTAGTTCTCCCCCCCCCCAAGAGAATTGGATCAGTCCAGTTAATTTCGTGGGCCCGCTTGGCCCCGCCCCTAGGAACCCCACCAGAGTTTCAGGGTTCCTGAGTTCCGGAGTTGCAGAGTTGCAGAGTTGGAGAGAGTGCTTGCGCTGCCGCAAAGAGACAGCAGAGTTCTGTTTGGTGATTAGTTTATCTTAGTTTATGAATCGTTGTTCCTGAATAAAGAAATACAGCTTCCCTGCCCAGCCGTTGTCTCCGCGTCTCTGTTACCCGCCCGTGAAGCTAGCCCGGCCAGCTTGAGCCTCCGAATTTTAACAACAGATTGTGATGGTATTAAATTATGAATTAGACATAAGGAGCTGGTAACATAAAAATCCTACTTTAATAGTAAAACTTGTTAATTCTTCAGACTGTTGTCAGCAGTTGGGTAAGTGCCTATGTAATTCAGCATCTACTAGTAGGACCCTTTCTGCACATTCAAAAGAAAGCTCTTGGGGCCTTTATGAAGTAAGATCTCCATGAAGTTAATTTAACTATCCAAATTAATAAGAATTAAACCCTGGAGTCTTACAGCCAGGGTTTGCTTTTGGTTTTGGTTTGGTTCTTTTGTACTTTTTGAGTCCTTCGGTAGTTGCCAGGTGTTCATTTAGTAGGAATTCTCATGACTTACTCCATAAATGAACTTGAGATTTGTTGGGACTATGTGTAAGCCTGATAGAGCTTAGGGAGAACCACCCCCGTCCTTGGATGGAGGTCTGAGAAGATAACCTCTTGGTAAGTCTCTCTCAACCGAGGTGAGCATAAGGGGGGAAACTCAGACTTACTTCTTTCCTTCTTGACTCTTAGGCCCACAGAAACCCCAATACTTCCCTCCATTAACTGCAGGCCACATGGCCGCAGATTCACTTATTCAAAGTCACCTTCTGATCACAGAAGAACACACTTTATCACACACCTCACACCCCAGACAAGAGGAATTCCAAACTATATATGGCCTTTTGATATCCATCTTCTCTCTGTCTCACCCTACGGGTTTAACCCCTATGTTTCTCTCAAATACCTCTGGATAATTAAGTTGCTTGCGTCATGGAGAATAACTGTCTTGTATCTCATCAATTCCTGTCATACCAGCCCTCTACCGTAGGGGCATGCCGACCGTTAAGAAACCTGTAATTTCTGACATATTTCAGTAATAATTCCCTTCGTTTGTTTTTCTATTTAACTTATGTCCACCTTGCTAATAAATGAGTTCTGAGTCTGAACACGCTGGAGAGCTCCCTGGTGTCTTTTACTTCGTGTCACCCCTGTCGTGAGCAAGAAAGAACCAGTCTGGTACCTTTCCCCTGGAGACCACCCGCCAGAGAGACCCGGACAGAGATTAATTGTAAGGTGGGAAAATACTGTTTTGTAGGAAGTTTAAAAGGAACCTAAATATGTGTGTGTGTGTGTGTGTGTGTGTATCCATTTAAAGAAAAGGAATGCAGACTATTTTTAATTAATTTAGAAATATTTTTTATTCACTAATATTCACTTTTTTACAACTTGTATCAAAACAAATAATCTGTTTTTTTTTTTTAATTATAGAAGCATTACTGGTTTCCAACTATGACACCATCCCCCCAGATAATAGTTTAGGTCACCTGCATGTTAGATGTCAGGCTCAGGAAAAACTTGTTGGGTCATGGGCCCCTTGGAATATATTTAAAATAGACCTGTCAGCTTTTTCCAAAATGGAGACCCTAAATCTCCATCCGCAATATTCTTGCCTTTAGGTTCATGATTAATCAAAAATTTATTCTGCTTTCCATCTTAATTATTTTTCAGCCACCAGGTTCCAGATGCTACCATGATACCAACCAGACTTCCCAGGGCAGACACCCCACCAATGTGTTCTGGAGCCCTACTTCCCCAGAGCCCTGACCCACTAGTGAAAGAGAGAGTATGCATCAACCTGTCAACACCCATGTTCATCAGGGAAGCCATTACAGAAGCCAGACCTTCAACCTTCTGCACCACATAATGACCCTGGGTCCATACTCCCAGAGGGTTAAAGAATAAGAAAGCTATCAGGGGAGGGGAGGGTATACGGAGTTCTGGTGGCAGGAATTGTATGGAAGTATACCCCTCTTATCCTATGGTCTTGTCAGTGTTTCCATTTTATAAATAAAATCTAAAAAAAAAAAAAATTCAGGGCCATAAAAAAAAAGCTGGAGTCAGGCAGTAGCACATTGGGTTAAGCACACATGGCACAAAGTACAAGGACAGGCATAAGAATCCTGGTTCAAGCCCCTGGCTCCCCACCTGCAGGGAGTCCCTTCACAGGAGGTGAAGCAGGTCTGCTGGTGTCTATCTTTCTCTCCCCCTCTCTGTCTCCCTCTCCCCTCTCCATTTCTCTCTGTCCTATCCAACAACAATGACATCAATAACAACAACAATAATAGAAAAAAAAATAAGGACAACAACAGGGAAAATAAATAAATTTAAAAAAGAAGCATAAATGGACTGACAGCAATGGTTTGGCTTCACTACTTGAGATGCTTGATAGCCAGTTTTATTCTTTAATGTTGATTTTGTTAAGTTACAGCTTACATTTCAGTTAATTTTGAAATCAACTATTTCATTTATTTTATTTTATCTCATCATTAATACAATCTTTTAAATGTAAAAAGATTTATATCATTTTTCTATTGCAGCTTTTGCTGTTAACATATTCTAAATGTGAAAAGTGTGGTTATCAATCACTAGTAAGAGTATCACTGGATTTCATTTTGTGGCTTCTTTAGTTGTTGGGTAGTTGCCATCTCCCCCTGGCTTCTGCTTAACCATATGCCTATATAGGGATTTTACTGATCCAAAGCTTTGGTCTATTTACATAAATCACTTTTACATAAAGCACTCCAGGGCATTGGTGGTTCTATGATTCTCTCCTGCTCCACCCCCTCCTTGTCACACACTGATCCCTTCTTTGTCACACTCTGATTTTCACCAGTCACTTTTCTCTCCACCCTCTCTATATCACATCCTGTTTCCACCCTACTTGGAGAGTATAAAAACAGCTGCTCTTCTGATTAAAGACACTTGGAAATTGCTTTCCGGCTCCGAGAGTTCCAGAGTGTATCTCCTGCGAAGTTGGTGCAGCACGAGTTCCTGATCCCTCTCCCACACAGCAGCCTAGATCAGCTCCAGTTGAGTTCTCTCCAACCCAGAGAGCACTAGCTCGGGAAGAAGTACCCTCAGGCTATCCCGGCATCTGGCGCCCGGAACAGGGACCTGTAAGCAGCAGATTTACAAGAAGACATCTTAGATAAGTACACACCTTTTGGGTATCTGCAATATTGTGTTAAGGCACTGTGATTTTTTTTCTTTCTTATTGTTTTCCGGAGATCTTTCCACCATGGAAAATCTTTTCCAAATCCTGCATTCTTTTTCCAGTATACAATTTTTATATATCTGGGACATTTTTCTCGGGGCTTCACCTTATATCCTGTTGATCATCATAGCAGCTTTTAAGGGATATATAGGTCAACCTCTCAAAAGGCTTAAGGACCTAGAGGCTGAGGTCAAAGAGATAAAGGAAGTAATCATAGAACTTAACCAGCACCTTAAAAACAAGAAGAAGCAAAGGCCTGTCGTGATCTTGACCCACCCTAATTCCTCTGCATCTTGCCCTGAGGCCCCTATTTTGGCATCTTGCCCTGAGGCCCCTATTTTGGCAGACACGTGTCCGAATTCTCCTTTGGACTCCACAGCCACTTCTTCGGCCACCCCCATTTTGGCAGAAACGTGTCCGGAACCTCCTGCTGCCTCCATGGCTGCTTCTTCACCCCACCCTGTTTTGATAGACACATGTCCGAATTCTCCTGTAGCCTCCAAAACCACTTCTTCTTCTTCGGCCACTTGTCCAGAAGCTTCCACTTCGATGACTCCTCCTACCGCTACACACTTATCAGAGCAAGTCCACACATTTCCGGTCAATGTTGCCCCCAATAGACAAAAACCTCAGGCCTGGTATCCATATTCCGCCACAGACCTGAAGGAACTACGCCAGGCTATCAAAGATGACGGTGTTCATGCCCCATGGACCAGGTCCATTTTACAAGGCCTGCTTCAGAACCTTAATACCCCTCAAGATTGGATAGATGTGACTCGTGCTACGCTCCCAGGCCCCCTCTTCCTGCAATGGGAGGCATTCTTTCGTGACGAATGTTTACAACAATCGCGGAAAAATATTCAAAATCAGCCAGAGGGTAATTTTGATGCATTGTTTGGAACAGGCCAATTAGAAACAGGGATTCAACAGGCGGAAGCCAAGTTTCCAGCGGGGTATTTTGATCAAGTACGCCTGTGTGCATTAAAAGCATGGGAGCGATTAACACCACCCATGGGAGCAGCCTCAGCCCCCATTCTCTCCCTGCAACAAGAACCTGATGAATCCCTCGCTAAATTCATTGCCAGGGTCCAGTCGAGTTTGGAAAGGAAGATTTATAATCCTGACGCTCGTTTTCTCCTTCTGCGATCCATAGTCTGGGATGGAATGCTTCCGCATTTTCGACAGGCCTGTATCACTCTTAAAAACGAACACCCAGATACATGGATTCTAGCTACACAGGATCTCAGATAAAGCTCTTTTCAAGGACCTATGTTACAGGCCTATGCAGCTACCTTACATAAGCAAAAAGGAGCTTGCTTTCAGTGCGGTCGCCAAGGGCATTGGCGTAACCAATGTCCAGAAAATAGACCGCGACCCCGCCTCCAGTCAGGGCGACCCCACCTCCAGTCAGGGCGACCCCACCTCCAATCAGGGCAACCCCGCCTCCAGACAGGGAATCAGAGACCACGAATGCCTTGTCCCAGATGCCAGAAAGGATTTCACTGGAGGAGAGATTGTTGGTCAAGGTTCCATAGGAACAGCACGCCTCTGCCAAATGTAAACAGGGATTTAAACTAGGTATGGGGCTTCCCTTAGCCCCGCCCCCAAGAGGGAAGGAAGCAGGTCGCCCGCTTGGTGCTGTGCCCTTCTTCCACAAACAGAAGCCCAGCTTGGGACCCAATCCATCGCTACACCCACCACGCCAAGTAACAATTAACAGAGGGTGAGCAGAAGGAGGAACCCGCGGTATGTGGGAACTTCCAGCATAGAAATAACCGGCTGGAGCAAGAGAACAGCTCGAATTCAGAGCCTGAGATTTTATGGACCACCCCTGTTTTAGAAAGGGGTCACCCAACTATGACAGTAAAGATTGGTAATATTCCTTTTAAATGTTTGATTGACACGGGAGCAGATAAGACAATATTAAGACAAGCAGAGGTTCCCCAGAGTTGGGAACTCCTCCCAGGACCACGCTTACATGGTGTTGGAGGATTGACTCAGGCATTCCGCACACGAGATTCCCTTGTGTGGGAAGATCCAGAAGGGACTACCGGATGCTTTCAGCCTTTAATAGCTGATATAAGCACCAATTTATTGGGAAGAGACTTGCTAGAATCTTTAGATGTAGTGATATCCTCAGACACCTCTGCAGGACACCACACTCACTCCTGTGAGACTGCTAGACCCAACCAGCACCCCCAATACTAACTGCCACTGTTCGTAACAGAACTCCCCGCTTAGATTGGCTCTCTAATGAGCCTGTCTGGGTGGAACAGTGGCCTTTGCCTAGGGAGAAGCTAGAAATTTTTAAAAAACTCGTCCAAGAGCAGTTATCTTTGGGACACATTCGTCATTCTCGGAGCCCATGGAATACTCCAGTCTTTGTAATTAAAAAGAGCTCAGGAAAATGGCGCCTCCTCCAAGATCTTCGTGCAGTTAATAAAACCATGCAGGTTTGGGGCTCCCCCCAAAGGGGTTTGCCTCTTGCTTCCGCAATTCCCACAGGAATTCCAATCATAGCTATTGATATACAGGATTGTTTTTTCTCTATTCCCTTACACCCACAAGATTGTAAACGTTTTGCTTTCTCTGTTCCTTCTATTAATAATGCCAGCCCTGCCGATAGATTTGAATGGGTGGTACTGCCCCAGGGCATGGCTAATAGTCCTACTATTTGTCAAGAGGTTGTTAAATCTGCCCTTTTCTCATATATTCATAAGGGCCTTAAGGTTTTTCATTATATGGATGACGTGTTAATATGGGGAGAATTAGATACAGATCTCTCTGCCCTACGTGATTTTCTAATCCCTGCCTTAAAGAGAAGTGGACTTAATGTAGCTCCTGAGAAGATACAGCTAATCCCTCCAATATCTTTCTTAGGCTCAGAGATTTCCCTAACGCAGATTCGTCCTTTAAAACCTTGTGCTACTTTTCCTTCTAATCTCACTCTTGCTTCTTTACAAAGTTTTCTTGGAAATTTGAATTGGCTTAGGCAGTATCTTTATCTGCCTACGAGCTGCCTGCAACCACTGTTCGATCTGTTAAAAGGAAACAAACAGCCCTCCTCAAAGCGTATGTTAACCCCCGAAGCATCCTTGGCTCTGGAAAAAGTTAACCAGGCTCTCCAGGACATGCACCTCGTTCGATTCTCCCCCTCCTCTCCAGTAAATCTTCTAATCTTTAACTCCACCCCCACGGTAGTGGGGGCATTGTGGCAGAAACATGGCGTTCTCAAATGGCTTCATACGCCAGTAGGCGGAGCTCCAAGACTCCTTACCGAGATTGATGCCTTAGCATTTATGGTTCACCAAGGAAGAAACAGATCGGTTCAGGTCTTAGGAAGGGAACCAGATTCAATCATTCTTCCCTTTTCTCTCACTGATACAGAATGGCTCATACGCCACCATTCTCGTTTTGCCATAAGTTTAATGGGTTTTCCAGGACAATTAGATAATCATTTTCCCTCTAATAATTTGATAGCTTCTTTACCTCTGTTGCCTCTACTAGTACCTAAACTTTTCTCTCGAGATCCCATCCCCTCTGCTCCTACAGTGTTCACTGATGGTGGAAAAAAGGGAGCTGCTGCCCTTATATATTATCCAGACCAGCAATACCCCAAACCTCTCTTTACTGAACTTCCTGATAATTCCCCTCAGTACAAAGAACTTTATGCTGTTTTCCTTGCATTAAAAGCTGTACCAGCATCCTTCAACCTTTTTTCTGACAGTGTGTATACTGTTAACTAACTTCCATGGCTTGCTCGATCTTATGTAAGAATTGATGACAACCCACTTTCTCCTCTTTTAATTCAAATTGCCTCTATGCTCTGTTCTCGAACCCATCCACTGTATGTTCAGCACCTACGTTCCCACAGCCCTCTTCCTGGTCCCCTGTCCGAAGGGAATGCTGCAGCTGACCGCCTTGCCTCCACAGGAATTCTCCTAGCCTCTGTCTCTAATCCTGCTGACTTTCATTCCCTAACCCATGTTAATCTTAAAGGTCTTCGAGCTCGATTTCCTGATATTCCTCTGCCACAGTTAAAACGTATTCTTGCTACATGTTCCTCCTGTGCAGGTCTAATCAAAACACCTGCTATTCAGACTCTGGGGGTTAATCCTCGAGGTTTAAAAGCCAACGCTCTTTGGCAAATTGATGTTACCCACATACCTAACTTTGGCAAACAAAAATATGTGTTCATCTCAATTGATACCTTCTCTAAGTTTATGTGGGCTACAGCTCAGACTGGAGAAAACTCATAAAAGCTTATAAGCCATATGCTCTCCTGTTTTGCTGTAATGGGCTTACCTCTTCAACTTAAAACGGATAATGAACCTGCTTTTACCAGCAAACAATTTAAAGATTTTTGTTCCCTCTGGAACATTACTCATACTACAGGCATTCCGTATAATCCACAGGGACAAGGCATTGTTGAGAGGGCCCATCAAACTCTTAAGGCTCAATAAAATAAAGAAAAAGGGGAAATGTACCCCCCTAATATCCAGCTGGCAAAAGCCTTAACTACATTAAATCTCTTTAATATTTACAAAAACTCCGACCAACCTCCTATAATTCTTCATTGGCAAACACCACCCACCCTCCCAGCTATTAAAGTCAAATGGAAAGACCCACTTGATAAAATTTGGAAAGGACCTGACCCCCTGTTGACTATGGGGAGGGGTTTCGCATGTATTTTTCCACAAAATTACTCCAAGCCTGTTTGGGTTCCTGCCCGCCATGTCCGGCAATACCCACATGATGGCGCTGATATCCCTGAAGAACAAGAAACACTGCAAGAAGACTGGCTGCAAGAGGACTGGCTACAGGATGCACCCCAGGATCCATAATACAGCATGGCAGAATCAAAAAAAAAAATCTGATTCACAGAACTTCCCCCCCCCCCCGAATGAATGTCTTATGCTATGACTGGCCAGTTGTGTTTTGTGAGTGAGTGAGTGAGTGAGTGAAAAAAAAAAAATTTGAGTGACCAAAATTTTTGTATGACCCATTGTGCTCAGAGTACTCTGAAAGTTAACTGACTTTATATCAAACGGCTGGACGCAGCCATGGTTTCTGGAGACGTCCAGAAACAGTCCAAAAATTGTTCATTCCCCCTTTTGATTTCTTTTTTAAGTCTTGATACCAATATGAAATGTTTAGTCTTAAACTGTGTGAGTAAAGATGGTTCAACTATGACAGTAGTTCTAAATTCACATTTGAAATGATATATCTTATTTACAAGTTTTTCTCCTCCTGTGTGTTATAAACTATATGTTTAATATGCGTGTTTCAAGTTTGGTAAACATTAACTTAACAGTTAAATTGTAACTTCGAAGTTACATTTTTACGAGAAGAGGTAAAATCAATTCATTTAAGTAACTGAGTGTTTAAGGTAAAACTCTAAATATTCAATGTGACAATTCATCATCTCCTAAGTTAAAATACAGATTCTCTATACAGGACATTTTTGGAGGGCCCCCAAAAATGTCCTGTAAGCTATCTTGTGGAAATTAATCCACAACAAATTTGGCATCAATCTGATATTGTAAATGTACCAAAAAAAAAAAAATTGTCACTAAAATGTGTTAACTCTAGTAACCTGAGTTTGCTTAAAAACCCAATGTAAAAATAGTCAAGAATCAATATATGTAACTTAAACTCGGTATGAAAACTTTGCTATATAAAGACTGCTACATGAGGTCACGTAAGATGACCTTTACACAAAATTATAAAGATACCTAAACCAGTTATAATCATTGAGTTATCAATTGTAGTAAACTTCTAATTTGTTACAAAGTTTTTTCATAAGTAATTGACTACAGCTATGACAAGCCTTCGCATAAAGAAGCATCTGCTCATATAGAATCCCCAGAAATCCATCTTGGACCCCTGACCTCTGACATCACCCACAATTACAGCCATCCCCAGAAACCCATGATGTGACCTGACACGATCTGGAGAACCTGATTCACAGACTCCAAAGGACAAGACTTTCCTACTGCCTTTCTCTCAACCATCGGTGTCTGCTCTTCCTGCTTCTGTTTCGCCCATCATGTTTTGGCGGTTCCAGGTCACTCTCTACAGAGAAGAAAAGTTCCGGTGGCCGTCCTCCTCCATCAAGATAGACGTGTGGCATTTATTTCCTGGCCGTTGACATTGGACTGATGCTTCTATAGAACTTGCTGGACACTCCTTTTATACTGCTGGACTTCTTGAAGAATGACTGTAGCAGTTCATAGAACTTACCGCCAGCTGACTCGGGATTTTGCAATGCCAGATCACCCCTCTAGCCCCTTGGCTTATCAGGCCCCCACTCCTCCACCCATCAGGCTCACTCTGTCTCTTGCTACTCTTACTTATCCCTCCCTGTCTTGTGCTAGTTATTTTTGAAGACACTTACACACTATCATTCTGCTTTCTTCCCAACAGGTTTCCGTTCACCCCTACACTGCTATTCCCCTCACAGAGATGAAGCCTTTTACAGACATTGACCCAGTTATATATGGCCATTAAGTAAGAGGAAGATGTTGGGGAATTGTGAGGATATGGTTGAGCTTGGAAGGGCTTGAGCCTGAGGGGTGTGTCAATCCTGTTAGTCTCTCTCTCCACGGAGAGGTTGAGCAAGGAGGGACAGTAGAACCCCAAAAAAGGTGTGCCTCTTATCAGTCTCCCTGCCTCACAAAGTGCCCCGCACTCCTGATACTATGGCAAAAAGTTAAAAAGAAAGGGGGAGATGTTGGGTAGTTGCCATCTCCCCCTGGCTTCTGCTTAACCATATGCCTATATAGGGATTTTACTGATCCAAAGCTTTGGTCTATTTACATAAATCACTTTTACATAAAGCACTCCAGGACATTGGTGGTTCTATGATTCTCTCCTGCTCCACCCCCTCCTTGTCACACACTGATCCCTTCTTTGTCACACTCTGATTTTCACCAGTCACTTTTCTCTCCACCCTCTCTATATCACATCCTGTTTCCACCCTACTTGGAGAGTATAAAAACAGCTGCTCTTCTGATTAAAGACACTTGGAAATTGCTTTCCGGCTCCGAGAGTTCCAGAGTGTATCTCCTGCGGAAGTTGGTGCAGCACGAGTTCCTGATCCCTCTCCCACACAGCAGCCTAGATCAGCTCCAGTTGAGTTCTCTCCAACCCAGAGAGCACTAGCTCGGGAAGAAGTACCCTCAGGCTATCCCGGCATTTAGTTTTGTTTTTATTTATTTATTTATTTATTTATTTGCCTCCAGGGAAATCCCTGGGGCTCAGTGTCTGCACTATGAATCCACTGCTCCTGGTGGTCATCTTTTTTCCATTTTTGCCCTTGTTATTATTATTGTTGTTATTGCAGTCATTGTTATTGTATAGGACAGAGAGAAATGGAGAGAGGAGGGGAAGACAGAGAGGGAAGAGAAAGATAGACACCTAAAGACCTGCTTTACCACTTGCGAAGCGACCCCCCTGCAGGTGGGGAGCTAGGGCTCAAACTGGGGGGATCCTTACGTGGGTCCTTGCGCTTTCCACTATGTGCACTTAACCCACTGTGCCACCACCCGGCCCTCTAATTTTGTGTCTTTTATGTATAGCTGCTGAATTGTGCAAACCTTAAAGTTCTGATTTTTTTCTTAAATTAACTCTATACAAATGTTTTCACTCATTTTCATAAAGCAGCAGGATAGGTTATTGTGCTTGCTCCCCAACCCCCACCCTTGCTGGCACTTATGTGGAGTGGATCCATCCAGGGGGTAAGTCACCAACCCTCCCTCACCAGCTCTCAGGGACCATGTGATTCAGAAAGGAGGCATCAGGGAGTACTCTGGTACAAACACTCATTTATTTGGAGATAGGTACAGATTTATATAGAGAGTTAAACAAAGAACATTTTTCACATATGTCAGAAATTACAGGTTTCTTTTTTTATTAAGTTTTTATTTATTTATTTTCCTTTTTGTTGCCCTTGTTGTTTAACATTGTTGTGGTTATTAATGTCGTTGTTGTTGGATAGGACAGAGAGAAATGGAGAGAGGAGGGGAAGACAGAGAGGAGGAGAGAAAGACAGACACCTGCAGACCTGCTTCACCGCTTGTGAAGTGACTCCCCTACAGTTGGGGATCCGGGGGCTCGAACTTACGCAGGTCCTGGTGATTTGTGCCACGTGCGCTTAACCTGCTGGGCCACCACCCGACTCCCAATTACAGGTTTCTTAAAGGTCAGCTTACCCCTATGGTAGGGGGCTGGTATGACAAGAATTGATGCAATACATAAAGGTCAAAACAATTATTCTCCATGATGCAAACAGGTTAATTATCCAAAGGCATTTGAGAGAAGCATAGGGGTTAAACCAGTAAGGTGAGGTAGAGAAAAGAAAAACAAAACTTGATGTAAATCACAGATATCAAAGAACACAAGGAAATAGAATTTGGGGGTTTTCACTGTCTGGTGTTGGGGGTACATCATAGAGTGTGTTCTCCTTTATGATCAGAAGGTGAAGTGGATGTGTGAACTTTGAGTGAACCCTAAAGCAGGCAACCATTTGGACTGCTAGCTAGGGAAACTAAGTGTGAGAGGCCTGTAGGCTTTCTGTGAGCTTGAGAGACTAACAAGGAGAAACTGGGTCTGGAAGACTTTTCCCTTTTGGCTCATCTCTATAAGGAGAGAGGCTAACAAGTGAGGTGTCTTTCCAGACCTCCATCCAAGGATTGGAGAGCTTCCCTAAGCTCTACCAAGCTTTCACATAGTCCTACACACCCTCACCCCCCAATGATATGCAGTAGTGCAGATAAGAGTTTGTTAATCAAGTGAGCAGTGAGATATGTAAAATATAAGAGAAGTTGTATCAATAACAATATAAAATTATGAAGTTGAGAAAATGTAAAATGAACTTTATTTATATGTAATTCTAATTTTTGAAGTTGTCACAGGGGCTCAATTGAAAGCTTCATGTCTGCATAAAATCTATATTTTTAGTGTGTATGATAGATTATTTTTTAATATTAAAGTCTTCCAATTACTAAAAAAAAAAAAGAGCAAGAGAGAGAGAAAATCAAGTTGTAAAGCAGTCTGCCAACAGCTGGGGAAGACACAGGTAGAGATGTAGGTCTGTGCATGCTAGAAGAGGAACTGCTTCAGGGAGAGGACTCAGTGTGGACTTTATAATTGTTCTTGCAACTCTTTTTTACGGTATTGATTTTTTAGTCTATTTTATTTTTTCTTGACATTTTTTTCTTTATTAGGGGATTAATGTTTTACAGTCTCTAGGACCTGTAAATCCCCCCCTCCCACTCCAGAGTCTTTTACTTTGGCACAATACACCAAGATTTTGTTTTACTTTTTTATTATAGCCACCAGGGTTATCACTGGGTATCAGTGCCTGCTTGATAAATCCACAGTTCCCAGCAGCCATTTTCCTTTTTCTTAATTATTATTACTGTCTTTATTTGATAGGAAAGATAGAAATTGAGAGGGAAGAGGAGAAAGACATGAAGAGACACTTGGTTCACTGATCATGAAGCCCCCCCGCCCACAAGTGGAGAGCGGGCCTCATGCTGGTAATGGTTTCATTTTTTACCACCTGCTATTATTATATTTACTAATAAAGAAAACAGAAAAAGATCAGAGATATTTGTAGTGAAATGAGAAAGATAGACACATACACACAAGAAACGAAAGTGTGAGTATAAAAAAGCAAAGGAGGGGCAAGGGTAGACAGCATAAAGGTCATGTAAACAGACTCCCACGCCTCAGGCTCCAAAGTCCCAGGTTCAGTCCCTCACAAAGTCATAACCTAGGGCTGAGCAGTACTCTGGCTAAATAAATAAAATAAAAAAGCAAAAGGTGATAAATTCAGAATTCCAGACTCCATGACCCAAACTAGAAAGGTAAGAGTAGAAAAGGGCCTCTGAGGGGAGGGGCTGTAGAACTCTGGTGGTAGGAACTGTATGAAATTATACTTCTCTTATCCCACAATTTTGGCAATCATTATGAAATCACTAATTAGAGAGAGGGGCCTCTGGGCACTGGGCCTCTCACGTGACACGGCTGGTGGGTAGACAGGTCTCTGGACAGGACTACTAAGCACAGCTCTGCCCATTCCTCTCTTTCATTCTCTATGTAGAGAATTTTAAATTGGGACCTGGGAGGCCACTCAGCATTACTGTATTTGTGTGAGGCCCTCTGGTTCATTCCCTGGTAGTACATGAAAACAAAGCAAAGCAAAACAGACTCCACTTGTGTAGGGAAGTTAACGTAGCAGTCAAGGGTAAACCAGGGGATGGTTGAATTCTGAGCATCCACAGAGTCTTCTCTGTTCTCCTGCTGCCATTGAACTTGTTCCTTTTTCCTTTTTTCTTCCTCCAGAGTTATCGCTTCCCTACCTGCAGGGGAGAGACACTTCATGAGCAGAGAAGCAGATCTGCAGGTGTCTGTCTCTCTGTCTCCTTCTATATCTCCCCCTCTTCTCTCAATTTCTCTCTGTCCTGTCCAGTTAAAAAAAATTGAGGGAGTTGGGTGGTAGCGCAGTGGGTTAAGCACATGTGGCACAAAAGCAAGGGTCAGCGTAAGGATCCCAATTCGAGCCCCCAGCTCCCCACCTGCAGGGAAGTCTTTTCACAGGCGGTGAAGCAGGTCTGCAGGTGTCTATCTTGCTCTCCCCCTCTCTGTCTTCCCCTCCTCTCTCCATTTCTCTCTGTCCTATCCAACAATGATGACATCAACAACAATAATAACCACAACAATGCTACAACAACAAGGGCAACAAAAGGGAATAGATAAATAAATAAAATTTTTTTTAAAAAAAAATGGACAAAATGGCCACCAGGAGTAGTGGATTTGTAATGCTGGCACTGAACTTTTTCACTTTCCTTCCTAGGAAATACAGCTTCGGGAGCAAACTGAGTAAGAGGGCTTGTTAGGCTTGACCAGCCTCACCCTTCTGCACACAGCTGGACTTCCATTCACCGACAGAATGAATCATCTTTCTTGTGAGTAATCAAACTACCTATTTTAATATTGTTTCCTTGGGAATTTTTTTTAATTTAATTTTTTATTTGTAAAAAGGAAACATTGACTAAACCATAGGATAAGAGGGGTACAACTTCACACAGTTCCCACCACCAAAACTCTGTATCGCATCACCTCCCCTGATAGCTTTCCTATTCTTTAACCCTCTGGGAGTATGGACCCAAGATCATTGTGGGATGCAGAAGGTGGAAGGTCAGGCATCTGTAATTGCTTCCCCACTGTACATGGGCACTGACAAGTCGATCCATACTCCCAGCCTGTCTTTCTCTTTCCCTAGTGGGGAAGGGCTCTGGGGAAGCAGAGCTCCAGGAAACATTGGTGGGGTTCTCTGTCCAGGGAAGTCTGGTCGGCATCATGGTAGCATCTGGAACCTGGTGGTTGAAAACAGACTTAACATACAAAGCCAAACAAATTGTTGAACAACCATGAATCTAAAGGCTGTAATAGTACAGATGAAGAGTTGGGGTCCCTCCATTTTGTAGATAGCTAGTAGGCATACTTTAGTTAAATTCCAAAGGGCCTGTGGTTATATTAGTGATTTTTTTTTTGTTTTGGTTTGGTTTGGTTTTTGCCTGAGCCTGAAATCTGATATGCAAGTGGATCCTAATTATTGTCTGGAGAGGTGATGTCATGGCTGGCAGAAGGACCAGAAAGCTGGATCAGGGAAGAGAGTAGCTCCCAAATATGGGAAAGGTGTATAAATATTATTAACTGTGAACCCCATCAATTTGATGTGATCTGGGGCCCATATTCAGCTTAGGAACCTATGTGACCTCTGCATCCCTGTAGATCTGAGCTCACATTCTGTGGTCATAAGTAGGAATGTTCCACGCTGCCCCAATAAAAGGACCCATCTTCCTCAGGTGTAGCAGCATAGAGTATATTATCCAGCCTCCCTTCAGAGGATGGAACATTCTCTACCACTGTTGATACAAGTTGAGGGCAAGGTCCTATGGGGGCCCACAAAGGGGTCTATTGTGTTGTTCCTGATAAGAATGACGATAACAATGGAGAGAGGGATTTATTCAAGGTCTAGGCCCATCATGTCTGTTTGGGAATCTCAGGACTCCCCGAATAGGGCCCCAGCTGATGGGGTGGCCTGATAGTAACTAGAGAGTCATCCTTAAAGTATGCCAGTCTCTTGCCCTTATTTAGCTTTTGCCATCCTTGCTTTGATGAGATTAGCTTTGGAGTGAATCAGAGAATTGTAATAGGAAGTATGTGAGGATGGTATCTAAGTCTAAGTAGACACTATTTCATTATGAACTTCATACTGACTCACTATAGACTATCGTGTATTTTTGCTTTCAGGTATATATTTTGCCCTAATTTATGGATACATGTGAACATATGCTCTATCTTATGGGACCTGGTCTATATCTAGGTTTTGGGATTTTGTTAGGAAGTGAACCTCCTGGAATGGGATTAGAGAATACCATGAAAGGAAAGGTCTCGCCCAAGTAATGAGGGTGAAGGGTTGACATTCCATGCCTGATGTCAGTCTGAACACAGTCTGAAATGAAGCATGCTGAGGTGGTACTCCTTATGTTGATTAGGTTGGGATCGGTGGATGCAATATCATTTGGTATGAACTGAGAGAAGCATACAGGAAAGTGAGCCCCACCCTAGAGGTTCCAGGACTGGGGGAAATATAAGCTCTAAAGAGGAAGGGTTAGGGTCTTAAGGTTTAATAAGACAATAGATAGTTATTACTATAATCACATTATTTGGCAATTGGGTTAACTTTGAAATATCCCTTTGTTAGGATTTGCTGTATCTGTTTTAATATTTTTATCACAATCTTCACCCTGGACCACACCCATTTCTTGCAGGCCTGAAACTGTTGTTAAAATCAGTTTGGCCATGACACTTCTGGTTGGATCTTCTAGTAGAGAGGCGTTCCCCTTGGGATGGGGTGCAAGCTACCCTGTGTAGTCAGTCCACTACTTCTGCTGATGCAACGTGGTGCAGACAGGAAGGTCAGTCACAGAGCAAGCCTGGTCCGTCCCAGGCTTGGTCTTGTTTGATGCTGAGTTGTTTTTTTTTTTTTTTCCCTGCAGGGTTATTGCTGGGCTCGGTGCCTGCACCATGAATCCACCACTCCTGGAGGCCATTTTTCCCCCTTTTTGTTGCCCTAGTTGTTGCAGCCTCGTTGCGGTTATTATTGCCATTGTTGACGTTGCTTTGTTGTTGGATAGGACAGAGAGAAATGGAGAGAGGAGGGGAAGACAGAGAGAGAGGGGGAGAGAAAGACACCTGCATACCTGCTTCACCGCCCGTGAAGCGACTCCACTGCAGGTGGGGAGCTGGGGGCTCGAACCGGGATCCTTACACCGGTCCCTGCGCTTTGCGCCACGTGCGCTTAACCCACTGCGCCACCGCCCGACCCCCCCCCCCCCATGCTGAGCTTTTCTGAGCCTGGATCTTCTGACCCATGAGATAGGAACCATAACTCCTCTCTGTCGTGCTCAGATTCATTTTCTTTAAATCCTTACCTAGTGAATAAACTCCACAACAGGAGTTGCTTTTTTTTTTTTTTAAAGTTTAATTTATTTATCCATGAAAAGGAGAAAGAACCAGAGCAGCAATCTGCTGGGGAACCCAGGACCTCAGTCAAAGGCTTCTGTACCAACTCTGGAGTCCCTGAAGTGAATGATTCAGCAGCAGCAGGAATAGCCCAACTGACTCACTGCCTCCTTGCAGGAAGTGGAGACCAGAAAGCTGCTGACCAGTGGAGTAGGAGTAGGAGTTGGGGGAGGGGGTCACAGACAAAGCAGATCAAATCTGCACTTGAGCCCCTTAACTTACAATGATTTATCAGAACAGGTTTGTTGCTCAGAGATTGAAAACAAAAAGCGGAGTTTCTCATCTGCAGGCTTGTTTCTCATTTCAGACTCTACAGCAAGGATCAAGGCGGTTACTGTGTAACAAAGTGGCCTCCAGGCAATAAAAAAGTAAATCAATGCCCCTTTATCCTTGGCTGGGAAATGTTAATTTGTCTCAAGACCACAAAAATGCAGAGAAGGACAAGGTTGGAGAAACTCACTGTACCTTAATCAACAAGCTAAAGCTATCTTGCACACCCTGCCTGATCAAGTACTCGACAGAATTGCAAGGTGAGAATCACTGTGAACATGAAAGTGAGGAGAAAAGTCCAGCTAAGAGAACTAGCAAAAGTCAGAAGTCCATGACTAAGCTACCCAAGACAACAAAGTGAAGAGGTCAGGAGGAGGATCCATCTGGAGCTAGGTCAACAAGAGAGTGTTGTGATGGCGACAAAGGTAATTCAGTCAAGAGAGCAAGCTGTTCCAGGTCCTTGCTTATACATTCCCTTGTGAGGCTGATGTCATTTGTATGCTAATTGTCCCAAATTCCTGCTGGGGGGGGGGGGAGGTCACAACAGTTGCCCCTTCTACTGGTCAAGTAAATCAGCATCAACATAATTTTTTTTTTTTCCAAACAGAACACTGCTCAGCTCTGGGTCAGGGTAGTGTTGGAGATTGAACATGGATCCTCAGTCTCAGGCAGGACGGTCTCTTGAATAACCATAATGCTGTATCCCCAACCATGCAAAAATAATTTACAAGGGAGAGAAAACCCACCAGTGCAGTATCCAGCTAAGAAGTAAACCGGGAAGTTGTTCTCTCAGGTGACATGAAGCTCCTGTGCTCTTCTCCTCGAGTACACTCTCCTTCCTCTGTCTGGAAACCACACTCCGATCTTCTCAAGTAAACACCATTCCCATGTCCCTGATTACCACCCCACAGTGGTCTTCATGCATACACAACATACATCTGGGGCCATGTAGGACTGTTCTCTGTGTATTTAACTTAAATAAATTGTATCATATTGCTTATATTCTTTTTTTTTTTTCCATCCAGGGTTATTGCTGGGCTCGGTGCCTGCACCACGAATCCACCGCTCCTGGAGGCCATTTTCCCCCCCTTTGTTGCCCTTGTTGTTGTAGCCTCGTTGTGGTTATTATTATTGCCCTTGTTGACGCCATTTGTT
Organism: Erinaceus europaeus; assembly: GCF_950295315.1. Taxonomy (NCBI): domain Eukaryota; kingdom Metazoa; phylum Chordata; class Mammalia; order Eulipotyphla; family Erinaceidae; genus Erinaceus; species Erinaceus europaeus. Next base: position 33,480,714 of record NC_080168.1, read on the forward strand.
GTTGGATAGGACAGAGAGAAATGGAGAGAGGAGGGGAAGACAGAGTGGGGGAGAGAAAGAGAGACACCTGCAGACCTGCTCCAGCGCCTGTGAAGCGACCCCCCTGCAGGTGGGGAGCCAGGGGCTCAAACCGGGATCCTTACGCCGGTCCTTGCGCGCTTATATTCTTTTGTTTTCTCCACATTCTGTTAATTTTTCTTTCTTTCTTTCTTTCTTTCTTTCTTTCTTTCTTTCTTTCTTTCTTTCTCTCTTTTTTTTTTTTTGCCTCCAGGGTTATCGCTGGGGCTTGGTGCCTGCACTACAAATCCACTGCTCCTGGAGGCCATGTTTTCCCATTTTGTTGCCCTTGTTGTCATTATTGTTATTGTTGCCATTGATATTGTTGTTGGATAGGACAGAGAAAAATCGAGAGAGTGGTTCAGGAGGTGGTGCAGTGGATAAAACACTGGATTCACAACCATGAGGTCCTAAATTCAATCCCAGGCAGCACATGTACCAGAGTGATGCCTGGTTCTTTCCCTCCTATCTCTCTCTTTCATGAATAAATAAATAAATTCTTTTAAGAAAAAGAAAAGAAAAATCAAGAGAGAGGAGGAGAGACAAAGAAGAGGGCAGAAAGACAGACACCTGCAGACCTGCTTTACCACCTGTGAAGTGACTCTTCTGCAGGTGGGGAGCCAGGGGCTCGAACCAGGATCCTTAAGCCAGTCCTTGCACTTTGCTCCATGTGCGCTTAACCCGCTGCACTACCGCCAAACCTCCCACATTCTGCTTCTTATTGAATACAGATTTTTTTTGCAAGTGACCTGGGAAGTTGTACAGTGAAGCACAAAGTGAAGTTGTATTCACCCCATGTGCCAGAGTAATGCTCTGTTTTAATTGTTCTCCCTCTCATAAATAAATAACTCTTTGGGAATAAACAAATAGATGTTTTGTTTCTTTTACCATTTTTAAGTGGGTAGTTCAGTGGCATTTAGCATAGTCACATCCACACTAGCTAGTTAGAGAAAGCAATGGGTCTTAGTACTAAGTTTGATTAATACTAATAATTTGACAGTATGGAACTTAATATATCTGAACATTTCTGACCTAGAACGGCCACGTTATATGGTTTAACCTCTTATAAATTATAAGTCTAATTCATTTTGTTTCCATGTTTTCAATCATATCTAACTGTCTACAGATGAATATTCAGGATATATATATATATATATATATATATATATATATATATATATATATATAATTTGCCACCAAGGCTATTGCTGGGGCTAGGTGCGCTTAACTCCCTGCCCCTCCCCCACTATTTTATATATTTAAAACCAGAGCTCAGCTGGAACCAGAATCTAGAAGGTCAATGGCATAGGCATAAAAATCCCCTTCCATTCTTTTCACTCTTACAAATAATGTTGCTCTGAAAAATTTCTAAGGGCAAGAATTTCTCTTGGGACACAGAGCCAGAAACAAAGTACCAGATCGCGTTGTGTCTTCAAAGTTTATACATGCCCAAGTTGCTCTCTCAGGTAACTATGTCCATTTATGTTTCCCCAGGGAGTGAAGTAGACTTACTTGACCACATATTCCCAACAGGGTTTGTCACTGGTTTCTAGAATGGGTGCAAAATGGCCATTACTTTCTATTTGCAGTTCTCTGATTACAAAGGAAATTGATTGCATTGTCCTGTGTTCATCATTCATCTCTTTTCTTTTAATTATCTTTTTTTGTTGTTTTTGTTCATCTAAATGGACTGGAGTTGTATAAAATATAGGCGTTTATATATCAGTTAGACATGCAGTTCCATTTCCAGGTTTGTGTTTCATTCTTTTACTCTTCAAATAATCAAGAAGAAAAAAGTTCACAAATGACAGATATACAATCAGATCTACAGTGATCTATTAAGAAAAAAAAGTGGATTTTTTTTTTTTTAAGAAATAGCTCTAACCATTGAGGTTGAGATAACAGACAACTATTCCAATTCCACAGAGTTCTGGGTTTCAGTGCATACTTATCTGATTGGGTGTGGCTTTTTTTTTTCAAGTTCATTTGCCTATATTAGTGCTTCCAGGAATCCAGAGGAGCTGGGGACTTGCCCGCCTGAGATTCCTGGTTCAGTCTGTAGCATTTTTTTTTAATGTTTTTTAATTACCTTTATTTATTTATTGGATAGAGACAGCCAGAAATTGAGAGGAAAGGGGAAGATAGAGAGGGAGAGAGACAGAGAGACACCTGCAGCCCTTTTTCACCACAAGCTTTCCCCTTGCAGGTGGGGACCGGGGGCTTGAACCTGGGTCTTTGCACACTGTAACATGCACTCAACCAGGTACACCACCACCCGGCCCCTATAACATTTTATATACTGAAGTAGTGTAGCAGTGCTCTGTCTTGTTGATATGCACTAGGACCTGGGTTCAAAGCCTGGGCCACCATGTGAGAACACTACATGGGAGCATCTCTAAGGGACAGGAACCTCGTGCCTAGCTGAATGGTGCTCCAGTGTCTCTCCACCTCTTTGTCTGCTTCCCACCCTCTATCTAAAGGAAAGAAAAGGAAGACAATAGGCTGCCAGGAGCAGACATGGAGTCATGCAGACAGTGGGCTCCAGTGATAACCTTGGTGGTGTTGTAAATGACAACCAATTAAACTTGCTTATTGAGGCAAAAAATAAGGAGTTGAAGCATTTTTTCTTTTTCTAAATATTTATTATTTTATTTTTCCTTTTGTTGCCCTTGTTTTTAGTTATTGTTGTTGATGTCTTCGTTGTTGGATAGGACAGAGAGAAATGGAGAGAGGAGGGGAAAACAGAGAGGGGGAGAGAAAGATAGACACCTGTAGACCTGCTTCACCGCCTGTGAAGCGACTCCCCTGCAGGTGGGGAGCCAGGGGCTCGAACCGGGATCCTTCAGTGGGTCCTTGTGCTTTGCGCCACTTGCACTTAACCCACTACGCTACTGCCAAACTTCCAAGGCATTTATTCTTTTGCAAAAGGGAATGCTGCCAACAGTGGCTGTCAGGCAGCAGCACGGGGCTTCACCCTTCTCCCATCTTTTACACCTGACACAGAACTGTCTCCTCCACCTCTGGACTGAGCTTCAGAGCTCACAATCTCCCTGTTGCCTAAATAAGGAAAGGAGGAAGAGCATCTGAGGGTCTCTGCTGGAGGATTATCAAGCACTGCAAGGAGCTGACCTAGAGAATAGAAAACTACTGGCCACAGGTGGTCATAGATAACAATTTATAAAAAGGACTTTTGTACTAAACAGTTGTTCTATTTATGTTCTTTTGAAGAGAAGACATAACCATCTCTCACAGTGGGGGGAGGGGGATCAAAAAAGGGAAAAGGCAGAAAGAAATGAAAGGAAAGAAAAGAAAAGAAAAGAAAAGAGTGTCCCAGAAGCTGTGCAGAGCATTAGACTTGCCTACATGTTCTGGGTTCAGTCCCTGCATCACATATGCCAGAGCAATAGGAGTGAGTGATGTTCTGATTTTCTTTCTATCATTCTTAGTTAATGAGTCTGAGGGGTAGTAGAGAATAGGTCCTGGCAGGCTCTTCCCTTTCTTTTTGACACCCCCTCCATGTCTTCTCTTTCCCCTTTACTATCCCCAGCCTGCTTGTAGGAAAAGGACATTTGTAAAGGCCCAGATCTGTAACAGACTGAGGTTTGTTTTAGAAAGTGCTCTCAGACCTCAGAAGGCCATAAAAGCTGACGGTTGTTGTTGTTGTTGTTGTTTAACTTTATTTATTGATTTTTTCCCCTTTTGTCGCCTTTGTTGTTTATCATCATTGTTGTTGTTGTTGCTGTAGTTGTTGTTGGATAGGACAGAGAGAAATGGAGAGAGGAAGGGAAGACAGAGAGAGGGGGAGAGAAAGACACCTGTAGAACTGCTTCACTGCTTGTGAAGCGACCCCCCTGCAGGTGGGGAGCTGGGGGCTCGAACTGGGATCCTTATGCAGGTCCTTGTGCTTTGCAACACCTGCACTTAACCCGCTGCACCACGGCCCAGCTCCCCTGACAGTTCTTCATACTCACAGCTGTGAGGCTGCCATGCAGAGGAGGGAGAGGAGATCAGGAGTGGAGAGGGAATACAAATCTTTATTCGGGCAGGCACCTCAGAGTTGGGTGAGAGAGCAGCAGTTCGGGCCATGAGGAGCTAGCAAAAAATGGCCGCCTCCCGCTACATGCAACAACCTTTCCATGCGTGAAAATCGAGTAAGAGAGAGAGGGGCAGAAGCAGAAGGGCTTTTGTGGGAGAAATTCTGGAAGTGACAAGTCGGGACAGGATTGGCTAGGAAACAAGGCACTCTGGGAATAGGGTTTTCTCGCGGGAACTGACAATACCCTGAGGGGACAACATGGTGGATGTGACCGCATCTGCACAATTTCCCAGCACACAGCTTTTTAGTTGAGGACAGAAGCCTAGTTCCACTGTTCCAGTTGCTTAGAATTCTGAGATACAATTTTAGCTGCAGTGCACTCCAGCTAGGCCAAGGTAAGAAAACATGCCCAACCACCTTCCTCCCCTGCCCTCTTCTGCTTCCAACTCCCAGAAGGTTTCTCCAGAAATGAATGAATCACTGGAGCAGGAAGCCAATTCCCTAGGAATCAGCAGAATGTAGGTATTCAGGGTGTCCTGTTGCAGCTGTTGTTGGCGGCAGGGGGTGGGGATGGGGTGTTTTTGTGTTTGTTTTGACACCAGGATTATCTCTGGAGGTTGGTGACTTTACAATGAATCCACTGCCTGGTAGCTATTTTTCCCTTGTTTTTTTTTTTTAAAAAAAATTATGTAGAACAGAGAGAAATAGAGAGGGGAGGGGGTCTCCCCTCTCACCTGCAGGGGAGTCCCTTCACAGGTGATAAAGCAGGTCTGCAGGTGTCTATCTTTCTCTTCCCCTCTCTGTTTTCCCCTCCTCTCTCCATTTCTCTCTGTCCTATCCAACAACGACGACATCATCAACAATAATAACTGAAAACAAGGGCAACAAAAAGGAAAATAAATTGAGAGGGGAGATGGTCATACAAAGAGACTCTCATGCCTGAGGCTCCACAGTCCCAAGTTCAGTGCCCCTCTCCACCACCACCACCAGAAGCCAGAGCTGAGCAGTGCTGGGGGTGGGGGGAAAAGAGGGGGAAGGGTAGAAAGAGACACCTGCAGCATTGCTTCACAGCTCATGAAGCTTCCCCCTTGAAGGTGCGAATCCGGCTTGAATATGGGTCACTGTGCCAACACCCTCCCCCTGTTTTGCCTTGTTTTAATGAAAGAAAGAGATGCATAAAGATGGGGGGGTGGAGAGGAAGAAGGAAAGGGAGAGAGAGGCCAGAGCACTGCTCAGCTCTGGTTTGTGGTGGTGTGAGGGATTAAGCCTGGGATTTTTTTTTTATTTCTTTATTGGGGAATTAATGTTTTACATTCAACAGTAAACACAATAGTTTGTACATGCATAACATTCCCCAGTTTCCCATATAACAATACAACCCCCACTAGGTCCTCTGTCATCCTTCTTGGACCTGTATTCTCCCCACCCACCCACCCCAGAGTCTTTTACTTTGGTGCGATACGCCAATTCCACTTCAGGTTCTACTTGTGTTTTTTTCTTCTGATCTTGTTTTTCACCTTCTGCCTGAGAGTGAGATCATCCCATATTCATCCTTCTGTTTCTGACTTATTTCACTTAACATGAATTTTTCAAGCTCCATCCAAGATCAGCTGAAAACGGTGAAGTCACCATTTTTTATAGCTGAGTAGTATTCCATTGTGTATATATACCACAACTTGCTCAGCCACTCATCTGTTGTTGGACACCTGGGTTGCTTCCAGGTTTTGGCTATTACAAATTGTGCTGCCAAGAACATATATGTACACAGATCTTTTTGGATGGATGTGTTGGGTTCCTTAGGATATATCCCCAGGAGAGGAATTGCAGGGTCATAGGGTAGGTCCATTTCTAGCCTTCAGAGAGTTCTCCAGACTGTTCTCCACAGAGGTTGGACCAATTGACATTCCCACCAGCAGTGTAGGAAGGTTCCTTTGACCCCACACCGTCTCCAGCATTTGCTGCTGTTACCTTTTCTGGTATATGACATTCTCACAGGAGTGAAGTGGTATCTCATTGTTGTCTTTATCTGCATTTCTCTAACAATCAGAGACTTGGAGCATTTTTTCATGTGTTTCTCAGCCTTTTGGATCTCTTCTGTGGTGAATATTCTGTCCATGTCCTCCCCCCATTTTTGGATGGGGTTATTCGTTGTCTTGTTGTTGAGTTTGGCAAGCTCTTTATATATGTTGGTTACTAGCCTCTTGTCTGATATATGGCATGTAAAGATCTTCTCCCATTCTGTGAGGGGTCCCTTGGTTTGGATAGTGGCTTCTTTTGCTGTGAAGAAGCTTTTCAGTTTGATGTAGTCCCTTAGGTTTATACTTGCCTTAGTCTTCTTTGTAATTAGATTCTTTTCATTGAAGATGTCTTTAAAATTTATGCGGAAAAAAGTTCTGCCAATATTTTCCTCTAAGTATCTGATAGTTTCTGGTCTAACATCCAAGTCCTTGATCCACCTGGAATTGACTTTTGTATTTGGTGAAATACAGTGGTTCAGTTTCATTCTTCTGCATGTTTCAACCCATTGTTTCCAACACCATTTGTTGAAGAGACTCTGCTTTCCCCATTTAATAGTCTGAGCCCTTTTGTCAAAGATTAGATGTCCATAGGTGTGGAGGCTCACTTCTGGTCTCTCAATTCTATTCCACTGGTCAGTGTGTCTATTCATGTTCCAGTACCAAGCAGTTTTGATGACAATGGCCCTATTATTATAGGGCCATACTATTTGAGATCTGATCTGGGAGTGTGATGCCTCCGGTTCTGTTCTTTCTTCTCAAGATTGTTTTGGCAATTCTAGGTCTTTTCTGGTTCCAGATAAACATTTGTAGCATTTGCTCTTTATCCTAAAAAATGTGCTTGGGACCTTGATGGGGATAGCATTAAATTTGTATATGGCTCTGGGTAGTATATTCATTTTGATGATGTTAATTCTTCCAACCCATGAACGTGGATCATCTTTCCACTTCTTTGTGTCTTTTTCAATTTCCTTGAGTAGTGACTCATACTTTTCAGTATACAAGTCTTTTACTTCTTTGGTTAGGTTTATTCCTAGATATTTTATTGTTTTTGTTGCTGTAGTAAAAGGAATTGATTTCTGGATTTCAACTTCTTCTAACTTAGTGTTTGCATAGAGGAATGCCACTGAGTTTTGAGTGTTAATTTTGTAGCCTGACACCTTACTGTATTTCCTGATGATTTCCAAAAGCTTCTTGCTGGATTCCTCAGGTTTTTCTGTGTATACTATCATGTCATCTGCAAATAGGGAGAGTTTGACTTCTTCTCTTCCAATCTGTATCCCTTTAATTCCTTGCTCCTGCCTGATTGCTATGGCAAGAACTTCCAACACTATGTTGAATAGTAATGGTGATAGTGGGCAGCCCTGTCTCGTACTTGATCTGAGTGGAAATACTTCCAGTTTTTCACCATTGAGTATGATATTGGCTGTAAGTTTGCTATATATAGACTCCACTATCTTGAGGAATTTTCCATCTATTCCCATTTTTTGTAGTGTTTTGATCATAAAGGGATGTTGTATTTTGTCAAAGGCTTTCTCTGCATCAATTGATACAACCATGTGGTTTTTGGTCTTGCTTTTGTTGATGTGGTGGATCACATTGATTGATTTACATATATTAAACCAAGCCTGGGATTTTGTTGCCTCAGGCATGAGAGTCTTTTCTTTTTCATAAACCTCATGCTATCTCCCCCACCTTATTGCTTCTATTTTGAAATAAAGAGATATGACAGTATTTTGTATGACAGGGGAAATAAGTTGGGGAGGTAAAGGAAGTTAATGGAGCAGCAGAGGGGAAGAAGGACAGTGGGGCTAAGGGTGCAGGATGGGGTGGTCCTTGCACAAGAAGGCTCAGCTTTGGAAGCAGCACAGACAGCTTGTAGCTGACAAGAGAAAGCAATAAACAACCATCAGAAGCAAGAAGGGGGTGTGGCCTTGGCATAATGCAGCTTTCCCTCTGTGAAGTGGTGGAGCTCATCAAATGAAAGTGAAGAAACTGGGAAATGGTAGTGCTGGAGAGAGAAGACACAGCATAAAATAGTCTGAGGGAGTAAAAGGAGGAAATAACTAAGGAGATGTCACAGAATTGCCAGGAACCACCAAAGCTGCTTAGATTCTGCTGTCCTTCACTTTGAACCACACCTCTGCAATGCTGTGCCTTCTTACACCCCCAGGAATCCCAGCATGCACGAAGAGTATGCAGGACTTGATTTCTGTTCCGTGACTGGGACTGAAGGAATGGCCAGGGTGTTGGGAGTGAATGCAAGAAAGTATGGGTTGGGGTTAGGAGTCGGGTGGTGGCGTACCTAGTTGAGTGCACGTTACAATGTGCAAGGACCTGGGTTTGAACCCCCGTTCCTCACCTGCAGGGGGGAAGCTTTATGAGTGATGAAGCAAGGCTGCAGGTGTCTCTTTCTTCCCTTCTATGACCCCCTTCCCTCCCAATTTCTGCATGTCTCTATCCAAATAAACAAATAAGTAATTTTTAAAAAATTTAATGAAAGTGAGGGATGTGTGTGGGGTTTGTCTATTTGTCAACCAGGGCATTGTTGAGACTTTGTACCCATGTGACTCCATCACTTGCCAGTGAACTTTTTTTTCTCCATATGGAGGGTGAGGCATAGAGAGAGGAGACACCAGAGCACCACCCTACTCATGAAGCTCCCATGCAGTGTCCAAGGCTCACAAAGCATGATCTGTACTCATGGCAAGGTGTGCTCTCTACTGACTGAGCTATCTTCTGGACCCAAGATAATAAGTTTAACAATGGACTTCTTCTGTGTAAAGTGGAAAGAAGTGAGCTGAGGTAGTACTGGGGGGCCAGGTGGTGGCGCACCTGGTTGGGCACATACGTTACCATGCACAAGAACTCAGGTTCAAGCCCCCAGTCCCCACCTGCAAGGGGGAGGTTTCGCAAGTGGTGAAGAAGTGCTTTCTCACTTCCTCTCTGTCTTCCCATTCCCTCTCAATTTCTGTCTCTATCCAATTTAAAAAAAAAAAAGTAGAAGACAGTTGAGGCCAATCAACTAAGTAGGGGCCCTGGGTTCAAAGAGAGCCCTAGAGGAATAAGAAGAGATTCTAGGAGGTGGCTGTCAAAGAGAAATGTGCTTAGTATTGGGACTGGGATGGAAAAAAAAATGCTGGTGATGGCAAAGTTTACGGTATTGTGACTGGGTGAGAGAGATGTGAGGTAAAACATCATTCAAAGGGAACGGGGAAGGGGCCAGTTTAGTGCTCATGTTACAGTGCAGAAGGACCATGGTTCAAGCCCCTGGTCTTCATATGCAGGGAGGAAGCTTCTTGTGTGGTGGAGAAGTACAGCAGGTCTCTCTCTCTCTCTCTTCCACATATATCCACCTTCCCTCTCAGTTTCTGTCTCTATCCAATAAATAAATGCATAAAATATTTTTAAGTAAGCAAAAGGAATGGGGAAGACCAGGGACAAAAGTAGATGGAACAATGGGAAATCTCTGTCAACATGGAATTGTAAGAGATTCAGCTCTTTTTCGTTGTGACTTTTTATAGTTCACAAATAATGTTCATGAGCATAAACTAATCAGAAAAAAAAAGTAGAATCAAAGATACAACTGTAAGCCAAATAGGAAAAAAAAAAAAGCTTTATTGATTAGTAAGTCATCTAGTATTAGCAAGTGCCCAGTTTACAAAGCTCACAAAGTTATTCCCATTCTAGAACTGCACCATGTTTCTCAGACATCTCATATACCCATTCAAAATGAAATCAAACAAGGTATGTTTTTACAGTGTGCGTACTTCCTTCCCTTAAATATCTTTTTTTTTTTTACATTTTATTGCATAGAATAGAGAGAAATTGAGAGAGGAGATGGAGAGAGACTGAGAGAGAGAAAGAGAAAATAAACACCTGCAGACCTACTTCATCGCTTGCTTGCAAAGTTTCTCCCCATAGGTGGAGAACCCAGATCCCTGACTTTGTACTATGTATGCTTAACTGGGTGCACCACTGATCAGCCCCCTTAAATATCTTTTTTAATGTGTGTGTGTGTTGCATAAAAACACTAAAGTATCCATGGAAAGAGGATGGCCAGAAATAAAAAGCAAGAATTTTTTAATGTCCTTTTATATTTCCTTATCTTTGAGCAATTTAAAGATATTCTCTACTCAAAATCAATATTCATAAGTAAAAATCAGTACAATTTTAACAGAGAAACTCTTTTAAATTGATATGCACAAAAGTTACATTAGAAAATAGTTATTTGTATCATCAAGAAAGTTATTTCATCAGGGAACTTCCCTTAGTGTTTTTGTTGCAAAGACTCCACTTTCAGAAGTGCAGTTCCTGTTCAAAGACTGAAATGTGCCTCTCTTTTCTAACCACATACTTAAAACAAACTACAACTTTTTGGCAAGACACAGGGAAAGAGTTAAATACCCGTAACAAAGTTAACCATCAAATTGCACAAGTTCCTCACTACACACACAAGGCACAAAGTTAACTTGTCACATGTGCTGTATATGATGCACAGACTTCACCAGATAACAGTTGCACTTGTTTGGCATGGCTCCAAAGGCTAAGTAGGATCAGTGGTTTAAAATAACTTCTAAAGAGGCAGACTCAAATCTAGCAGGGAAAAATGGGGGAGGAAAGAATAAGTAAAGCTTTCAAATAGAAGTGGACATACCCTATGACCCAATTCTTCTCCTGGGTATATTTTCTAAGGAACCAAACACACCCATCCAAAAAGATCTGTGTCTGCCCATGTTCATAGCAGCACGATTTGTAATAGCCAAATCCTGGAAGCCATCCAGGTGTCCAACAACAGATGAATAGCTGAGCAAGTTGTGGTATATATACACAATGGAGTACTACTCAGCTATTGAAAATGGTGAATTCACCTTCTTCACCTCTTCTTGGATGGAGCTTGAAGGAATCAGGTTAAGTGAGATCAGTCAGAAAGAGAAGGATGAATATGGGATGATCTCACTCATAGGAAGAAGTTGAAAAACAAGATCAGAAGAGAAAACACTAAGCAGAACTTGGACTAGAGTTGGTGTATTGCACCCAAGTAAAAGACTCTGGGGTGTGGGGGAGGAGGGTTCAGGTCCTGGAACATGATGGCAGAGAAGGACCTAGTGGGGGTTGAACTGTTATGTGGAAAACTGGGAAATGTTATGCTTATACAAACTATTGTATTTTACTGTTGACTGTAAACCATTAATCCCCCAATAAAGCAATAAAAAAATAAGGGGGCCAGGTGGTGACGCACCTGGTTGAGCGCACATGTTATAGTGCGCAAGGACCCAGGTTCGAGCCCCTGGCCCCACCTGCAGGGGGAAAGCTTCACAAGTGGTGAAGCAATGCTGCAGGTGTCTATCTGTCTGTCTCTCTCTCTCTCTCTATCACTCCCTTTTCTCTCAATTTCTGACTGTCTCTATCCAGCAAATAAATAAAGATAAAAAAATTTTAAAAAAGGAAATAAAAAAATTAATTAATGAAAGGGCTGAATACAGACCTGGGGGGGTAGATAGCATAATGGTTATGCAAGTGGGTTTCACACCTGAGGCTCTTATCAGTCCTTCACCTTGGAACAGAGCTGACCCTCTTTGCATATTTTTCTGCATGTCACACTAAGTAAATAATAAAAAATATTTCATAAGGAAAAAAAAAACCTGTCCAAAAGTGAAAACAAGTGACAGAATTGCAAATTCTCCATTAAGATTTATGAGCCCAGTAATCAGTGAGTGCTCTGAAGGCTGGGCCAGTTTTTTAAGCCCTAGCTTCTGAATAAAATCCAAGACTGTCTGTGGTATGAGTTATCTCCACTGGGAGAGTTGAGTGGAGGTGAAGAGTGCAGGTATATGAGTTACCGTCAGATAAAATAATAGATCAGAGCAGGTTGTTGAGTAGTTTAGCCATTGGCACTTGGCAGTAAATCTGAAACCCTCTAGCCCTGCATCTTCACTGAAAATTAAACGCTACATTAAAATTTCATTGCAGGGCCAGCAAAATAGCGCATGGCCCAGGTCATTGTGGAGTTCACATCCCATGAGCACCAGGATGTGGACACAGCAGTTGGGAAGCAGTGCTCAAATGTGGAGAGTAGTGCAGAAGAACCAGGATGCTCTGTTATTAATTTTTGAAAGACGATCACCACAGAGGAATTGTACCATTGTAAAAATGAAGGTATGAAATAGACCCTGAGAATAATTCCATGGGTATCCAAAAGGCTCAAGAATTCCAGTTTCAGAACAACTTGACTAGATCACTGAGAAATTGTCTGATCTAAAAGACAGTGACTAGATATAGCACCAAAGTTATAAAATGAGATAAACTTTTTAAAAAATTTATTTTGATTTTCTTTATTTTCCCTCTTGTTGCCCTTGTTGTTTTTTTATTGTTGTCGTTGTTGTTGGATAGGACAGAGAGAAATGGAGAGAGGAGGGGAAGACAGAGAGGGGGAGAGAAAGACAGACACCTGCAGATCTGCTTCACCGCCTGTGAAGCGACTCCCCTGCAGGCGGGGAGCTGGGGCTCGAACCTGGATCCTTCAGTCGCTCCTTGCGCTTGGCGCCACGTGCGCTTAACCCGCTGCGCTGCCGCCCGACTCCCAAGATAAACTTTTTATTGTGGTTTATCGTGGTGAGGACAAGAGCTGCTAGTCAGCCACAGTGTCACCATTGTGTTACACTGGTGGGTGTCAGCTCTCTATCGACAACAGATTAGTTACTCTTATGTTTAAATTACCTGAGCATTTTCAGGGCATACTGCACTGCTAAAGGAAAGTCCGTGATGCTACACTTGTCACCCACCATGGCAAGCTCCTGCAGCAGAATGTTTGAGATGACAAGTAGCTCTGATAACAATAAATACCAGTGTTAGCAACATTAATCTTAGATAAAGTAAGACTTTATCCATGTCTTAATGCCTTTCACGTTGTTTGCTAGAAGCTAACATTTTTTCAAGAAAGAAAACAACTGCTTAAATTGAAAATGAACTCTTATATGCTGAGCAAACCAGACAAACAAATAAAAACCTCCATCATACGGTTAGGGTGGTAGTGCAGCAGGTTAAGCGCACATGGTGCAAAGTGCAATTACCAGTGTAAGGTTCAAGCCCCCGCTCCCCACTTGCAAGGGGATCACTTCACAAGTGGTAAAGCAAGTCTGCAGGTATCTATATTTCTCTCCCCCCACCCTCCATGTCTCCTCCTCACTCAATTTCTCTCTGTCCTATGCAACAGCAACAGTAATGCCAACGATAACAATAACAACAACACGGCAACAAAATGAGAAAAAATGGTCTCCAGGAGTGGTGGATTCATAGTGCAGGCACCAAACCTCAGCAATAACCCTGGAGGAGAAAAAAAAAAAAAAAGCCTCCATCACAAGGCATCACAAAGTACTATACCTCTGTAGTTTATATAATCTTATAAACCACTAGCAGAAAGAAAATAGAAACCTCACTCAGTGTGACCATTTGCTTCATAAATTCTGAACAATGGCTGTGACCACTGCCAAACTGTTATGATCAAACCACTTCCTGCTATCCCTGGACTTAAAGTACTTTAAATTCTCTCATCTCTCTCTCTCTCTCTCACACACACACACACATACACACAACACACACACACACACATTTGCACACACTCAAATACAGACAAGCATAAACACATGCTTTTTTAAAAGAAATTAGTCAAATATAATTGCACTCCTTGTGTCTATGGAGACCTATGGCTTTTATGTATAAAGTATAGTGACTCCTGTAATATTTACTGGAGATTTCTAGAAAAAAAATATTTTATGCAAAGTTTAGGGCTGCTAGAATTTAACCTGGCATAACCACTAAGCTCCAGCAGCATATAGACGAAATATGAACTAGAATACAGATCCAGGACTTAAATGTCAAGTCCACAGTGTATCTGACAAAAGTGACATTCACCAGTAGTATTTTGTCCAGTTGGATCCAGAACCAATAGCTGGCTTTATTGCTTTTAGGGACATTGTGAACCAGTGAGGAAAGATGCTAGTGTTCTTCTGTGGCAAAAGTCAGCTGGGATGAGATCAGAGGAGCTCAAACTCTGCTATTTCCTATTAGGATGCTATCAGAAGACTCTGACACCTAAAGTCATATGTGTCTTAGACTCAGTTTATATGTCTCATCTGCAGCTTACATGTTCCTTGACCTTCCCCACAAGTCGCATTTTCTCTTTGGAGTGTATTTATTCTACTTTATTGATCTTCACTCACTTTTTTTAAATTTTATATATTTTTTTTTACTTTTTTTATTATCATTATCTATTGGATAGAGACAGCCACAAATTGAGAGGGTATGGGGCCAGGTGGTGGCGCACATGTTGAGTGCACATGTTACAAATTGAGGGGGGGGGGTAGAGAGGGAGAGAGAGAAAAAAAAGACATCTGAAGCCCTGCTTCACCACTCACAAAGCTTTGCCCCTGCAAGTGGGGATCAGGGCCTAGAACCTGGGTCCCTGCACATTGTAACATGTGCGCTCAACCAGGGGCGCCACTTCCTGGCCTCTGTACTCTCACTTTTATAGCTGTTTCTTGCTCCACTTGATTTTTTCCCTTCTCTATATAAGGCTAAATAAACTAGTATGGTGTGGTGTGTCAAAACAATGAAGTCACAAAGCAAACTAGAAACCCAAGACTTCTAACTCCAGGTCTCTGCTCTTTTGCCTGTTCATGTCACCCTTCATGTGCAGAGGGCTTCACTGCTCAGTGGCCACCATTGTATATTTTCAGTTGGACAAACTACCAGAAATTAGTGTTGACTTCCTATAAGCAGTAGTTTTGGAGGATCATCCAGACATATGTGCTAGACTGGTTGCTTTGGTCATGCTACATCCAAACCCATGGAATTACTAGCTACATTACAGCAAGGCTTCTATGAATATTTCTCACAGTAGGTGTACCATAAGATGACTTTCACAGAAATAATTAAATTATATTCTATTGAGCATCACTGAGTGGTTTTCCTCATTCTCTGGCATCTCTTATGATACTAGAGCCAAACACATGTTCATCAAGACTTGTTATAGCCAACTCACATTCCAGTTCACTGAAGTGGGAAATAAAATTTTGTAAAGAATAAGGACTAGAGGATCATAGTGAATTGCTTTGCTTCATTGTCTAGAAATGAAAACTTAACAACAGAACTTCCAATTTCCTAGGAATTAAAATTTAATTCAAATCTAAGCTATATCTTAAAACAATTCCTAGAAGAAATTAATGAAGAAATGTGCCTCTTGAAAACTTGAAGAGGGAGGGAATCACATACATACACCGGTTCAGAACATTAATTTTTTTTAAATCTACGGCATATATGGGGGGGTGGAGAGGGAGAGGGAGAAAGCAGAGTTTGTACACAGGACTTTCATGCAAGAGGTCCCAGGTCGAGTCCCATGCACTCCATATAAAAGAGCTGAGTGGAATTCAAACAGAACACACACACTACAAAATGTACATAGACTAGGATGCAAAGCTACCCTCTCCAGAACACGTAAACAGACGCCTCTCTGGTTAAAGAGAGAGAAACGGTCCCTGTGAGTAATTTCAGCGCTTCAGGTTATCACTGTCCTCACCCTGTGGCCAGGAGAGCACAGCATGTTGGTGATAGAAGCAGGGAGTCTGATAGTGCAGCTGCTAACCCTGAGAAATCCTCCCAACACAGCGAGAGAGAGAGATGTCATTGTATAGACTGAGTCCTGACTCAAATCCAGCACCATTCGTGCTTTTTCAGGTGACAAGTAATAAATCCTTGTCTTGGTTTTAGTGAGTTGGAATAGGGCAGTCTGTCACTGGAATCTGAAAACTTATGACCAACGTGAAGTTTGATACAAGGCTGTTAACAGTTTTTCACCTGTATAACTGGATATGTCTCTCCTCACAATGAACTGTCACCTTCCTAGAGCCAAACCTGGACCCAAGACAGGAGAAGCAGTTCCTGCAGCAATAACTGCCGTACATGACAGACATCTACTAGGAAGGGCAGATCAGAGAGAAGGCTAGTAAACCACAACCTCAACATCATCTGATATCCATAGCAAGATGGTGCCTACATAGACTTGTAACAAGGAATGGTTACACAGAGAATACATCCAGATTCAGGTTAAGGACAGTGGTTCTAGGAGTGAAAAGGACTCTCAAAAAGTACTGATCCCAACTTTTACACAAAACACAGCCAAATTACTCCTCTTCCCCCCTTTCCCGCCAGCACACAACTAAATCTAAGGCCATAGCCTAAGAATTCATAAGAGAAAATGTCTTGGCATTTGGATTTGTCAAAAAGAAAAAACAAAGACAAAACAGAATTTGGTTACCATAAGTAAGGTATCTCCTACTCTTAGAATGGCAGGCAGGAACCAGGAGCCAGCATGTCAACTTGTCACTGACTCCTATGCTGGGGGGAGTTGGGAGAGATGTCTAATAGCCAGTGAAAACTGCAATCATAGAAACGGTGCCTGTGGCACAGGAAATTTTAGCTGTTTGCACAGTGTGAATGAGGGCTGAGGCATCTGTTTCTTTATTCCTTTTGAGTCTGCCTGTTCACTTACATCTTTGTTGACAGCGGTGAGGATAGTTAAGATGTCATGATGCCTGTAGGCAGAAAAAAAAAATTTTTTTAAGTCAACAGACAGAAATTACATACTAGGTCTTAGCAAGAAGATCTCAAAAATATATGGCTCCTTCCTAAGTCAAACATGCCAAGGATCTGATACAAACTCACACAATATGAAGAAACACTACTGAAATTGGTAAAAAAAAAAAAAGTTAACATATGAAACTTTTTGAGGATGTATTAAATGTTTAAGAGCAGTTTAATAACAGAATCTTACTTTTTCTACAAGGAAATTTTCCCATGTTCTTCCTTCAAGTTGATAGATGGATAAATAGGTGGATAAATAGACATATAGATAGACATATAGATAAATAGATACATATAGATACATACATATGTGTGTAAATATATACTGGGTGACTGGGTGAGTAGATGAGAGAGGATATCCATGAATTATCATTTTGACAATCATACAAAGAAACATGACACAACTCCATAACCTAAAAACTTAGAATGTAGATATGAAACATGAACAAGGATGATATAAAAGCCAGATCCATAGTTCAAAGGAGAATGTGATAAAAACCATATGAAAAGTTACGTCAAATATCCATTGCAACCATGGAGGAAAAAAACAGCATTTCTGGCTGACAGGAAAGGACCCCTGATTTTGAGCAACTTGAAGGCAGGAATTGCATCTTTTTTATTTCACAGCTTTTTTTTTCAGTTATTTGTTGATACCCAGTGCAGGTCTGCCAATGGATGGATGAATAAATATAGAAAACAGATGGACAGACAGGCAAATGGATGGGTGGATAGATGGTTAGATGGATGGAGAGCCTGGATGGATGGAAGATGGATGTAGTGGTAGGTATATGGAGCAACTCAAAAAACTCTTACCTTGGGACCATGTCCTTTAGATGGTTGCACAGTGACTGAATATACCAGCTGCCTTTCTCTAGATGTCGAAAGGATACATAGCCTGGGAAACTGGCCATGCCGAGAAGAAAATCCACCCAATCTGGACGTCCATTCTGAAGGGAAGAGGATATGCTCTCATAACTTAAAGCATCTTCTTCAATAAGTACAGCAGGTTGTATCTCTTTACCTTGGCAGGCCTGGATGAAAAAGAGTTTGGGTTTGTGAGCCAGCCCAGGACACTGCTGGAGTGTGAAATGAGACATGATCTCCCGAATGGAAATGTGAGCCTCATCTGAAGTGTAGACAGCGCCGTTTGTCCCATGGCTTAGAACACAGAACACAAAGCAGTCTCTATCTTCATGGCCTGGGTCTTTCTGGTACTCCTTGAGAATCTCTGCCAGCTTCTTCTTGGTCACATCATCATATTTATATACATGAAACTCAAGCCACTTAAATATACTACTCAGGTATTCTAGAGGAAGAAAAGGAGAGAAAGGGAAAATTGTGAAATGAATAGTAAAGGAATCAAACACAGACCTTTGGTGATAGGAGCGGGGGGGGGGGAGAAGATATAGTGATAGTATCCACAATATTCTTCAGTATTAATTGTATTTTAGCGGTGCCTTTTGAAACATAAAAACCATAAGTAAAAGATACACTTGAAATAAATATAAAAATTGCTTGTATAAGGGCATCTCATTGGTTAAAAAAAATCATGTACATGTATAGAAACATATATTTAATTGACTTCTTTTTTATTCATTTATTTATTTTCCCTTTTGTTGCCTTTGTTGTTTTTTATTATTGTTGTAACTTATGTCATCATTGTTGGATAGGACAGAGAGAAATGGAGAGAGGAGGGGAAGACAGAGAGGGGAAGAGAAAGATAGACACCTGCAGACCTGCTTCACCACCATTCCTCGTGGGAAATGTGCTAACTATACGCCTTGTCTTGATGCTGAATGCGAGCAACTACTAAAGCAGTTTGATGAGTCGGGCAACCCAGATGTGGCTGACCATCTCATTGCCTCCCTGGATGCAGTACGTCAAGCCCGCTGGCAACAACTCACGGAAAGTCTGAACTTCACCCACTCAAGTAGTAAGGCCTGGAAGCTTCTTCACAGTCTGGGTGCCGGTAGCCAACCCCATCCCGTCTCCCATCCTCCTGTATCTCCAAACTCAGTGGCCAGTCACCTAACTCAAGTTGGACGTGCTAAGATCGACCCAGTCTGGAAAAGAGAAATTTCCCATGAGTGGTCATCCCACTTCCGGTTATCTTGTCCATCTCCAAAACTCTCTCCCTTTACACTGTCTGAACTGGAAGACGCTTTGAAGAGGGTTAAACCAGGAACAGCTGGTGGCTATGATAACATCACCCCAGAACTCATTCTTAACCTGGGCCCCGTGGCAAAGAAGTGGCTCACTTCATTCCTGTCCCACATCTTGGAATCTGAGTCTATGCCCAAAGTTTGGCGTCGTGCAAAGATTATAGTGGTTTTGAAACCAAAGAAAGACCCAACACTGGCCGCCAGCTATAGACCAATTTCTCTCCTCTCCGTGTGTTACAAACTCCTTGAGAGGCTGCTTCTGTCACGTATTTCTCATCTTACAGAGAAATTCCTATCACCCGCCCAAGCTGGTTTCCGCCCAGGAAGATCTACCTGCGAACAAGCCCTGGCCCTCTCAACTTACATTGAAAATGGATTCCAGAAGAATTTAAAGACGGGTGCTGTCTTTGTTGATCTCACAGCAGCCTATGACACGGTCTAGCACCGTGGTCTCCTAGTCAAGATCTCAAGATGCCTGCCTCCATGGGTGGCCAACACTATATCATTTCTTCTCCAAAACAGAAGATTCCGGGTGCATCTGGAGACTTGTCTCAAGTGGCCTCCCCCAGGGCTCTGTTCTGGCTCCTACGCTATTTAATATTTACATCAATGACCTCCCAGAAACTTCTTCAAGGAAGTTCATCTACGCCGATGACATCTGCTGTGCAACTCAGGCATCCAAGTTCGACATCCTCGAGGAAACACTCACGAAAGACATGTCTCTGATAACTGATGACTGTAAAAAATGGTGACTAATCCCTAGCACTGCAGAAACGGTATCATCTGTTTTCCATCTACACCATGCCTCGGCCTCGCGTGAGCTTAATGTGCAGCTTGGCGATACGAGAATCCGGCATGAAGCCCAGCCAGTCTATCTTGGCGTTACTCTCGATCGCACTCTGTCATTTCACGAACATCTCATAAAAACTGCAGCAAAGGTGGGCGCGAGGAATAACATCATTGCAAGACTGGCCAGCTCCTCATGGGGCGCGAGCGCTTCCACACTACGATCATCATCTCTGGCATTATGCTATTCCACTGCAGAATACTGTGCCCCAGTATGGTTCCGTAGCCCCCATGTCCACTTGGTCGATTCCAAATTATATTCCTCCATGAGGATAATTTCTGGAACCATCCGTTCCACCCCAGTTCCATGGCTGCCAGTTCTTAGCAACATCGCCCCGCCAGATATTCGTTGGGATGCGGCATCATCTAAGTTCATTTCCCACGTCTACGCTCGACTGGACCTGCCAATATAAGCGGATATCTTCGCCCACCCTGTCCAACGCTTGACGTCTCATCACCCAATCTGGTCCCCTACGCCTACACTGAACTTCTCTGTTCCAGACTCTTGGAAACAGAATTGGCAGTCAGCTGAGGTAAAGAACAAACACCTCATCACAGACCCCTGCAAGCGTCAACCCGGCTTTGACCTAGCTCGTTATGATTGGGCCCTCCTCAACCACTATCGAACAGGCCATGGCCGGTGCGCTGCTATGTTCCATCGCTGGGGAGCCAGAGACGGCCCAAACTGCCCCTGCGGCTACAGACAGACTATGACCCACATAGTCAACGACTGCCACCTCTCCAGATTCAAAGGAGGCCTCAAAACTTTATATCAGGCTCAACCTGACGCTGTTGACTGGCTACGGAAGAAGGGCAAACGCTAGAAGAAGAAGAACCACCTGTGAAGCGACTTCCCTGCAAGTGGGGAGCCGGGGGCTCAAACTGGGATCCTTAGTCGGTCTTTGCGCTTTGCACCACCTGCGCTTAACCTGCTGTGCTACCACTTTAATTGACTTTTTATTGGTTATTGTTAAAGTGTGAACTCCTGAAAAAAATTTTAAATAAAGGAGTCAAATAAAATTAATTGTGAGGAGAGGGCATGAAGATAGCATTGTGGTTATGCAAAAAAGACTTTCTTGCCTGAGGCTCCAAAGTCCTGGGTTCATTACCCTATACTACCATAAGCTAGAGCCAACCAGTGCTCTGTGAAAAAAACAAACAAAAAAGCTAAGTACATAGCAACTTGGAACTTCTTCTTATTATTATTAGTTTTCTATTAAATACTTGCTTTCCACAGTAGCATCACAACTTTCCTGAGTAAGAAGACATTAGGATTTGATCCCACTTCCCACATGGGGAAGGTGAGACCTGTGATTTCCCTGTGATCACAAGCCTGGTTCATTGTGGAGCTGGAACTCAGCAACACGTTTCCTCAGACCAAGTCAGAATGTAGACCCCAAATCACAGAGTTGTAAATGGTCAGACTCTCATCTTAAGTGAACTGGTAACACCCCAAATATGATGAACTGAATGTGTGTGAAACACTCCTAGCAAAATGTAGGCATATAAATCAGTAGTTAATTAATATGAGAGGGGGAAATCAATTGTATGTCTCAAAGTTTCTCAAAAGACAAACTGAATCTTTTTAATATATAGGCTATGTATTTGATATGCAGACTCTCTTAAAAGCCTAGACCAAGTAGATTAGAAGCATCCAATAGCACAGCTATATACAAGATACTGGGTACTGTACAGCAAACCATAACAAAGGGACTTTTCAAAGTTAACCCAATTAACAAATAATGTGATGATAATATTAACTATTGATTGTCTTTTTGAACCCTAAGACAGCAGGAACCTCACATCTTCACTATAGAGCCCCTACTTCCCCCAGTCCTGGAACCCTTGGATAGGGCCCACTTTCCCGTATGCATCTCCCAATCCAAACCAAATAATGTTGCATCTGCCGATCACAACCTAACCAAAGCAACGATTGCCATCTCAACATGCTTCACCTCAGACTGTATCCAGAGACTTCACGTGTGGAATGACAACCCTTCAGCTTCATTACTCGGGTGAGACCTTTCCTTTAATAGTACACTCTAATTTCATCTCAGGTAGTTCACTTTCTAACAAAGTCCCATAACCTAGATATACACCAGTTTCTGTGAGAGAGAGCTTATGTGCACACGTATCCATAAACTACTGCAAAATATATACCTGAAAGCAGGATTACACTAGAGTTTGCAGTGAGTACCTCCCTAACACTTCCTCTCCACTATTCCAAGCTTGGGATCCATGATTGCTCAACAAATTGTTTGGCTTCATATGTTAACTCTCTTTTCAATCACCAGGTTCCAGATGCCACCAGGATGCTGGCTAGGCTTCCCTGGATTGAAGACCCCACCAACGTGTCCTGGAGCTCAGCTTCCCCAGAGACACACCCTACTAGGGAAAGAGAGAGGCAGACTGGGGGTATGGACCGACCAGTCAACGCCCATGTTCAGCGGGGAAGCAATTACAGAAGCCAGACCTTCTACCTTCTGCAACCCTCAATGACCCTGGGTCCATGCTCCCAGAGGGATAGAGAATGGGAAAGCTACCATGGGAGGGGGTGGGCTATGGGGATTGGGTGGTGGGAATTGTGTGGAGTTGTACCCCTCCTACCTTATGCTTTTGTTCACTAATCCTTTCTTAAATAAAAAAATAAAAAAAAAAAAAGAAAAACCCCTCCCAATGTTATAGTTGAAATCTTAACTCCCAAAATAAGGGTATCTGGAAGTGGGACCTTTGGAAGGTGTTCTGGGTCCTGAGAATGGAGCCCTCAGGAATGGGTTGAGTATCCTCCCTTATAAAAGATTCCCTGTTGTGGGGTCAAAGGAACCCTCCTGCACTGCTGGTGGGAATGTCAATTGGTCCAACCTCTGTGGAGAACAGTCTGGAGAACTCTCAGAAGGCTAGAAATGGACCTACCCTATGACCCTGCAATTCCTCTCCTGGAGATAGATCCTAAGGAACTCAACACATCCATCCAAAAAGATCTGTATACACATATGTTCTTGGCAGCACAATTTGTAATAGCCAAAACCTGGAAGCAACCCAGGTGTCCAACAGATGAGTGGCTGAGCAAGTTGTGGTATATATACACAATGGAATACTACTCAGCTGTAAAAAATGGTCACTTCACCATTTTCAGTCGATCTTGGATGGACCTTGAAAAAATCATGTTGAGTGAAATAAGTCAGAAACAGAAGGATGAATATGGGATGATCTCACTCTCAGGCAGAAGTTGAAAAACAAGATCAGAAAAGAAAACACAAGTAGAACCTGAAATGGAATTGGCATATTGTACCCAAGTAAAAGACTCTGGGGTGGGTGGGTGGGGAGAATACAGGTCCATGAAGGATGATAAATGACATAGTGGGGATTGTATTGTTAAATGGGAAACTGGGGAATGTTATGCATGTACAAACTATTGTATTTACTGTTGAATGTAAAACATTAATTCCCCAATAAAGAAATAATTTTAAAAAATTTAAAAAAAGATTCCCTGAGAACTTTCCACCAAATGTAGTGACATAATAAAGATGGCCCTCCTCAGACACTGCAGTGTCAGAGCCTCGAGCCTGAGTTTCCCAGCCATCAGTGTTTTCTTGTTTATAAGAATGAAATCGTGTTGGTTTAGCAGCTGAGATGGATTAAGAGACTACTAAGACAACTACATAGACACTTTATATATTTATTCATATGTACACTATGTACACAAGAAGCTTAGAAATATGACATCATCCTTATACTGAAATGGAAGGTAGAAAGAAAAAAACTAAAAAACGATTTTAAAGTCCTACACTTTTATTCAATACTCTATTGACTTCCTTACCAGCATCTTTGTCTGTCCCTCGTCGCTCTTTCATTGAGGTAAAGTTTTGGTTGTTTATAATGACACAGTAGCCTCTGTATTTCCTATCCATCCTGTACACAGCTGGCTCCTTAAGAGAAAAGATGAAGCCATTTGGGGGGGGGGGGTCTTTCTCTTACAATGTAAGGTTTCTAACCAACCACCCCATTTACCAGTACCAAAAGTGGAGCATTCTCAAGATCCTAGTAGTGATCTGGATTAATCATTTATTTCCAAAGCAAAGCCAGAGAGACAGTTCAGCCTGTTAGAGCACCAAGTTTCATGCCTGAGGTCCAAGAGGCACAGTAACACCTTTTACCCCAGTAACCTTTTACCTTGAATATTGTTGCCATTGTCTGCTCTCTCCCTCCCTGTCTCTCTCTCTCTTTCTCTCTCTCTCTCTCTCTGCCTCCCTTTCTCCCCCACTGTCTTTCACCCTCTATCAAAAATAAAGGAAATAACTACCACCAGGAATGGTGGAATCATGCAGGCATGATAAATTCTAGAGGCAAAAAAAAAAAATTCTTATACCAAAGCTCCCCTTCCTCTCTCGTTCTCTCATTCAATAAATAAACTAAGATTTAAAAAAGTAGAGAGAGATCAGAAAACAGCTAATCTGTCCATCTGAAGATAGGACATGTGTCTTACTATGCACATAACCCAGGTTCAAACTCTGGCATGAAACAGGAATATCACAGCACTAGGAGAAGCTATGGTGCTGTTCTCTCCCTCTCTTCTCTCTCTCTCTTTCTCGTTCTCTCTGAAGTAAAAAGAATGTAATAATTTTTTAGAAAGAATGTAAAAAATGTTATATTG
Source organism: Erinaceus europaeus (assembly GCF_950295315.1). Taxonomy (NCBI): domain Eukaryota; kingdom Metazoa; phylum Chordata; class Mammalia; order Eulipotyphla; family Erinaceidae; genus Erinaceus; species Erinaceus europaeus. The sequence goes on from NC_080168.1 coordinate 33,505,125, forward strand.
GTCTGGGAGCAACTAAAAAGTGTGCACACTAGGCCCAGGCACTGCAGTGATAATCACAATGTTTTGCAAAGGTGGAATAACAAACAGGTCCTGAATAAAATTCAGACTTCAGGGTCAGGGAGACAGGAGGATGGCATAGTGGTCGTGCCAAAGACATTCATGCCTGAGGTTCTGAAGTGCCAGGCTCAGTCCTCAGCACCACCATGCGTCAGAGCTGAGCAGTGCTCTGTGGAAGGTCAAAGGAAGGAGGGAAGAGAGGGAGGGAGGGAAGGAGAAGGGGAAGAGGGGAGGGAAAGAAAAGAAAGAAAGAAAGGGAAGGAGGGAGGGAAAAGGAAAAAGGAAGTGGTCTGGGAAGTGGTTCAGTGGATAAAGTGTTGAACTGTCAAACAAGAGGCTCTGAGTTCAATTCCCAGCATCATGTGTGCCAAACTGATACTCTATTTCTCTCTCATTAATAAATAACTTTTTTAAAAAATTCAGAATCCACCTGGTTTCATTGCAAAGTGCTAGTGTGAGTGTTAAAAAAGTAGATCTAGTTTTAACCTTGAATATATTAAAAAGAATGTGTTTCCTACATGCAAATGCATATATACTTCATATGTCTTTAGATATACATTTTATATACCTTATACATATAAGCATAACAGACATGCATTTCAACGTTGGTAAACCCAAATTTATGCAAAATCATTTTCCTCATTGGATTAGCAACTGAAGAGAGCCTAGGTAAGGCTCTAACAAAGTAATAAAAATATTGAGTGAATTTCTTTTTTTAATCTCCATTAATGAGAATGGGAGAGAGCAGGGAGAGGGTGAGGATGAGGAGGATGGGGGGCTGGTGGTAGTGCACCAGGTTAAGTGCACATAGTGCAAAGCGCAAGGACCAGCGCAAAGATCCTAGTTCAAGTCCCCTGCTCCCCACATGCAGGAGGCTCACTTTGCAAGTGGTGAAGAAAGTCTGCAGGTATCTGTCTTCCTCTCTCCCTATCCTCCCCTCTCTCAATTTCTGTCTGTACTATCAAAAAAAATTTTAATTAAAAAAAATTGGCCACAGGAGTAGAGGACTAGTAGTGCAGGCACTGAACCTCAGCAATAACTCTACAAGCCAAAAAAAAAAAAAAAAAAAAAAAAGGGAGGGGTGGAGGAAGAGAGAAAAGAAGACCAGAGTATCACTTTGGAACATGCAGTACCAAAACTTGGGGCTTCATACTTGAGAAGACAACTCTTTGTCTACCTCCCAGGTTGCCAAATGGAATTTCTGATCAGATTTGAGCATTCAGCAACATCTTATCCCTTACTAAGCAGAGAGATCTTTTTTCAAGTTTCTTTCTGAATGTAACAATAGCATGTCACCACAAATGGGCATTTTTTAATATATGTGCAGTAGGCATTTTTTAAGGCCATAATAAATAGTACATGATGACAAATTATCTGACTGGACTTCTTCAGAGAAGAAGTGGCTTCAGTCAGTTCTAAAGAAACTCTCTTCTCCAGAAATCATTCAGTGAGAGATAGTGTTCTCTCTATAACAAAAAGCCAGTACAATTCTGATGGTTACAGAAAAAAAAAAAAAAGATGAGGCAGACAGAAATGATCACACAGAGAAAGGAAAAAGAATCAAGATGGAAACAAGCAGTTCATAGCCTACAAAATCTCCAGCCATACTTGGAAAAACCTGACAGAAACTGCCCAAACCTGTGTGCTGATGGTAGCAGGCATTCCCAACACTTCCATGGAGGCCGGGGCTTCTCTGTCACCTGGAGAGAGAAGCATTCAGACTCTTCAAGTATATTTCCCCAAAGGTTTTAAATTTCCTTATAGAAAATGGGCTGGGTAGTCCAAGTGATGGCACAGTGAATAAGGCGTTGAACTCTCAACCAAGAGGCCCCAAGTTCAAGCCTGGTCCCCACCACACTGAAGAAAGCTTCAGTGCTGTGGGATGTTTCTATTTTATTATTTATTTTTATTTATTTATTTTTTTTGCCAGATCACTGTTCAGCTCTGGTTTATGGTGGTACAGGGAATTGACCCTGGGGTTTGGAGCCTCATACATAAAGAGTCTCTTTGCATAGCCATTATGCTATCTGCCCCTGCTGTGGAGTATTTCTCTGTCTCTCTAGCTCCATCTCTGTTTATTCTGATAAAAAAAAAAAAAAGAAGTTGTTCTACAGCAGTAAAGCCTTAGTAATGACCAATAAATAAATAAATTCCCTCAAGTATCCCCCAGACCAGAGAACATATCTAAAGAGACCCACACTGCAGTCATTCTGAACACCTGTAAAGTCTTCCTCACCTTGGGAGAAGGTAACTCTCTCCAGAGTAAATTCTGACTAAGGTTTGGAACAGCAGCACTTCAAAGCTGAAAGAAACTCCTTTTTGTTCAAAGGGTGAAACAGAAGCCTGAGCTCCTGCGAATACACAGTCATAGAGCCAGGCTCTAAAGTCAGACAGCTGTGCTCAAACTCCAGCCCCACTCTTCGCTAGCTGTGACTTTCAGCAAAGTTCTAGACCTCATAGGTCTTCAGTCCCTCATCATTAAGGAGGAATGACATGATCCAGGGCCAATCAGCATAAGGCCCTGAGTGGAAGTCTTGGCTTCGCTTATGCTAGAGTGAATCTCTGTCTCTTTCTCTCTCTTTCATCAGCAAACAAATATTTTTAAGGGGGGAGTGAAGGGGCAGGTGGTGATGCACCCAGTTGAGTGCACAGATTACCATGTATGAGGACCTGGGTTCAAGTTTCTCTCCAGCTGCAAATGAGAAGCCTCATGAGTGGTGAGGCAGGCCTACACGTGTCTCTCATCCTCTGTCTCTCTCTCTCTCTCTCTCTCTCCCCTCTCAATTTCTCTCTAAGCAAGAAAAAAGAAAAGATAAGGGGGGAAATGACCACTGGGAGTGGTACATATATAGTGTAGGTTCTGAGCCCCAGCAATAACTCTAGTGGCAGTAAAAAGTAAATAAATAAATAAATGGGAGCAACACAGTGTATAAAGTGTTGGACTTCTAAACATGAGGTCCCAAGTTCAATCCCAACATTACATGTTCCAGAGTGATGCTGTGGTTCTCTCTCTCTCTCTCATAAATAAATAAATAAATAAATATACTATTTATATTTATAATTTAAAGTGAAAGAGTGAATAATATTTTATCTCCGGGTACCTGGAGGATTAAATGACATAAGTCCTAGAAGTCCTAGAAAGCTCTTATAACGATGCTGTCACCATGCTTAATAACGGTAATTCTCATCAACACTGTGTTAGGAGGGGCTCTTCTTGCTCATGCACCATTCTGTGTGCATACTGTCTCTTTTCCTGAATTAAAGTTTAAAATGACTAAAGCCATGGTCTTCTCCCAATGCTTTGGGAAGTTTATCAGGGCAAACCAGACACCCCGTGGGAGATACTCCTCACTGTTCCCCCTGGAACAGTTGCATCCCACAGTCTTTCAGTTATGCAAAAGGAGTCCAAGAAAGCTGGGTGTGTAGAACTCGAAGTTTAAATTTCCAGAAAAAAAAAAACAAACAAACAAACATAGAAAGAGTTTTTACGTGGTCTGGGAGGTGGCGCAGTAGATAAAGCATTGGACTCTAAAGCACGAGGTCCTGAGTTCAATACATGGTAGCACATGTACCAGAGTGATGTCTGGTTCTTTCTCTCCTCCTTTCTCATTAATAAATAAAATACTTTTACAAAACATAGAATGAGTTTTACACATCACAGAGAGAATATATAGCAAAATCCTACTTGTCCTTAAGCAATTTAGTCAAATACATCTATATGCAATCTACAAAAATGTATTAGAAACACCCACCATTTCTCTTTGCTTCTTCATCATACACAGACACCTGTTAAGAAAATAGGAAATTCACAGTTAGGGTGAGGCTGGAAATCTGCAGAGAAGGGCAGGCAGCACCCCATAGGAGAGATTTTTCAGACAGTGATGATGAGGGCTAGATGGGGGGACAGAGCGAAGTTACATTACTGCTAAGGATATAATAAGAAAGGAATATAGTGATCCATAGGAAAAGCCTGATTTAAAAATTGTCACTGATAAACATTTTGTCCTGCTTTCCAGCTTACTGCATTTCAGCCACCAAGTTGCAGATGCCATCCTGACCTCCCTGGGCAGATGACCCCACCAATATGTCCTGGAACTTCACTTCCCCAGAGCCCTGCCCCACAAGGGAAAGAAAGAAACAGGCTGGGGTTATAGATCCACCTGCCAATGCCCATGTTCAGCAAAGAAGCAATTACAGAAGCCAGATCTCTCACTTTCTGCACCCCAAAAAGAATTTTGGTCCATAATCCCAGAGGGATAAAGAATAGGGAAATATTTAGTGGAGAGGATGGAACAGGAACTCTACTGGTGGAAACTGTATGGAATTATACCCCTCTTATCTTATAATCTTGTAAATCAGTATTAAATCACTAATTAAACATAATAAAAATGTCACTGACATCTGTCTAATTTCCATTCCTACTGAAACTCCAGCTGTCCCCAAGTTGACATTCCTGAAAGAAGATCTAATCACTATCACTTGTTCTGCTTGGGTTGGGTCCTTCATGAAGTACTTTTGTTAGTTTGTTTTTAGTAACTAGATTCAGGCATCATTAAATCCAAAGTTCCTAATAATGCATTGCTTTGAGACTTACAGAACCAAATTATTTGGTGGATGGGAAGTGATGAGGGGTGTAGCATAATAGTTATGCAGAAGAGTTTCATGCCTGAGACTCTGAAGTCCCAGGTTCAATCCCCAAAACCACCATAAGCTAGAGGTAAGTAGCACTCTGGTAAAAAAAAATAAATAAATAAAATAAAAGAAAGAAAAGAAGAGAAAAGAATAGAAAAGAAAAAGAAAGGAAATTGGGGGCCAGGCAGTGGCGCAGCAGGTTAAACTCACATAGTGTGAAGTACAGGGACCAGCACAAGGAACCTGGTTTGAGCCCCCAGCTCCTCACCTGCAGGTGAAGCAGGTCTGCAGGTGTCTTTCTCTTTCTCTTCCCCTCTCTGTCCTATCCAACAACAACAACAAGCAACAACAAAATGGAAAAAATGGCTGCCAGAAGAAGTGGATTCTTAGTGCAAGCACTGAGCCCCAGTGATAACCCTGGAGGCAAAAAAATTAATTAATTAATTAATTAATAAAAGAAAGAAAGGAGGGAGTCAGGTGGTAGTGCAGCGGGTTAAGCACACGTGGTGCAAAGTACAATAAATAAAATACTTTTTAAAAAACATAGAGAGAGTTTTACACATCCCATAATGACCTTGGGTCCATACTCCCAGAGGGATAAAGAATAGGAAAGCTATCAGGGGAGGGGATGGGATATAGAGATCTGGTGGTAGGAATTGTGTAGAGTTATAGCCCTCTTATCCTATGGTTTTTGTCAGTGTTTCCTTTTTATAAATAAAAATTATTTATATATATAGTCTTCCTGTCCCATGAGGTAAGTGAAATAAAGAATAGTAGTTTAGTGTGTGGTGGACAGCACCAGGAAACCTGCTTGAGGTGGCCAGTCAGCCAACCCCAAACCATTACTGGATTCACCAGGCTTTTGGCAGCAGGGGACACCAGGCTCACTGCACTGCATTCCTTTCAGTAGAGGAAACAGCAACTCTCTCCTCAAGCCATTGTCTTTCCCTATTCCAAGAGGAAGTGGCAGTTACTCCCAAGATCCTTCTTTCTGATCATATTTCTGAACCCTTTCCTGGGCTTCCTGAAGGCAGTTTTAACCCAGAACTAGATAGCCTTATCATGCTTTTGAGAATGCTACTGTACACAGACCCCAGGTTAACAAAGCTGGGTTCTCCAGAAGTGCTTTTAGGGCATGCAGGTTATTTTGAACTGAAAATGCAGGCTTGGGTCAGGTCCTGACTTCCCCACAAGAGTCTCTATCTCCACCTTCTCAAAATGAGCATAGCTTTAACAGTGCTTTTCTTCCCAAAGGAAGTGATTGTGGATTCCTGTCCCCTCCTTGCCTGTCCCTTGTAGATTCCTTCCCTACTCTCTGAAGGCATGATTCTCAGTATAGCACACTCTCCCTTCAGTCTCAGCAGTGTGGGGACTCTACATTCCACTGTACTCCCAACATCTGGATGGAATTTTCCCTTTGCTGACCTGACTAACAATATTCTAATAATCTTCAACTCTTTTTTTTATAGAGAGACAGAGAGAGTGGGAAAGACACTACAGCACCAAATGCCGTGAGGGCCTGGTGCCAACCTGGGTCAAGCACATAGCAAAGCAGCACACTAATCAAATGAGCTATTGTGTCGTCCCTTAACTCTTTTTTAATATACTTTTCAAACATTGTATTTATTCATTTATGAAAGAATCAGAGCACCCCTCTGGTACATGGTCAGGGGTACATGCTCAGGACCTGATGTTTGTAAGTTCCGAAGGGGTAAGGAATTTCTGCAGCACCTCGACAGTTCCTTTGCCATCTTACAATAAGTTACACTTAAGAAAATCTCAACATGCATATCTTCACTAGAAAGCACATAAAACTATTCATCATATTGTCTGCTGGCGAGTTTTCCACCTGTGTTTGCATTGCCAGCAAGGCTGATGGTGGCCATCTCAAAGACCGAGACTCACATCACCCACCCACCCTATGAATCCTCATACACACACACACACACACACACACACACACACACACACACACACACACACAACTTTCGGGGGAGACTAGCAGTACCATTCTCTGGAGAGGGGCCTCCCTAAATAAACTTTCTTAAGTTCAATATGAGAAGGTAGCCATCTCTTGGGACAATAACTCCATCTGGAGAATCCTGAGCCTGCATTTCTGGCATCTGTTTATAGTACATTCAATTCCTTCCTTTGGATGGGAAACACAGATGATGGCTGTGAAAAAAGAAAGTGTGTTAGCAATTTCAGTGACAAGGTATCTATAGAGGAAGAAAGATTGCAAAGATCACAATGAGAAGAAATAAACAGGAGACAATGAGCAGTGGAACCAGTGTGCTGAGAACATCTTCAAGCCACAGAAAAGCTGTACTGGCCTCACTCCCAGACTGTGCAGTTATTGGAAAATCCCAGTTCTGAAACGTCATGTTTTCCAAAACTCCCTGCCTTCCTTTCCAAAAGCACTGTTTCCCTACCTTCAGAATCCCTGGCTGTTTAATGACAAGCAGGGCTAGAGAGGCTGTTCTATGCTTTTCCTAAACTGCTTGATGCAGACAGGGAAGCTACTTTGAATCAAACAGACTTCCTCTTCCCTCTGTTACCTCTATAATTGCCATGTTACAAATTCTGGGTGAGTTTTTGAGTGAATCCTGACTCACTGACCATTTTCTCCTTAGCAACAACTATGGAAGAATGTCAATTTGCTTAATTTTTTTTCTTCTCCTAATCCTACAAAAGAATAGCTACTTCCAGTTTTCCTCATATTGGTGACTAAGAAAGAAACTGGAGACTATCTGTTGGTGGTTACAAAAGACCCCACACTGAAGTCTTCTATCTGAAGACCCTTGTTAGCCAGTCCAGAAGTTTCCAAGCAAATTACAGGCCAGAGAAATGGCATAATAGATACACAAAAGACTTTCATGTCTGAGGTTCCCAGGTCCCAGGTTCAGTCCCCAGAACCACCAGAGTGGGCCTGTCCCCTGGTTAAGGAGATAGTGTAGTAGATAAAGCATCAAATTCTCAAGTAATGAGGTCCTGAGTTTGATTCCCCAACACAGCATATGCCAAAGTGGTATTCTAATTCTCCATGACACCCCCCCACTCTCTTTCAAATAAATAAGTCAAAACAAATTACCTAAAACTTGACAATTGAACTGATAGTGCCAATAATTGGCACCTGAGACTAAGAACAAAGTCATTCACAAACCGATTTCCTTACTAGGGGGAGGAACTAAGTTTCTCTAGGGGAAGACTGAAATGGTGGCAACCACTCACCCTTCTCCAGTGGGAAAGAGGGGAGGAGAAAACAAGAACTTTGGGTTTCAACCTTTGAGCCCTCCCCTATCTGGGGAGTTAGTCACAGCAGGAGATGAGAGGTCTAGTTTGAGTAGGAAATACTCCATCCTTGGATGTAAATCAATATTTTCGCTTCATGCAAAAAAGCTGACATTCAGAAACAGGCTTATATGGCACTGGGCAAAAAAGGATCACAATATGAAAATTATCAATATTACTGAACTGTACAGTTAAGAAAGGCCAGATGGGAAGGGTCAAGTGGTGGCACAGCTGGTTAAGAGCTCACATTACATTGCAGTGCACAAGGATCCAGGTCCAAGCCCCTGCTCCCCACCTGCAGAGGGAAAGGTCTGCAAGTGGTGAAGCAGGGCTGCTGGTCTCAGTCTCTCTCCCTCTTCACTTCCCTCTCCCCTCACAATTTCTCTCTGTCTCTATCCAATAATATGTAAATAAATAAATTTTAAAAAAATAGTTAAATGATAAGTTTTATACTATTTTTATTTGCAACAATTTAAAATAAAATTCTAAGGCTAAGGTAGCTTCATTGATGCTGACAGATGCTGGCAAAATAGAACTCCCCAAGAAGCTTATATTTCAAGGAATGCCATTTTGAGTTTCCCAAGACTCAGTCATTTTGTGAGTAACAGACTGACTATCTTCCCAGTGTTTTCCCTTCTACCTTCTCTTCCATTCTTAGGCACTAAAGGTACCCAGTTTTTTGTCTTGGGACTTGTGAGACAGTGCAAAAAACTAATGTGAGGTCTCTTATTCATATATTATTAAGAATCTTTAAAGTGACCACAGGGAGTGGGGTGGTAGCACACTGGGTCAAGCACACATGATGCCAAGCACAAGGACCAGCGTAAGGATCCCGATTTGAGCCACCGGCTCCCCACCTGCAGGGGAGTCGCTTCAGTGGAGCAGGTCTGCAAGTGTCTATCTTTCTCTCCTCCTCTCTGTTTTCCCCTTCTCTCTCGATTTCTCTCTGTCCTGTCCAACAACCGCAACAATAATAACAACAAGGGCAACAAAAATGGGGGAAATGGCCTCCAGGAGCAGTGGAATTGTAGTGCAGGCACTGAGCCCCAGTGATAACCCTGGAGGCAGAAAAAAAAAAAGAGAGAGAGAGAGAGAGACCACTGAGCATGCTCAAAAAACAGTCCCTATGCAATAGCTCAGGTTCCATGCCTATGACCAGTCCTGAGAAAATCCCTCAAGTCAGAACTATCCTAGGCCAGGAAGTAGTGCTATGAATAAACTATCAGACTCTCAAGCTTGAGGTCATACGTTGGATCCTCGGGACTGCATGAACCAGAATAACGCTCCAGTTCTCTCACTCTCTCTTCTTTTCTCTTGTGCATTAACTAATAAATTATTCTTCTTCAAGAAGAAAAAGAGAACTATTTCAAAACAGCAGTGGTGTGCTGGCGTCAGTTCAAACCAGCTAGTAAAAGCCAAGAGTCAAATTTTCAAAATTCAGTGATCCATTTGATATCCTGTTAGTAACTTGAAATCAGTCGCGATGGGAGTGCTCTCCAAACACTACAAATTGGCTCTTCCTTTCTAGAAGTTGGGATGGAAAGTGGTGGTTAACCAACATAGCGCTGAACCTACCTGTAAGGCTTCAGAGAAATGTTTCATGTCTAGAGAGGAGACTCCTTTTTCTTGACAAAATGACTTGTTTTTAGGAGATGTCACTAGCTGGGCATCTGGAAATATATTCACCAAAAGAAAAAGAAAAAAATCATTTTTTGACTAATAGAACCCAAGATAACCAGTCAGTTATTAATGGTAATTATTTCAGAAGAATCTATAGGTCTGTAGAGGTCTTCATTTGAAGATGCCTATGTGTACCCAGATAAAGAGAATTCATGAATTGCATTTATTAACCATGTTTTCATTTTTGAATTATTATATTTCCTTATTACATTATGCTTTTGTCATTTTATTAACTGTGTAAAATACTGGATACCCAATTCTACTTCAGAATTTGCAATGTTTTGATGTGTCAGCTCACTGCCTTATTGAGATTATAAATAATAAATAGGGTCTGGGAGGCAGCACACCAACTACCTCTGGTACAAAGCACAAGGACCCATTCAAAGATCCCATTCTGAACCCCACCTCCCCTCATGCAGGGGGGTCACTTCACAAGTTGTGAAGCAGGTCTGCAGGTGTCTATTTCTCATTCCCTCTCTATCTTACCCTCCTCTCTTGATTTCTCTCCATCCTAGCTAATAAAAAATGAAAAAAAAAAATGGCCTCCAGGAGCAGCAGATTCGTAGTGCCAGCACCAAGCCCCAACGATAACCCTGGACAAAAAAATAAATAAAAAATAACAATAATAAGTAAAATAAGGGCAGGGATAGATAACATAATGGTTATGCAAAGAGAATTTCATGCCTGAAGCTCCCAAGTCCCAGGTCCAATCCCCTGCGCCACCATAAACCAGAACTGAGCATTGCTCTGGTTAAATAAATAAATTAGAAGTTATATTAAAGGAAATAAGGAAGAAAAAAGAGAAAAATATTCAAAGGTGGTAAGCATTATATATATAAGATGTATTTCTATATAACCCTTAGTGAGGACGAGCTGTATGTTTTATACAAATAGGAAGCTACAGTCTGAATCAACAGAAAAATAACTCACGGGTTTAAATAATCCCGAAATAACTGGCTAGCAATTTGAAAATAAAATGTATTTCTCAGGGCTGGGTGGTGGCACAGCTGGTTAAGCACACATGTTAACAATGTGTAAGGATCTGGGTTCGAGCCCCCAGTCCCCACCTGCAGGGGGAAAGCTTTTCGAGTGATGAAGCAGGGCTGGAGGTGTCTCTCTATCTCTCTCCCTCCCTATCTCCCCCTCCCCTCTCAATTTCTGGATATCTCTATCCAATAAAGATTAACAAAATTTAGAATGCATTTCTCTGAGTTGTTCTATGTACCAACTTAATCCAAATGAATTGAAATTTCACCTGTAAAGTATTTTTTAAAAGTACTAGAAGAAACCAACATATATAAAGAGCTTGCCAGACTCAACAACAAGACAACAAATAACCCCATCCAAAAATGGGGGGAGGACATGGACAGAATATTCACCACAGAAGAGATCCAAAAGGCTGAGAAACACATGAAAAAATGCTCCAAGTCTCTGATTGTCAGAGAAATGCAAATAAAGACAACAATGAGATATTACTTCACCCCTATGAGAATGTCATACATCAGAAAAGGTAACAGCAGCAAATGCTGGAGAGGGTGTGGGGTCAAAGGAACCCTCCTACACTGCTGGTGGGAATGTCAATTGGTCCAACCTCTGTGGAGAACAGTCTGGAGAACTCTCAGAAGGCTAGAAATGGACCTACCCTATGACCCTGCAATTCCTCTCCTGAGGATATATCCTAAGGAACCCAACACATCCATCCAAAAAGATCTGTGTACACATATGTTCTTGGCAGCACAATTTGTAATAGCCAAAACCTGGAAGCAACCCAGGTGTCCAACAACAGATGAGTGGCTGAGCAAGTTGTGGTATATATACACAATGGAATACTACTCAGCTGTAAAAAATGGTGACTTCACCGGTTTCAACCGATCTTGGATGGCCCTTGAAAAATTCATGTTATGTGAAATAAGTCAGAAACAGAAGGATGAATATGGGATGATCTCACTCTCAGGCAGAAGTTGAAAAACAAGATCAGAAACGAAAACACAAGTAGAACCTGAAATGGAATTGGCATATCGCACCAAAGTAAAAGACTCTGGGGTGGGTGGGTGGGGAGAATACAGGTCCATGAAGAATGATAAATGACGTAGTGGGGGTTGTATTGTTAAATGGGAAATTGGGGAATGTTATGCATGTACAAAATATTGTATTTACTGTTAAATGTAAAACATTAATTCCCCAATAAAGAAATAAATTTAAAAAAACAAAAACAAAAAAAAACAACAATGGCAACAAAAGGGAAAATAAATAAATATTAAAAAATTTTTTTAAAAGTACTACAAGAATAGTCAAATATGGTGACTTCTATATTCCTTATATGGATAAGGAATATAATATATATGTATATATATCATAATGTATATACATGTTATTTATATATGAAGTATGATGTATATTATAATACACATCTAATACATATATATTAAACAAAAAAGGAATCTACTGAGTTGCCTAAAATAATATATGACCTTTCTTTTTTCTTTTTTTATTTAATTGTATTAGTGATTTAATATTGATTTACAAAAGTACAGGGGAACAGGGGTAGAACTCTGCATTGTTCCCACCACCAGAGTTCTGGATCCCCAGTCCCTCCACTGGAAGCTACAGCAGTTCTCCCAAGGTTGCAGGTATGGGTTAACTATTATTTCTACTACATGTCTATATTTGTATATATTTGCCCATTTTTTTCCTATGATCCCATCTTCTCTTCCTTTCCAAGTCACACCTACACCTATTACTACATCCAAATGTCCCTCCCTTTTTCCTATTCTCTCTCTGGGCCCTGATGGAGTAGGAGTTCAGAGCCCTCTGGTTATCTTCCCCCTATCATTTCTTTCCCACTGGGCATATGAATCAAAATTCTTTATGAGCTGCAGAAGGTGGCTTCTGTAATTGCCTCTCTGCTGGACATGGGCATTGACGGTTTGATCCATACGCCTAGACTGTTTCTATCTTTCCCTAGTGGGGCAGGACTCTGGAGAGGTGAGGTTCCAGGATACATTGGTGAGATCATCTACCCAGGGAAGTCAGGATGAAATCATGGTAGCATCTGCAACTTGGTGGCTGAAAGATGGCAAGATATAAAGCAGGAAAAAATAATTGATGAACAGGAAACAAACAAAAAAAAAATGGAACAGAGCAGATGAGAGGAAATAAGGACCTATGGGTGGAAAGAAGCTAGGAGGTCCATTCTAAGCATGTTCCTAGGGGCCCACAACTATTCATTGGTTTTTGCTTGAGTTTGATAGATAACATGGAGTTGGACAAAATTATTGTCTGAGAAGATAGTGTCAGAGTAGAGAAAAGGGCTAAAAAGATTATTGGATTAGGGCAGAGAATAGCTACGATTATTGAAAAAAAAATCTATGAATAAAATTAATTGTGTGGGTAGGGGTAGAGAGCATAATGGTTAGGCAAAGAGACTCCAATGCCTGAGACTCCAAAGTCCTAGGTTCAATCCCCCCACACCACCATAAACCAGAGCTGAATAGTGCTCTAGTAAAATAAATAAATAAATAAATAAATAAATAAATAAATAAATAAATAACTTAACCATTTACCCCATCTACCTGACCCAGGACCCATGTCTATTCATATTTAGCACAGGAGCCTGTGTAACTTCGAGTCCCTGTCAGTCTGAGCTCACAGTCCATGCTCATAGCTAGAAACATTCTAGGCTGCACTCACTTCAGGACCTGTCTTCCTCGAGTGGCAGGACAGGATGACCCAACCTCCCTTTGGAGACTAGAGCAGTCCCTACCTTTTTTTTTTTTTTCTATTTTTCACTTAAAAGAGATCACACAACAGAAAAAAAAAATAATAATAATACAAATTAAAATTCTTATGATATAAAGTTCTATCTGGGGCCAGGAGATAGTGTGTGCATCTGGTAGAGCATACACTGTGGCATGCATGAGGTACTGGGTTTGAGTCCCAACAACACATAGGAGGAGCAGAGATGGTACCAGAACTCATGGGTGGTGGTGGAGTGGTGCTATAATGTCTCTTCTCTCTGCCTGCCTTTTCTTCTTTGTCTCTCTCAAAAAGAAAATAAAGAGTTAAAAATAAATAAATAAAAATGAATACATCTGAAATAAAGTTCAGCCCTTGAGACTTACTGAAGCAAGTATAATACTTACAAAACTAGACTGCCTTTTCCAGCATTCAAATAACCAAAATAATCTAACCACTACCTTGCGTTAACTCCTGTGGGGCACTCTATTGTGGAAGAATAACACATTAATTATAAAAACAAAGCCTCTCGTGAAAACACTAATTTGAAAGGACATATGCACCCCTATGTTCATAGCTGCATTATTTACAATAGCCAGAGTGGAAGCAACCTAAAACCCCTTCAACAGATGACTGGATAAAAATGTTGGTTGAGGGGAGGTCTGTGTGGCAGCTCACCAAGCACACATTACAGAGTGCGTCCATTATAATATGCAAGGCCCTAGGTTCAAGGCCCCAGGCACCACCTGCAAGGGGGGTGCAAGGCAGGGTGGGGAAGCAGTGATGCAGGTGGCTATTTCTTTCTTCCTCTCTGCCTTTACCCTCTCAACTACTCTTTGCCTCTATCCAACCAATAAAATAAAATAAAATATTTTAATTCAATAAATGATATATGAAACCTCTACACAGAGGACAGGACTTTATTTTTTAATGTCATGAGATGTGAACCCCATGCAATACTGCTCTGCAGTCTAAAAAAAGATGGTAACTCCCTGCCCTCCAAAAAAATAATAAAATAAATAAATAATAAAATTAAAAAAAGATGGTCTCCTGCTCTTTGGGACCAAATGGATAGAACTGGAGATAATTATGCTGTGTGAACTATGTAAAGAGGTTAAAAAAAAAAAGCTAGCAGGTGATTTCATTAATATGTAAAATTTATATAATTGAAACATATGAACACACACACACAGTAGAAGTAGTGAAACTGTGTCCAAGACTTTGTCCACGACTATGGAGGTTTTCACTGGGAGGGTTGGGGCCCAGAACTGTGGTGGTGGATGTGATGTGGAGCTATACTCTATAGAATTATAATCTTGTAAATCATTATTTAATCACTAATTTTTTAAAAAATTAAAGGAAATAAAAATAAAGTTTCAGCATTCACAGGTGGACAGAGAATTCTCTCTCTCTCCTCTCACTCCCTGCCCTGACCTGGGTTATCCAAAAATAAACTGAGAGAGAAAACTAAATCATGACTATGGTACACACTATGCCAGAGCCAAACCAAACCCACCCAGGACCTTGTTTGGTTGTTTTTTTTCCTCCAGGGTTATTGCTGGCGCTCAGTGCCTGCACCACAAATCCACTGCTCCTGGAGGCTATTTTTTTCCCTTTTATTGCCCTTTTTTATCATTGTTGTTGTTGTTATTATTATTATTACTGCTGTCACTGTTGTTGGATAGGACAGAGAGAAATGGAGAGAGGAGGGGATGACAGAGAAGGGGAGAGAAAGGAAGGCCCTTCAGGTGGGGAGCGGGGGTCTCAAACCTTACGCGGGTCCTTGCGCTTTGTGCCATGTGCGCTTAACCTGCTGCGCCACCAGAGGACCTTGTTTTTAAGTTCAACACTGTGCCGTCTCCCAGATCGAGTTACCTTTCTCTTTTTTGTATTTTTCTACTTTTCCCATAAGACTAGGTGAACACTTGCTGAAGAGTTTTTCCAGGATCTCCAGACTGTTTTCATTTATGAAACCTTGTTTCTCCAGATATGCCAGGAAACTTAGAGAGGTCTGCAAGAAAATTAATGCAGTCACATTTACTTGTCTCTTGATTATTCACTCATTTTCTTTTTCTTTCTTTCTTTCTTTCGTTCTTTCTTTATTTCTTTCTTTCTCTCTCTCTCTCTCTCTTTCTTTCTTTCTTTTCTTGCCTCCAGGGTTATTGCTGGGGCTCAGTGCCTACACTATGAGTCTACTGTTCCTGGCGACCACTTTTTTCCATTTTATTGGATAGGATAGACAGAAATTGAGAGAGGAGGGGGAGATAGAGGGGGAGACAGAATAACAGACACCTCCAGACCTGCTTCACTGCTCGAGAAGTGTCCCAGCTGTAGGTGGGGAGTGGAGGCAGGGCTCAAACCCGGATCCTTGCGCGATCCTTAAGCTTAGAATTGTGTGCGCTTACCGGTGCACCACTGTCCGGTCCCCTACTCATTCATCTTACATTACCTGCATGGCCAAGAGGCACTAAATCTTACCCTGATGAATAAGGATAAAGCTGAAATCACGGGGGTCAGGCGGTAACGCATAGGGTTAAGCGCACATGGCACAAAGTGCAAGGACAGGCGTAAGGATTCCGGTTTGCTCCCCACCTGCAAGGGAGTCGCTTCACAGGCAGTGACTTAGGTCTGCAGGTGTCTCTCTTTCTCTCCCCCTTTCTGTCTTCCCCTCCTCCCTCCATTTCTCTCCATCCTATCCAAAAAATAAAAAAGGTCAACAAAAGGGGAAAATAAATTTAAAAAATCTGAAATCACTGAGAATCAGAAGAAAAAAGCAATTTTCAGAAACTTGACCAAAAGATTTAATAAATTCAATCATTCAGTGCCACAGGTAAACAAAGAAACTTTTTTCCTTTATTATTGTAATTCTTAAAAAATCGTTTGATTTTCTGACATAGTCAGGGCCAGGGATTCATATCTGCAAGTCCTGTGCTCTGCTGCTCAGCTCTCACAGCTCCCTGACCTTTGATGATTTTTCTTGGAAAGATTTATTTATTTATATATAAGAAAGAGAGATAGAGAAAATGAAACCAGAACACTACCTTGGCATGTGCAACGCCAAGAACTGAAGCTTGAAAATCAGACACTGCACCCACTGTGCCACCTCCTGGGTCACACTTTGATAATTTTTTCTTATTTATTTATTTGTTGATTTTATAACTAGTGATTTAATTACTCTGATGATGTAAATTTAGGAGATTAAATATTTATTATTTCTCTATTGGGGGACTAATGGTATACATTCTGCAGTAAAAATACAATACTTTGTACATGCATAACATTTCCCAGTTTTCCACATACTAATTCAACCCCCACTACGTCTTCCTCTGACAGAAGATGAAATCTTTTGAATGCTCATGACTGGAAAAGAGTTGCTATGGTTTTTTGTAATGCCAAGATTTGGAAACAACCAGTGAGTGGTAATAAGTCAACTCCCAGGGAGGCAAGGCAGGGTGGTAGCGCACATGGTTGAAAGCACATGTTACCATGTTCAAGGACCTGGGTTCAAGCCCCCAAGCCCCACCTGCAGGGGGGAAGCTTCACATGTGGTGAAGCAGTGCCGCAGGTGTCTCACTGTTTCTTCCTGTCTCTTTCTCCCCCTTCCCTCTCAATTTCTGTCTCTGTCCTATAAATAAAATTTAAAAACAAGTCAACTCCCCAAGAGAAAAAATTGCAAAAAAAAAAAAAAAAAGTGTGGAGGCAAAAGAAAAGATACAAAAGGTTCTGGGAAGAAGGAAAAGACTCACGGGGGTGAGGGGGCAGCTAAGCGCACATACTACAAAGCACAAGGAACTATATGAGAATCCAGGTTCAAGTCCTCCCTCCCCACCTATAAGGGAAGAAAATGATGCTTTGCAAGCAGTGAAGCAGGTCTGCAGGTGTTTGTCTTTTTCTCTCCCTCTCTATCTCCCCTTCTCTCTCAGTTTCTCTCTGTCCTATCCAATAAAATGGAAAAAAAAAAAAAGGCCACCAAGAGCAACGGATTCATAGTGCCAGCAGCAAGTCCCAGCAATAACCCTGGAGGCCAGAAAGAAAAAAAATTGACCTGCTCCAATCTGCACACCTGACACTATCAACATTCACTGAGCTACCAACATCATTCTCACAAAAGGTATTTGTCAAAAAATATCGATTGGGATGTCGTGTGGTAGCTCATGGGGTTAAGTGCAGGTGGCGCAAAATTCAAGGTCACAGGCTCAAGCCCCCACACCACCATAAGCCAGAGTGCTCTGGTTAAAAAAAAAAAAGTAACAGTTGTGTACAGTGCTTAAAGTAATATTGTAGTATCTAATTTGAAAATTGGTCCTTTCCCAAATTAATGTACTTGTCACAAGTTGTTATTTGCCTGAAAGGGAAAAATGACTGACACCTAATCACCTCCTTAAAGTGAGCAGTATAACGAGCATCCTAGTTGGGACATAGTGGATGGAACGGGAGAAGATGGTGCTCAGTGAAGCAAGTAAGGAGGTGAAGGATGGCTACAGAATGGTTTCACTCATCTGTAGAACACAGAGAACTAAACAGATGAATGTGAAAAAGAAGAAGAAAACAAAAAAAAAGGTCAAGCTCTAAGATTGTGGGAGAGCTTAATGGTCATCTATGGAGGTGGGGTGAGTGGAGACACAGACCTTCGGTGATGGGAGTGATGAAAAATAAAAAGACTGGGGAGTCGGGTGGTAGAATAGCGGGTTAAGCGCACATGGCGCAAAGCACAAGGACCAACACAAGGATCCTGGTTCTCCCCACCTGCAGGATGCTGCTTCACATGCGGTGAAGCAGGTCTGCAGGTGTCTACCTTTCTCTCCCCTTCTCTGTCTTCGCCTCCTCTCTCCATTTCTCTCTGTCCTATCTAACAATAAGGACATCAGTAACAACAATAATTACACCAACAATGAAAAACAACAAGGGCAACAAAAGGGAATAAATAAATAAATTTTTTTAAAAAGAAGTGCAAATGTGGGGGACTGAGTAGTGGTGCACCTGATTGAGCGCGCAAGTTACAACACCCAAGGACACAGGTTTGAGCCCCCAGTCCCCACCTGCAGGGGGAAAGCTTTGCAAGTGGTGAAGCAGTGCTGCACGTTTCTCTGTCTCTCTCCCTCTCTATCACCCCCTTCTCTCTTGATTTCTGACTGTCTCTATCCAGTGAATAAATAAAGAATAAAAAATAAGAACGTACTGTGAACCATTACTCAATAAAGCTCTAAAAGTAAAAATATATATTTAAGCACAAATAAACAGCAAGCGTACTAGCATATAAGCACTACATTAATATCAAAAACCAAAGACATTAGGGCTAAAAGCTCATCAAGAAGGATATATGCCTTGCCATACATGCAGCCCAGTTAGAGGTTAGGAATCCTATGACCCCAGAAGCCCCACTACTGTGGTAGCTCTCCCTTTCTTTGTATCTATCTAAATGAGACGTTCGGGCCAGGAGCAGTAAAATTATGCATGTGCAAAGTCCTAGCCCTGCCCCTGCCACACATGCACACACCTATTAGCTCAAAGCAACTGTACAACCCTTCATAAAACACACCCTCTAACATCTGTCTCATTTCCTGGTCAGGATGATACCATAGCCATGATACACCAGAACTGCATGCCTGAGACCCCAGAAATCCTAGGTTCAATTTCTGGCACCACTATATGCCAGAACTAAGCAATGCTCTGGTGTCTCTCTTTCCTGAAGGAAATAAATAATTTTTTAAAAAATAAATAGGGAGTCGGGCGGTAGCACAGCAGGCTAAGCACAGGTGGCGCAAAGCACAAGGACTGGCTTAAGGATCCCGGTTCAAGCCCCCAGCTCCCCACCTTCAGGGTGGGGGGTCACTTCACAAGCAGTGAAGCAGGTCTGCAGTTGTCTGTCTCTCCTCCTCTCTGTCTTCCCTCTTCTCTCTGTTTTTCTCTGTCCTATCCAACAACAATAACATCAATAACTACAACAATGGAAAAAAACACAAGGACAACAAAAGGGAAGATAAATAAATATATATTTTAATAATTAATAAATAAACAAATAAATACATACATACATGTCTCATTTGTTTATCATAGAAACCTTACACGGAAAACACCACTAAAGTGCCATGCCTCAGAAACTTTATCTAGTGGACTGAGAATGACTCACTCATATGGGGTCAGGTGGTGGCGCACCTGGTTGAGCACACATGTTACAGTGTGCAAGGACCCAGGTTTGAGCCCCTGGTCCCCACTTGCAGGGGGAAAAGCTTCACAAGTGGTGAAGCAGTGCTGCAGGTGTCTCTCTGTCTCTCTCCCTCTCTATTACCTCCTTCCCTCTCAATTTCTGACTTTCTCTATCCAACAAATAAAGATTTTTTTAAAAGTTGAAAAAAAAAAGGAGAGAATGACTCACTCTACCACTACTCTGCCACTACTGGCCACTTGACATTTCTGTCTGTCTCATCAAACACAATGGATTCTGTTAGCCACTAACCATTTACTACATGGTTTCCTTCTTGGCAGAGGCAAAGTCAAGTCTGCTGTCTGACATAGTCCGGGCAGGCTGGGACTGCCTGCAGAATGGGAGGTCCTGGCCCAAACTGAAGCTATTCATCCTTTTGATTTTCAATTACATTGGTAGTTGAGGACTTATTGGCTATATTGGACATACACAAATATTACCTGGAGATGATGAAAAAAGATCCCCAGGGGAGGTATATGGTAACAACAATTATGGCAGTGAGTGTAACAAGACTAAAAATGGCCTAGGAGCAGAAGCTGCTGTACTCAGTAAGAGGTTTTCAGAAAAAGAGCTATTTGTCACCACTGCAGCTTCTCAATTAGCTGAACTCAGACCAAAAACCAGAACTATGGGTGGTTCATAGAATGAGTGGCAGACTGGTTTCCACCTAAATATAAAAAGGCCCCATTACTTACCCTCGCCCACAGACCACCACCACCACCCTGCTTCCACTTACAGGTATCTATGATGACTATAGAGGTTGTGTAGTTAACTAGTTAATTTTAAGGGTATATGGGTAGAAGTTAGTAAACTCTCATATATGCAAAGGTTATCCAGAAGGAGCCCCCATGGTTTGTGCTTACTTTACTGCAGAAGATTTCTCTAGGTAGACAGTTTACGAGATATTATAAAAGACTTGGTCTGAATGAGCTAGTTAAACCCATCCAAGAATGGGTTAAGAAGAAAGGCTATCGGGTTGAGTTCCAGAAAGGAATGATAATTCACACAGATGGTCAGAACAGAGAAGCGGTTGAAGAAAGCCACACCAAGGCCACACAGATGGTCAAAACAAAGGGGAGGGCAGGCTATCCCAGACCAAGGGAACTTTTAAGAAGTACATACCTAAAATTATAATAATGTTTGAAGTTATTTTTGATGTTAATAAAAATAATCTTGCATGATGTTAACTGTATCCAGGTGAAAAATGTTTAAAAAATAAAGCTCTGCCGGGAGTAAGCAGAGATGCCTCTCTCCTGCATTTGAACTTGCAGACGCAACTCTCACTTCATTCTCGCCAACTCCCCTTTTCCTTCAGGAAGACTGTAATAACCTGCTGAGGCTGGACCCCAGCACCTCTTTCTTTCTTTCTTTTTTCTATTCTGCCTCCAGGGTTATCACTGGGGGTCGGTGCCAGCACTACAAATCCACTGCTCCTGGTGGCCATTTTTTCCATTTTATTGGATAGAACAGAGAGAATTTGAGAGGAGAGAGAGACATAGGGAGAGAGAAAGATAGGCACCTGCAAACCTGCTTTACTGCTTATAAAGCTTAACCCCACACTCCCTCCCCCCCAAAGATAAGGAGTGTGGCTTGATCCTGGATCCTTAAGTGGGTCCTTAAATATAGTACTCTGTGCATTTAACTGGTTGTGCCACCACCACCCAGGTCCCTACTGCATAGTTTCTACATGTCACACATGTAATACATAGCCATGATTTTATCTAAGTCTCTGAATGGTCCTGGAAAGAAATAGTAGGATTGCCCACAATTGGACAAGTGAAAAAAAATGGAGACTCAATCATTTTCCCCAAACTGGGGGGTTAGTTGCAGAACCAGGATTAGAATGCAGTCCCATCTGACACCAAAATCAGGTTCTTATCCACTGTGTGATCCTGTCTCCCACAAAGAGGGATAAGGCCTCCTGAAAGTCCAAACACCAGTGAAGGCAGTGTTCACAGACACCATTCCACAGGATCCACCTACCATTGAGGTATTTGGAATGTCGTTCTTCATAAGGAACTTCATTTCTGCTAACTCCTCTGAACTGATGTTTTCCGACAGATCGTAGAGCAGGTTTCTAAGACACAGAGCCAAAGTGACAGATAAATCCCCACACTTGCAGAGCACAGCAGAATAAACCAAGAGCTTTCACAGACTCTCACTTGAATGACCACAGCCCCACGAGAAGACAATTCTTAAATTGATTTATAGACTCAAATACTGAAACCTGGAGCTTCAAAGAGTCTTATTAAGGTAAGTTAACACAGGGGCTGAGAAACTTACCTGCGGGTAGGGGCAGGCAGTAACGCACTTGGTCAAGCACACAGAGTATGAAGCACAAGGACTGGGACAAGGATCCCGGTTGGAGCCCCCAGCTCCCCACCTGCAGGGTGTTGCTTCACCAGCAGTAAAGCAGGTCTGCAGGTGTCTATCTTTCTTCTACTCCTCTCTCAATTTCTCTCTGTCCTATCCAACAACAACAACAAAACAAAAAAAAGGAAAAGATGGCCACCAAGAGCAGTGAATTCATGGTGCAGGCACTGAGTTCCAACTATAACCCTGGAGGCAAAAAAGAAAAGACACCTGGATGAGTGCACATCATGTTACAGTGTGCAAGGAACCAGGTTTGATCCCCTGGTCCCCACCTGCGGGGGAAAGCTTCACAAGCTGTGAAACAGTGCTGTAGGTGTCTCTCTGTCTCTCTCCCTCTCTATCATCCCCTTCCCTCTTGATTTCTACCTGTCTCTATTCAATAAATAAATAAAAATAATTAAAATTTTTCAAAAGAAAAATATAACTCACCTGGCAGTGATCAAGGCCATGGGTGAAGCTCTAGGTTCAAGTCCCAGCATCACCCAGATTCGGGGTGGTACCAGGGGAGCATCATGGTGGTGGAGCAGTGTCTGTCTTTCCTTTCTCTTCTCCTCACCCATGAACCCTCATTCATCTTAAGTTTAAAAAGAACGCAAAACCAGGGCCCAGGAAATCCCTCACTGGTATCCTGTATGTTCAAGGCCATGAGTTCATTTTTCGGTGCCGCATTAACTTAATTAAGTAATTAAAGTTACACTTTTCAAAGGCAATGGGCCAGGGGAAAAGCAGAGCAGTTATGCAAAAAGACATTCATGCCTGAGGTCCTGGAGGTCTCCAGTTCAACTGCAGCATCAAGTATATTTGAGATCATGACAATGACACGTGAACAACTACACTGAAAACCATTAACCCCCCCCCAATAAAGTGATCTGAGAAAATAAATATGGTAAATGTTCCATCTGTTTTGACCCACCCAAGTCCAGCCAAATCATCTAACTTTACAGTCCTGGAGTTGAATATTGGTAAAAATTACATACATTCCACAAATTTACATCCATCTACTCTCCATCTCTATCTAATCAAAATTTATATCTATCTCTCTCCATCTCTATGTAATCGAAATAAATAAATAAATAGAATTTTACAAAAAGGGAGCTGGGCAGTAGCGCAGAGGGTAAGCACACATGTCACAAAGCTCAAGGGCCAACACAAGTATCTGGGTTTGAGCCCCCAGCTCCCCACCTGCAGGGGAGTCGCTTTGCAAGCGGTGAAGCAGGTCTGCAGGAGTCTTTCTCTCCTACTCTCTATCTTACCCTCCTCTCTCAATTTCTTTCTGTCCTATGCAACAACAACAATAGCTATGACAACATGAACAATAACAACTACAACAAGCACAATAAGGGCAACAAAATGGTAAGAATGGTCTCCAGGAGCAGTGGATTTGTGGTGCTGGCCCTGAGCCCCAGCGATAACCCTGGAGGCAAAAAATAAAATAAAAGAGAGAAAAAGAAAAAAAACAAATCAGCCTGATCATCTGGATAAGCATATAACCAACAACCAGGAAAATGGAATGTTTCATTCACACCATTCCTTGGGTGTTTAGATAGCAGCTC
The DNA here is from genome assembly GCF_950295315.1 of Erinaceus europaeus. Lineage (NCBI taxonomy): Eukaryota > Metazoa > Chordata > Mammalia > Eulipotyphla > Erinaceidae > Erinaceus > Erinaceus europaeus. The sequence goes on from NC_080168.1 coordinate 33,528,651, forward strand.
GGAGATAGTGATCTCCAGAATTCCCTCAGTGACCCTGAGAGAACTGGAGAGCCAGCTGGAGAGCTCAAGCCTGAAGGGTCTAGTGACCCAGGCCATAAACCTGCATTTCCAGACTCCTCCTTGTAAACTTCTTTGCTACCCACACTCAGTCTGTGAATGGGTAAGTCAGTGCTAAGATCTGATCCATGACGGGCCCGATGCCTACATCTTACCTTCTTAAGTAAGATGCCTATATTTTAACTCTTTGGGCAAAAATGTCTATATTTGATCTCGCTACTCTCCCCAAAAATGTATAAAAGTCTCTATATACACTTGGACAAATGATGCTTTTCCCTACTCCAGGGACAGACCTCTGTGACCACTTTGCTTGTCTGGCCTCAATAGGCATTACTCTTTGTTGTTGTTATCATTTTATGGGGAGAGAGGTCAAGGTTTATGAGATGGTTGTTGGCACCTGGGCACAATTCCCATCCTCCTATAATAGGTGTCGGCTGAGAACTCTCATCCCAGCTTGGGTTCTTTACCATAATCCTGCACCAGGACCCCAAAGACTTTTTTTTGCCTCCAGGGTTATCACTGGGGCTCAGTGCCTGCACTACGAATCCACCGCTCCTGTGACCTTTTTTTTTTTCTTCAATTTTTTTCTATAGGACAGAGAGAAATTGAGAGGGAAGGGAAGATAGAAAAGGAGAGAGAGGGGAGTCGGGCTGTAGCGCAGCGGGTTAAGCGCAGGTGGCGCAAAGCACAAGGACGGGCATAAGGATCCCGGTTCGAACCCCAGCTCCCCACCTGCAGGGGAGTCGCTTCACAGGCAGTGAAGCAGGTCTGCAGGTGTTTATCTTTCTCTCCTCCTCTCTGTCTTCCCCTCCTCTCTCCATTTCTCTCTGTCCTATCCAACAATGACAACAACAATAATAACTACAACAATAAAACAACAAGGGCAACAAAAGGGAATAAATAAAATTTAAAAAAATATTAAAAAAAAAAAAGAAAGAAAAGGAGAGAGAAGGACACCTGCAGATCTGCTTCACTACCTGTGAAGTGACCCCCCTGCAGGTGGGGAGCCCGGGGCTCCAACTGAGATCCTTGCGCTAGTCCCTGCGATTTGTACTATGTGGCTTAACCTGGTGCGCTACAATCCACCCCCCAAAAAAAAATTTTTTTTAAGTCTTTTCCACACCCTCATTTGCCCTCCTTTCCTGGAGTCCTGATTCAAGCATTACTCTCTTGTCAATTCCCGAATGCAGGTGACTCATGAGGGAAGGAGTGTCCCAAAGTCCAGAGGTTGGGAAGTAAAAAGAAAAAAAGTTTCTATGTTAACATTTCCCTTTTTATATAAACGAAGCAACCACCAGACCCAGAGCTGCTGAAGGCGTGCTGCCCTCCCAACCTCTCATCTCACTCGTGCCGGAAGCTGAGTGACCTCTGCTCCATCAACACAGAGCCCTCTTCACCTGAACAGAGAGATCTTCCTTTGGGTGGGCAGCAAATTCTCCACTTGCTTTTTGGTGTAGTCAAGATGATGTAGCAGCCACAGCTTCTTGCTGTTGTGGAGGAGTTCGGCTAGGAGGAAGGGCTCTTTCTCACTCAGCAGCTCCTCTTCCAGGAGATGATCAAAAATATCCAAGGATGACCTGCTGTTCTCCAGTTTTTTCTTGGAGAGCAAGTCTTGGCAGAAAAACTTTAGAGCCTCCAGATCTTCAGTGCCTAGCTGTGAATTAATATCTAGGAGCTTTACTCGAAATTTGTCTTCTGAACTGGAACTCAGACTTGGACCCAGAGATGCCATGGTCAGCCTGAAAGAGAAAGAAAGGCAGAACAGCAAGTTATAGCCATCAGGCATGCAGCAGCAGAAAAACAAAAATTGCTCTAAGATTCCAAACCAGCAGTCCAGGAAATGCGACCCCAACGCTTATATATTAATCCACTAGGACACGTAAAGGAAGTTCTTTTTTTGTTTTGTTTTCTCATTTAACTAGTATGTCACGTGTTCCAGGAGGTGGCACAGTGGATAAAGACTCCCAAGCATGAGGTCCTAAATTCAATCCCTGACAACACATGCACCAGAGTGATGTCTAGTTTTTTCTCTCTCTCCTCCTATCATTTTCATAAATAAATAAATAAAATCTTTTAAAAAATAAAAGCAGGGGCCAGGTGGTGGCTCACCTGGTTGAGTGCACAGGTTACAGTACACAAGGACCCAGGTTCGAGCCCCCAGTCCCCACCTACAGGGGAAAGCTTTGCAAGTGGTGAAGCAGTGTTGCAGGTGTCTCTCTGTCTCTTTCCCTCTCTATCTTTTCCCTCTAGATTTCTGGCTGTCTCTATCAAATAAATAAAGATAATTTTAGAAAATTATAAAAATAAAAAATAAAAATAAAAACAAAGATTATGAATAAAATAAAAATAAAACAGTGCCGGTCCTTGGCGCTTCACACCATATGCGCTTAACTCACTGTGATACTGCCCAGCCCCCGGAAAGTGTGTTTTTAAATAAGTTTTCTTCAAATCAAGATAAGAAGTTGTAAAATAATCTATCCCGGGAGTCGGGTGGTAGCGCAGCAGGTTAAGCACACGTGGCGCAAAGCCCAAGGACCGGCATAAGGATCCCGGTTCAAGCCCCGGGCTCCCCATCTGCAGGGGAGTCGCTTCACAGGCGGTGAAGCAGGTCTGCAGGTGTCTGTATTTATCTCCCCCTCTCTGTCTTCCCCTCCTCTCTCCATTTCTGTCTTACCCAACAACAGTGACATCAATAACAACAACAATAATAACTACAACAACAATAAAAAGACAACAAGGGCAACAAAAGGGAAAATAAATAAAATAATAAAAAAAGAATTTTCTAAAATAATAATAATAATAACCTATGCCAGTATTGCCACCTAATCAGCCCCTCAGGCTAACATTTTCTGCATTAAATTGAGATCTAGTCAGAGGAGAAATTGGTTGATAAGAATTTCCAATATAAAATTTTCCGTTCTCTAGGGTGAGGACTCAGCAATGTAGAAGCACTGAACCACTAAGTACACTCAGCTGGGAATGTGTCTGTCTGATCCCTACCATACTGGAGGAAGCTTCATTGTCATACTGCCTGCCTGTCTGTCTGTCTGTCTGTCTATCAATCTATCTATCTGAAAATGTCAGCATAAAGGCAATGATGACCATGGTCCGGGAAGTGGCACAGTGGCTAAGGCACCAGACTCTCAAGCATGAGGTCCTGAGTTCAATCCCCAGCACCACATATACCAGAGTGATGTCTTGTTCTTTCTCTCTCTCTCTCTCTCTCCTATCTTTCTCATTAATAAATAAATAAAATCTTTAAAATAAATAAATAAATAAATTCTTTTTAAAAAAATAAATATTTATGTTTAAAAAAAAGGCAGTGATGACCAAAAACAAAATTACTTTCTCAAGGAAGAATATAGCAATAATAATAGTACATCAATGACAAAGAGTAGTTTTATCTAGGTATAACTACAGATTAAATATAACTCACTTCCTAGGTTCCTGTTTGAGTTTCTCAAATTTTATACATTATATGTAATACTCATTGTTACTAAAAGAAAAAGTCATGTTTAATATGCTCATCAGATATTCTTCTATGGCACTAAAAATGAAATGACTGTTTTCTTAGAAACAACTTTCAGCTTTCTAGTCCTATTTCCAACTTGGACACCATCTCCCCAAACAATACCTTTAGCCCACCATGTGCATGTTAGCTGTCAGGCTCAGGCAAAAATTAGTAAAGTCATGGGTCCCTTAGAATATACCTAAAATAGACTCCCTATCTTGTTCCAACATGAAGACCCCAAATCTCATGTGCTTTATTCTTACCTATAAGTTCCTGATTATTAAACAATCTGTTCTGCTTTATATCTTAGTGCTTTTCAGCCATCAAGTTGCAGATGCTACCATGACACCAATATAGCTTCCCTGGGCAGACAACCTTACCATGTATACTGGAGCCTCACCTCCCCAGATCCCTGTCCCATTAGAGAGACAGGCTGGGAGTATGGATATACCTGCCAACGCCCATGTTCAGCGGGGAAGCAATTACAGAAACCAGGCCTTCCACCTTCTGCACCCCATAATGACCCTGGATCCATACTCCCAGAGGGATAAAGAATAGGAAAGCTGTCAAGGGAGGGGATTGGATATGGAGTTCTGGCAGTGGGAATTGTGTGGAATTGTACCCCTCTTATCCTATTGTCCTGTCAATATTTCCATTTTATAAATAAAAACTTATAAAATAAAAAAGAAAGAAACAGGCTGGGAGTATGGATCTACCTGCCAACACCCATGTTCAGCAGAGAAGCAGTTACAGAAGCCAGACCTTCCACCTTTTGCACCCCATGATCCTGGGCCCACACTCCCAGAGGGATAAAGAATTGGGAAGCTATCAAGGAAGGGGATTGGATATGGAGCTCTGGGGATGGGCATTGTGTGGAAATGTACCCCTCTTATTCCACAATCTTGTCAATCATTATTAAATCACTAATTAACTAATTAAAAAAAAGAAAATTATTTCCTACTCTAACATCATATATTTGCCTTGTAGTTTCCTGAAGATTTTTATCTTTTGCCTTAATAATCCGTCAAATTTTTCTGCTAGAAAAAAGCTGGAACCTTCCTGGAGCTTCATAAACTTTCACTCCTCCTTACATGTCTAGCAAGTACAAACAGAGCAGTGCCATTACTGGCAACAGATGTGTTTACAAGTTCCACTGACTTAAAGCAGATCATGGGACCCCAGTTAATGACTTACTTTCAGATCAAATTCCACCGATGCTCTGGAAGTAAATGGTGTCCAGGAAACAGCCTGAAAACAAAGTTTTAAAGAAGTTGAAACTGGTTGCTGGTTCGAACTTCCAAAGAAGATTCCCAATGGGATGATCCTGAAGGCTCTGTGGCACTAGGGAAGTACTTGGTGTTCTGGCTGCTCTGTCTCTAGGCCTCTCTCACTTTCTGTCTCAAAATGTCTCCCCAGAAGTGAAGCCCCTGTTCTAAAAGAGGGGGGTGAAGGACATTAGATCCGGGTTACAGGTGATATTTCCTGTTGATATCATCTCCTCCCCTTTCTTGGAATTAAGAAAATGCCAGCAAACAGCACCTCCCAATGGCAGGTTCATAACTGTTACATTACAGAGCTCAGCTAAGTCAAAGGGTAAATCAACCCCTAGGAAACAATGAACATTTCCCTTGGGTCATTTCAACCAGTAAGTCAGACATGGCAGAAATAAGGCCTGGGCCGTAGAACAGGGCATAAAGCACTGGATTCTCAAACACAATGTCCTGAGTTTGGTCCCCAGCATTTGCATATGTTAAAGTGATGTTTTGGTTTTCTCTCTCTCTCTCTCTCTCTTTCTTTCTTTTTTTTTTAAAGATTTTTTAAATTTTATTTATTTATTCCCTTTTGTTGCACTTATTGTAGTTATTATTGTTGTTGTTATTGATGTCATTTTGTTGATGTCATTGTTGTTGGATAGGACAGAGAGAAATGGAGAGAGGAGGGGAAGACAGAGAGGGGGAGAGAAAGATAGACAACTGCAGACCTGCTTCACCGCCTGTGAAGCGACTCCCCTGCAGGTGGAGGGCCTGGGCTCAAACCGGGATCTTTATGCCAGTCCGACTCCCCTCTCTCTCTCTCTTTCTCCTCTCTTTTTCTTTCTCCTTCTCTCTCTTTCTCATAAATAAGTAAATTTTTATTGGAGGAATGAGAAATCATTCTATATACATATGGACATTTAATTTATGGTAAATGCATCAAGACCATACAACAAACAAAAGAAAGCCTCTTCAACAAATGGTGTTGGGGGCCAGCCAAACAGTTCGCCTGGTAGAAAGCCTGCATTGTTTGAGAGCTTGTTTGGAGGTTCTGGCAGGGGAGCGCAGCTACTCGTACACCCTCGACCAAAGACCTGTCCGTCTCTATTCGGGGAAGGCCGTCCTCTTCGACGGAGCGCGCAGCAGCTTCGGGAGGGACTCACATGGAGCGGTGAGGGAGGAAGGGGACACCCGTCTAGCCAGCCAGATCAGCCGAATCAACCCTGGCGATCAATGGGGTGACAGATGTCGCAGCCAGATCGCCCTCACATCCAGCCTGCATTGTTTGAGCTCTGTCCCCATCATAGGAAAAGAAGCTTTTGAGCTGTGGTATCTTCCCTTCTCTTCCTCTCTCCGTCTCTCACTCTCTCTTCGTGGTTACTGTTGTTGTCATTGGGGCTTGACCACTTCAGGTTAAAAAAAAATTTTTTTTTTTTCAGAAAGACAGAAACAGAAACAATACCAAAACAACAGCACTGGGACTCCCCTTGGTGCGATGGGAGGCAGACTCAGACCATGACAAATCAATCACACTGTTCAAGCGAGCTATCTTGTCAGCCCTTGTCTCTCTTTTTGTATGGTAGTAAAGGGAGTTAACTCAGAGTAGTGAAATGTCAGGGACCAAAAGAGAATGTTGGTAAAATTGGGCAACTACAAACTAGATCACTATTAAACTTCATACCAAAAAAATATATTAAGTCAAATGGATTAAAGATCTGGACATAAACCCTGAAACTATAACAAAAAATGCGGGGAAGATGTAGTCCTAGACTTTGACCTCAGAGATGTATTTAGAAACCCAACTCCAGTGACAAGAAAAACAAAAGCAAGTACATAGAACTACATCAGATCAGAAAGCTTTATACAACAAAAATAGAAAAAGAGAAAGACAGAGAGAAAGAGGAAAAAATAGGGAGGAAGGAAGGAAGGAAGGGAAGAAAGAAGGAAGGAAGGAACAAGGGAAAGAAGGAGGGGAGAATTTGTGCCTCTATACTTACAGCAGCATTACTTATCATTAAAACAGTCAATACATGTAACCAGCCAAAGTGTTAGACAGTCAACAACTGAAAAAAGAAGTTGTAGTCTATATACTCAACTATTTAAAGAATGAAGATGTGGCCTGGGAAGCAACCCAAGTCCCAGTGCCGTAGCCATCTGCGTGCTCTGCTGGGCTCTCAGCTCAGCTGCTCACGTCACCTATGCTGGCCTCAGGTCTGACCTGTGGTTTCACATCAACTCCAAGGACAATGGTCTTCTGCCACTGTGTAGTCTCAGGCCCAGCAAACAAAGAGAAACAAGAACCATGTGGCAAGTACAGGCAGGGAAAGTCACCCACAAAAGTGTAAAGACAGCAGTTTGAAGACTCAGTAGAACTATAGACTTAGTACACGTCCTGGAAAAGGATGACAGAGGACCTAGTGGGGATTATATTGTTATGGGGAAAACTGAGAAATGTTATACACGTACAAACTATTGTATTTACTGTTGACTGTAAAACATTATTCCCCCGATAAAGACATTTTAAAAAATTAATTAGTTAATTAAAATAAAAGAACTATAAAAGCCTCCACACAGCAGTCCGAAGCATGTTCACAAAAATGAGATTTGGGGAGGAAGGCCGCAAGAGATTCACAGAAATGGTCCTGGAACATGATAGCAGAGGAGGACCTAGTAAGGTAGTAAGGGCTGTACTGTTATGTGGAAAAATGGGAAATGTTACACATGTTCAAACTATTGTATTTTACTGTAGACTGTAAACCATTAGTAACCCAATAAAGAAATTAGGTTACTAATAAAATGTATTATAACAGGAAATAAAATAATAAAATGTGTTATAACAGTGGAAAAGTTAATAAAGATGTTTTATAGGTCATTTAAAGCATATATTCATAAAGTGAATATATAAAATTATCTCACCTCAGGTGTAAGCAAACAAAGCACGGGAAGCAAGCAAAGCCCAAAAGACCAGACTCAGAACGCAGAATTGAGAGAGTAGTGCTGTAGCACAGCAGGTTAAGCACAGGTGGCGCCAAGTGCAAGGAGCAGGGCAAGGATGCTGGTTTGAGCCCCTGGCTCCCCACCTGCAGGGGGGTTGTTTCACAGGCGGCGAAGCAGGTCTGCAGGTGTCGTCTACCTTTCTCTCCCTCTCTCTGTCTTCCCCTCCTCTCTCCAATTGTCTCTTTCCTATCTAACAATGATGACATCAATAACTACAACAAGGGCATTAGAAGGGGAAATGAATAAAAATTTTAAAAAAGAATGCAGAATTAAGGCTAACAAAGGGAGGTGGGGGGTATTCATAGGGGTGCTGTTCACTGGACTTTGTTGCCACCATACTGGCTCTAAGGGGGAGGGGTGATAGGGAAATACATTTTTTTTGAGTCTGTAACTTAATAGGAGTGTAGATTAACACCATTCCCACCATATCCATCCCCCCACACACACACACACAGTGAAGCTAAATGTCTACCCTCACCCTCCACCCAGAGATTTTTACTTTGGTGTCCTACTCCAAACTCAGTCAGATTCTGCTTTGAGTTTCCCTTTTTAAAAAGAAATATTTTAATATGTTATTTATTTTTTGCATACAGGAAAAGAGAAGCTAGGAGCAAAGGGAGTTGGGGTGGGGGAGATCTACAGTACTGCTTCTGCACTCATGAAGTCTTCCCCCTACAAGTGGGGACCAAGGGCTTGAACTCAGATTCTTAAACATTGTTAAGATGTAAGCTCTACAGAGTGAACCACTGTCCAGTGCCAGGAAATGCACCCTGACAAGATGAGAAACTGGGGCTGAGGAGACAGCATAATGGTTTGGCAAAAGATTCTCATGTCGGAGGCTCTGAGATTCCAGGTTCAGTCCCCAGCACCACCATAAACCAGAGCTTAGCAGTGCATTGGTCTTTCTCTCTGTGTTTCTCTCTGTATCACCTCACTAAAATAAAATTAATTATTTTTAAAAGGTGATAAACTGTACTTTTAAAATATTTTAGACATGTAAATCAAAGTCACTTCAGAAGCAAATACATTTAAAAATAAATAAATAAACAAAATTGTCAGCGATCACTACTATCTGCTACCCTCCTCCATGAACATATAAAATCAGCTAGGTTAAAAAACGAGAAACTAGCAGCCTGAGAGACAGGCTGGATGCCTGCTATTCCCCACCTATTACTCCCATAAAATAAATAAAGTAAAGGAATCATTGGGGCAGCGGTGGAACACCCTACTAAGTGCAGACATTACCATGTTCAAGACCCTAGTTCAAGCCCCCACTCCCATCTGCAGGGGGGACACTTCATGAGTAATGCTGCTGGTCTGCAGATGTTTATCTTTTTCTCCTCCTCTCTACCTTCTCTTTCCCTCCTCAATCTTTCTCTGTCCTAGCAAATAAAATAGAGAAAGAAAAGAAAAGAAGATAGAAGAAAAGAAGAGAAAAGAAAGGGAAAGAAGAGAAAAGAAAAAAAGAAAAGATGGCCACCAGGAATGGTGCATTTGTAGTGCTAGCACCAAGCTCCAGTGATAACCTTGGTAGCAATAAATAAAGGAACAAATAAATAAAATGAACCTTCCTGTAGGTACAGTGGACATACTGCTTCACTGATATAGCTATAGCCACTTGCCAATTTCCTTTTTTTTTTCTGCTCTTTCAAATCACTTTATTAGGGGAGGGGGTGATGGTTTGCAGTACAGTTACTGACGCCTGAGTGCAAGTTTTCATCTCTCTGTGCTGAGTGTCTGCAAAGCACTCTCAGCCCAAACTTGGGTCCTTCCCCACCATCACTCACCAGGACCCCAAAGCCCCCTCTAGGTGCCTCCTTCCCCTCCTCCCCCAGAGTCTGCTGCTTTGGTGCAAAGCCAGTTCATTATTTGGAAACATCTTACTGGGATCCTTAGCAGGAAAAAAAAAAGTCTTCCTCTTCAAAATTTAGTCTCACTATATTTCCTTATAACAAGAGTAAGACTACTAAAGGAATGTGTGAATATAACATGAACAAAGGGGATGGATGGGGTCCCAGAAGTTGGGTTGGGGTGGGACAGTCAACTAGGAGTGGCTAGAGATTTCAGGGCATTGAACTCTCTCACATTCAACTCTCCACACACAACAACACACACACACACACGCACACACATACACATACCGCATATCTGTCCATTCTCTAGCTCACAAGTTTTTAGTTCTAAAATGAATAAAAATCAAATCTCCTGGGCCAAGTGGTAGTGCAGTGGGTTAAGCACACATGGTGCAAAGCGCACAGACTGGCATAAGGAAACTGGTTCGAGCCCTGGCTCCCCACCTGCAGGGGAGTCGCTTCACAAGTGGTGAAGCAGGTCTGCAGGTGTCTCTCTTTCTCACCCCTTCTCTGTCTTCCCCTCCTTTCTTTCAATTTCTCTCTGTCCTATCCAACAACAATAGCAAAATGGAAAAAAAATGGCCTCCAAGAGCAGTGGACTGGTAGGGCAGGCACGGAACCACAGTGATTACCCTGGAGACAAAAAAAAAAAAAATCAAATCTCCCTTTAGACTTCAAGAATGAGGGATTTGAGCTAGAGTCTGTATATAAAAGAAAACCAAGACTCCTTTGTGGGACCCCCATAGGACCTTTCCCTCAACTTGGATCAACAACGGTAGAGAATGTTCCATCCTCCAAAGAAAGAATGGACAGCATACTTTATGCTACATCTGAGGAAGATGGGTCCTGATATTGGGGCAGCTTGAAATGTTCCTACTCATGTGACCACAGAATGTGAGATCATATCTACAGGGATGCAGTGGTCACATAGGCTCCTAAGCTGAATATGAGCCCCAGACCAAATCAAATAGATGGGGTTTACAGTCAACAATATATATACCCCTTTCCCATATTTGGGAGCTACTCTCTTCCCTGATCCAGCTTTCTGTTCCTTTTCCAGCCATGACACCATCTCCAGACAATAACTTTGATCTACTTGCATAACAGATTTCAGGCTCAGGGGAAAAAAAAAAAACTACTATAGCCACAGGCCCTTTGGAATATAACTAAAATATGCCTACTAGCTATCTACAAAATGAAGACCCCCCCCCAACTCTTCATCTGCACTATTGCTGGATCCGGCTATCCAAGGAAGACACCAAGAGACGAGAGTAATGCAAAAGCACAGAATCTTTATTGCTAGCCAGACTAGGGTGGAGACTATGCATGGACACAGACACTGCAGCTCCAGGTGCTCAACCCCGAACCCCAGCACTACAAGGTATATATAGGTAAGCTTAGCATGACAAGTTCGTCCTTGCGGTTATCTTCTTTACACACATGGGGGAAATATGGGGAAATGTTTAACAGTCTGTATCTCTCTGGAGATGCCTTTCTTAATGCTCAACTTATCTTATTTCTGCAGTTTTTGGAGTCTGTCATGGAATCACTGCAGTCTGCTTCCTTCACTATTCCTGCCTTTAGGTCCATGATTGGTCAACAATTTGTTTGGCTTTGTATGTTAACTCTTTTCAGCCATCAGGTTTCAGATGCCAACCAGACTTTCCTGGACAGACAACCCCACCAATGTGCCCTGGAGTTCTGCTTCCCCAACCCACCACCCTACTAGGAAAAGAGAGAAACAGGCTGGGAATATGGATCGACCAGTCAACACCCATGTTCAGCGGGAAAGCAATTACAAAAGCCAGACCTTCCACCTTCTGCATCCCACAGTGACCTTGTGTCCATACTCCCAGAGGGTTAAAGAATAGGAAAGCTATAGGGAAGGAGATGGGATATGGAGTTCTAGTGGTGGGAATTGTATGGATTGTATCCCTCTTACCCTATGGTTTTGTCAATGTTTCCTTTTTTAAAATAAATAAATAAATAAATAAATAAATAAATAAATAAAATAATAAAAGAAAACCAGCTCAGGCTAGCACCACTGCTTCCTCAGGTGAAACTAAAGAGAAGCACCCTGTATTTCCTGTACGTCACTCGACAACAGAAGCTTTCCCATAAAAGGTTATAAAGGTTTTGATTGGCTCTTCACAGGGACCCATTACTTAAGTGAATTTGGAGAAGTAGATGCTTCTAGACTTCCTATTCCATTAGTCTGTGTAGTAATTTAAAAATTAAAAGACTTCAGGGGTGGCTAGGTGTGGGTTTTTTTAAAAATTTTTTTAATTATCTTTTTATTTTGATAGAGACAGCCAGATATTGAAAAGAATGGGGAAACAGAGAGAGAGAGAGAGAGAGAGAGAGAGAGAGACCTGCAGCCCGGCTTCACTTGTGAAGCTTTTCCTCTGCAGATGAGGACTGGGGGTTCGAACCCAGGTCCTTGAGCACTGTGACATGTATGCTCAACCAGGTTCACCACCACCTGGTCCCCTGGTGGAGTTTAAGACAAACAAAGCTTTATTACACACAGCACAGGGATACAGAATAGTTTTATTTACGTACAGCAAATTAAGCAATGGGACAAAGGTTGGCTACTCTTATGGCCAGAGAGGTATGAGTCTTTTACTTTATTTTTTTTAATATTTATTTATTCATTTTCCTTTTTTGTTGCCCTTGTTTTATTGTTGTAGTTATTATCGTTGTTGTTATTAATGTCGTCGTTGTTGGATAGGACAGAGAGAAATGGAGCGAGGAGAGGAAGACAGAGAGGGGGAGAAAGATAGACACCTGCAGACCTGCTTCACTACTTGTGATCCTTATGCCAGTCCTTGCGCTTTATGCCACCTGCACTTAACCACTGTGCTACCACTGCCCAACTCCCAAGGTGTGAGTTTTTTCAGCTGTTTTACCAGAGCTGAGCTCCATGTGTACAGGTCCTGGGAGAAGTGGCTGTGGGGGTCCTAGAAGGCACAGAGAGCACAGGAAAAGAGAAGCCAGAAAAGAGAGTGCAGGAGAAGAGAGGTGAGAAAAGGAGACCGAATTATAGCATCCTAGCACTTAAATAAGTTATGGCACACCCACAATCCCTTGTGGTTTTGCACAAGTTTGTACTACACTCTTTGAACCCAATGCTAATTACATCATCACCTGTATGCTAGTTACATCCATGTCCTAACAATTTGTGTATCTGTTCTTGTCCCAGTATCATAGTTTCTCTCTCTCTCTGTCTCTCCATTTATTTATTCGTGACAGAGGGAGAGAAAGGAGAAGAGAACCAGCACATTACTCTGGCACATGTGATGCCTGGAATCGAAGTCAGGTTTGCAAGTCAGGTGCAATACATGCTGTTCCACTTCCTGGACCCCTGATTATTGTTTGTTTATGTGTAGTTTGAAGTCAGGAAGCAATTCTCTTCCCTCTGAGACCTGTTTTGGGCTTTCATGGTCTTTTGTAATTCCATACACTTACTAAAAATTTTTCTATTACCTTGGAAAATCAGACTGATTTATTTTAGTTTGTCTGTTTTCTTACGACAAAAGTGGTTTTTAAAGAGAGAAGGACAGAAGGGTTGGGGAGCTTGCACAATCATTATACAAACTGATTTTCATGCCAGAGGCACCAAGGTTCCCGGGTTCAATTCTCCAACACCACCATAAGGCAGAGCTAAGCAATCCTCTGATGGAAAAACAAAAGTAGGAGATGAAAGGGAAGAGAGAGAGAGAGAGAGAAGGAAAGAGAAAGGGAGAGACAGGGAGAGGGAAGGAAAAGATTATGAAAAGGAGGCAAGGATGCAGAGAAAAATCATTCCATATTTAACTTAGAAAAATTGGAGAGAGTGAGGGCCCGGCGGTAGAGCAGCAGATTAAGCGCACATGGTGCAAAGCGCAAGGACCCAGGTAAGCATCGCGGTTCAAGACCCTGGCTCCCCACTTCCAGGGGGCTCGCTTCACAAGCGGTAAAGCAGGTCTACAGCTTTCTCTCCCCCTCTCTGTCTTCTCTCTCAATTTCTCTCTGTTCTATCCAACAACAATGACAGCAGTAACAACAGCAATAATAATAACAACAACATGATAAACAGTAAGGGCAACAAAAGGGAAAAAATAGTCTCCAGGAGCAGTGGATTTGTAGGGCAGGCACAGAGCCCCAGCAATAACCCTGGAGACAAAAAAGAAAAGAAAAAGAAAAATTGGAGAGTGGGGCAGGTGGTGGCTCAGCTCATAGAATGCACACATTACAGTGAGCAAAGACCAAGGTTCAAGCCCCCCACCCCCACCTGCAGGGGGAAAGCTTTGCTAGTAGTAGGTCAGGGCTGCAGGTGTCTCTCTGTCTCTCTCCCTCTCTCCATTCCTCTTGATTTCTGGCTGTCTCTATGTAATACATAAAGATAATTTTTAAAAATTAAAAGCTATTTTCTTCATTTAGCAGCACATGTACATGTACATTTTTCACACATTTATAATTATTTCCTTAGAAAGGCCCCAAGTACAGAATTAGCAAGCTGATCTTTAAGTCTGTTCTTTTTAAAGATTTTTATTTATTTATTCATGAGAAAGATAGGAGGAGAGAGAGAAAGAACCAGACATCACTCTGGTACATGTGCACTGGGAATTGAATTCAGAACCTCATGCTTGAGATCCAGTGCTTTATCCACTGTGCCACCTCTCAGACCACACTTTAAGTCTGTTCTTACCCAATGGTATTTAGTGTAAGAAATCAGTTATTTCTTTGGTGACAAAACCTCAAACTTCCACAAGATGGTGGTATTTCCTTAAAAAGTTCAGCAAATTAGCACTGGATGGCTACAAAAGTAAGTAGACGTGGTTAACAGAGCGAATGAAACACATCAACATATATACATACATATGTGTTTATTTCTTGTTTATTTGCTTGTTTACCAAAGGACTGCTTCTCTGATATAAAGTGATACCCGAGATTGACTCTGGAATCTTGGAACCACAGACATCAAAGGCTTTTTCCATAACTAGTAAAATGTGTTTTTTTTTTAAATATTTATTTTCCCTTTTGTTGTCCTTGTTGTTTTATTGTTGTGGTGGTTATTACTGATGTTGTCATTGTTGTATATGCCAGAGAGAAATGGAGAGAGGAGGGGAAAACAGAGAGGGGGAGAGAAAGATAGACACCTACAGACCTGTTTCACTGCTTATGAAGCGACTCCCCTGCAGGTGGGGAGCCAGGTTCGAACTGGGATCCTTGTGCTAAGCGCCACTGCGCTTAACCCACTGCGCTACTGCCAGGCCCCTGTAAAATATTTTTAATGATGCAAACATAATAATCAAAAGATAGAAGACAAGACTACATGAAAACTAAGAGTTGACAGTGTTAAAATAAGCCAGTTGTGTTTTAAATGCCTGTGTTTGTAGATACTAAAGAAACTAAACCTGTTTTACAATAAACACATTTTTCTTCTAATTTTTTTTTTTTTGCCTCCAGGGTTATTGCTGGGGCTTGGTTCCTGCACTAGGAATCCACTGCTCAGCCACCCGTTTCCCATCTTGTTGCGCTTGTAGTTGCTGTCGTTATTGTGTCGCTGTTGGACAGGACAGAGAGAAATCGAAAGAGGAGGGGAAGACAGAGAGGGGGAGAGAAAGATAGACACCTGCAGACCTGCTTCACCGCCTGTGAAGCGACTCCCCTGCAGGTGGGGAGCCGGGGCTCCAACTGGGATCCTTGTGCTAAACGCCACGTGCACTACCGTCAGGGCCCCTCTTCTGATTTTTATTCTTATGATAGTTACTTTTTATAGTTTAAAGCTACAGTAAATGAATTGCATAAAATGAAGCAAATAGTACAGTCACATTTATCTTTTTAATGCATATTTTTAAAAGATTTTAATGCATATCTTTTAAAAGATTTTTTTATTTATATCTAAAAGAGTTGCGGAGAAGACCAGAGCATCACCTTGGCACTTGGGATAACAGGAATCAGACTCTGGATCTCATGATTTCTTGGTACATGAACACAATTAGCATACGGCTGACGTCAGCCTGACGAGCTTACAGAATATGCAAGGGAATTTGGGTACAAAGAATGTTCTTTTTTTATTATTTCTTTATTGGGGAATTAATGTTTTAAAAAACATTCGACAGTAAATACAATAGTTTGTACATGCATAACATTTCTCAGTTGTCCATATAACAATACAACCCCATAGAAAGTTATTTAAGCAAGTGTCTGCCAGCAACCTCTCAGTTTCTACGGCTCTTCGCCTGTTCGCCTTCTTGCTGGACCCGCCAAGCCGCTTCCCCGGGGACTTGAACACACGAAGTCCAATTGGTAACTAGCTTAAAGATTCATGTCTCCTCGCCATCAAGACTAGCTGATCCAAACTCCTTTGCCTATTTTGCTGCCACGGTTTTTATGTACTTAAATATCCCGAGATGCAATAAACTTTTCATTTGTTAAACACCAGCCATAGCCTGTGGAAGTTTTTGTTTCTTATTACAATAATGCTGTGAGTCCAACTCTATCCATTGTGCCACCTCATGGGATACAGTACAGTTGCATTTATTCTAATAGTGAACAGACAGTCTTTACATAAGTGCAATAATTAAACTCGTGAAAAAACAGAGACAAACTTCCTTCCACTTTCACAAAAAATAACTGAAAATAGAACACAGATTTAAATGTAAAAGGGGAAAACCTACAACTATTAGAAGATGACATTTCTTTTTAAAACACTTTTTAAGCATTTATTGTTAATGAAAGAGAGACCAGAGTACTGCTCAGCTCTGGCTTATGGTGGTGCTGGAAATTGAACCTGGAGCCTCAGAGCCTTAGGTATGAGAACCTTTTGCAGAACCATTATGCTCTCTCCCCAGCCCAAGACAGAATTTCTATGAAAAAAAGGGGGGTGCCCTTGTGTCTGGAGATGATTCCCTAGATACAACACCAAAAGTATAAGTTATGAGAAAGATAAGCTAGGTTTGACTTCATTATCATCAAGTTTCTACTCTCTCAGAGGCACTACTAAGAGAATTAAAAGATAAACCACGAACTGGGAGAAAATACTTGTACAAACATATATCTGATAATGAACTCAGAATACAAAATGAACAATTAAAATTTTGCTATATGACAACAACAGCTTAACTATAAATGGGCAAAAGACATGAACATATGTTTCAACAAAGAAAATAAATGAATGACAAATAAGGATGGGAAAAGATTTTACTCATACACAACCATAATATAAAAGCCCAAACACCAACAGCACCAAAATGGAAACAAAGTGACAGAAACTCTGCAAAATGGAACAGCCCCTTAAGCAGTTTCTTCCATAATTACATACAGGTTAAACTCACACATTAACATAGTTTCATACAGGTAATCCAGCAATGGCTCGCCTAGGTATGTCCTCCAATTGAGTTAGCATGTGTCCATACAAAAATAAAACAAATGTATTTGTAGCAGCTAAATTTATAATGCTAACCTTGGAATCAAGAGTAGTGCCCTTCAAGTGAGTGAATAGAAAATCTTGCTATATTTACACAATGGAATTCTGTTCTGCAATAAAAATAAATGAGTTATCAAGCTAAGAAAACATGCTAGAACTCTCAATACAAATCACTAAGTGAAAGAAATCATTCTGGAAGCCGGGTGGTGGTGTACCTGGTTGAGTGCACATGTTACAATGTTCATGGGCCAGGGTTCAAGCCCATGGTCCCCACATGTAGGGGAAAGCTTCACCAGTGGTGAAGCAGTGTTGCAGGTGTCTCTATCTGTACCTATTTCCTACTTTCTCTCCATTTCTGTCTGTCTCTCCAATAAATAAACATAATAATTTTTTTTAAAAAAATCAGTCTGAAAAGTTTCATTACTCTATGATTCTAACTACCTGACATTCTGGAAAAGGAAAAACTAAAGAGAAAGTAAAAGGAAAGAGACAGGACAGCAGTTTGTCCTACAAGCTGTAATGTCTGAGTCTCAGAGGTCCCAAGTTCAATCCCTAGTACTTCTATAAGCCAGAGCTGAACAGTGCTCTGGTGAAAAAACAATCATAAATAAATAAGAAAGAAAAAGTAATGACTGTCAGAGCTACACTCTGTCTCTATCAGAAAAGAATAAAAAAGGAAACAAACAAACAAAAAAAAAAAAAAGCCATCAGAAATGGTGGAGTAGAACCAAGCCCCATGGATAACCATAATAGCAAAAAATAAAAAATAACAAGGACTTGTTTGGTTCCAATCTACTGTTTAGGTGACACTACATGTATTCATGGGGAGCTGGGTTATCTGTGACATTTAGTATACACACTAGGTGATATAACAGAGGACTTTTTAAAAAGGTTTTTTTATTTATGAAAGAGAGAGAGGGAAAGAAAGCCTCATTCTCACACATGCAATTCTGGAGACAAACTTAGAACTTCACAAGCCCAGTACTCTGCCCCCTGTGCCAATTCCCAGGCTGCAGCTGAGTTTGTGTTTTTTTTAAGATTTTTTTGATGAGAGAGAGACAAGCAGAGCATCATTCTGGCATATATGATACCAAGGCTTGAACTCAGAACTTCATGTTTGACAGTCCAACATTTTATCCTTTCCCACATCGCAAAGGATCTGTTTCTCTATTACTGAGTGGTAAGATAAGAGATCCCTGCCCAATCACGGCCCTTGCATATGCAGTGCTAGAAATCAAACGTGGGACTTGATGCATGGAACTCTTGCACTCCAGCATTGAGTTTCCTTCCTGATGCCCAAGGGGAGGTTCTTGAAAGGTCATTCACTGAATTTAAAAGCCTTGACTGAGTTCTACATTGACATTCTGAGACAGCTGCAAATAAGACAGGGCCTCCAGTTTGCATCCTGAAGTGACTCTTAATGAGTTTATATCCTAACGTGGGGTGACCCTGAGTAAGCCATCTATCATTACAGGCTCATTTGCTTCTACCATAAAATGAAAAGAAAGAGAGAGAGAATGAATTACCTCCTATCTCAAAGAGATATTTTGAGAATTCAATGCACTAAAAAAAAAAATTTTTTTTTCCTACACACTCAATAGTGGTTTACAAGATCAAAAAAATCACAGGGTGGAGCTGGGGTGAAATAGCTCCGTTGGGTGGTGTTCTGCTTTGCCACACGCACAACCTAGGTTTAAGCCCATCCCCATTGCATTGAATCAAGCTTCAGTGTCATAGCCCCTTTCTCCACCCCCCTCTTTCTCTCTATCCCTCTCCTTCTCTGTCTTTATCTAGAAAAAAAATTACAGAGGGTATCCACACTACATCCACCATCAAAGTTCTGTGCCTGCACATTTAATTTAATATCAGATACCAATCAGAGGACATCTCCTAACCATATACCCCTTACTAAATATTTGGCAAATCTCCTTTTGGAGTTACCATAAAGTTTTTAATATCTCAACATATCCATCTCTTTTATATTTGAGAATATTTAGAACCTGCACTAAAAATGCCTTAAGAGTACTCATATATTTTTAGTGCTCATATATATTTTATTCAAGTGGGGTCTGGGAACATGAGTATTCACAGTACTATTTAATCTAAACATGTCTGTCTGGTATATCTAAAACATTTCTCTAAAGTACTCAGGGAACAATAAGAAAAGCATTTCTTGTGGTCCTGTAGGTGACACAGTGGATAAAGCACTGGACTCTCAAGCATGAGGTCCCGAGTTCAATCCCTGGCAGCACATGTACCAGAGTGATGTCTGGTTCTTCCTCTCTCTTCCTAGCTTTCTCATCAATAAATAAACTTTTTTTTTTTTAAAAAAAAGCATTTCTTTAAATCAAATGTGTGTGGATAAGGGCCAGAGGAGGAGGAGTCGACTTACTACAAGAAACTCCACCATTATACAGAGAGAGAGAGAGAGAAAGAGAGAGAGAAAATATGACATGAGAACTGTCTAAAGGGTAATATAGGGCCTTTAGGGAGGTCTTCACATGCTGAGCAGAGCAATCATGCCTCACCACTCAGCACTGTGGACCTCCTCTCCCCTCCTGTTGAAAGGGACACAAACCATTCCTCGAATACACCTTGCACTTGCCCTATTTGCTCCTTCGCTTCACTTGTTTCCTTTCTTGAAATACACTTCTGTCTCCATCTCAACCTGCAAAATCCTTCCATCATTTGCAAGGCTGGGTTCAGCCTTTCCAAAATAAGTAGTATGATGGCAGTTAAAAAAGACAATGTGGGCAGGGGTAGATAGCATAATGGTTATGCAAACAGACTGTCATGCCTGAGGCTTTGAAGTCCCAGGTTCAATCCCCTGCACCATCATAAACCAGAGCTGATCAGTGCTCTGCTAAAAAAAAAAAAAAAAAAAAAGAATGCATGCGACCCTGAGTTCCATCTCCTATACTGCATTATATGTTTCTTTGAATGACCAGGGGGATATGTGCAATGGGCAGAGTGGACAGAGTGCAGGACTTTCATGCATGGGGTTCCAAGTTCAATCCTTACCACTGTAAGTGCCATAGTTGTTCCCTTTTCTCTCCCTCTGATTAATAAATAAATTTTTACAAATTTTTGAATGATGCAACAGTTATATAAGAAGACACACATTCCCATGAAAGATTTTCAAAATTCAATTTTCAGGATAAGACATAATACTATATTGTTGCTATTATTTTTAAGCACAAACTATACTGTAACAAGAATCCACAGGATAAACTAGGTTACAAAATAGAGATCTGCATACACCTATGTTCACAGCAGCACAATTTGTAACAGCCCAAACTTGGAAGCAGCCCAGGTGTCCAACAACAGCTGAGTGGCTGAGCAAGCTGTGGTCTATATACACAATGGAATACTACTCAGTTATTTAAAATGGTGACTTCACCTTCTTCATCTAATCTTGAATGGAACATGAAAATAATCATGTTGCGTGAGATGAGCCAGAAAGAGAAGGAAGAATGTGGGAAGATCCCACTCATAGTTCCCCAGTCCCTACATGAGAGGGAAAGTTTCATGAGTGGTGAAGCAGTGTTGCAGATGTCTCTCTGTCTCTCTATCACCCCCTCCCACTCAATTTCCAGCTGTCTCTATCCAATAAATAAAGATAATAAAAAAAATTAAAAAGAAAAAGAACATGAGCTGTGTCTTAGACTTCTCATTACAATCACCATGATGGCTAATCACCTTGAAATTCAGAAAAAACAGACAACAGTGCAAACGACAAACTTAAAAAAAATAAGTCAATTAAGAAATAAATAAAGAGGGGCTGGATGGTGGCACACCTGGTTGAGTGCACATGTTACAATGTGAAAGGACCCGGGTTTGAGCCCCCAGTCCCCACCTGCAGGGGGAAAGCTTTGCAAGTGGTGAAGCAGTGCTATAGATGTCTCTCTCCTCTATCTTCCCCTACTCTCTCTATTTCTGGCTATCTTTAGTCAATGAATAAAGATAATTAAAACATTAAGAGAAAACAGTGAGAGGGGCCAGCAAAATAGCTCGCTGGGATAGTGCACTGCTCTGCCATCTGTGCTACCCACATTCAAGCCTTACCCCCCCCCCAATGCACTGGAAGAAGCTTCAGTCCTATGATACCCCCCCTGCCTCTTTGTCTCTCTCTATCTGAAAGACCCTGTGACTATGATGATGACAATGATAGAGAGAAAGAATGGAAGGAGTGGAGGGCAGGGGAGATGGTGCAGTAGCTGCAGAAAGAACTTACATGCAAGGGGTCCCAGGTTTAGTCCCCAGCACCACTTATAGCCAGAGTTAAACAATTATTTGGTTAAAAAGAAGGAGGAGGAAGAGAAGGAGAAGAGGAAAGAGAAGGTGAGGGTAAGGGTGATGGTTGGAGAGATCAAAATATACTTTGCAAAACATTTTTGTAATCAAGTGTACTGGTCAGTTTTGTAATCAGTGTAAACTCTGCCTTTTTTCACTGTGTTAAAAGACTTAAGAAAATCTAACATATTAGATTTATGACTTCAGATGAATGTTTACTTAAGTTTATTATCTTGGGGCTGGGGAGACAGTGTAAAGGTTACACAAAAAACTTTCATACCTGAGACACCAAAGGTCTCACCAAAAGCCAGAGCTGTGCAGTGCTAGAGAGATAGCCCCCTTGGTGGTGGACTGCTTTGCCATGTGCACAGCCCGGGTCTGAGCCCAGCCCCACAGCCCTGAAGGAAATATGGTCTCCTTCACAGTCTCTCTCTCTCTCACTGCCTCTGTCTCTATAAAAAATTAAGATTTTGATCAATCATTATTAAATCACTAATAAAATAAAAAATAAGATTTTGAACTTTATTACATAATTACACATAAAACAGAAAGTAATATAGTATAAATATAAATAATATTCTCAGTTTATGTGGTCATTCTGTGAGTCAGAGAAGACTCATTTATCAGCTGAGTGGCATTTTGCAGTAATTTACTCACAAAAGAGGTAGTGATGCCAGTGTAACCATACTGGCAAAGATAATTAACATTCGCGTTTGTGTGTGTGTGTATGTGTGTAGGGGGGGTGTATACCCAGTAGTTTGAAAATTATTTACCCCAGTGAAGTGATGTGTTTTTTTACACTAAAAGCCAAAACCTTTGTGTCTAAGCAGAAGCCTTAGTTCAGTGCCTGGAGGCCCATTCTGATAAAGGAGCTGTGCCACTGCTGTGGATTGAATACTGCGTCCCCCCGGAACTCAAAGGTGAAGATCCTAGTCTCCAATGAAGTTGTATTAGGAGGGGCCTTTGGAAGGTCATCAGGGTAGAGCCGTCATGAGTAGAATTACAGACAGAGACGCAAGAGCACTTGTTTCCTCTCTGCCCTCAACCTCCCCCCCCGCCCCCCAACGCCTCTGCTTTTCCTGAGGACGCAACCAGAAGATAACCATCTGGTAAACCCAGCAGTGGGACTTCACCAGACACCAGATCTACCAGCACCCTGATTTTGGGCTATTGAGTTTCAAGCACTATGAGAAATCAAGGTTTGCTTTAGTCATTCAGTCTGTGGCACTCTGAGAAACCCAAGTGGATGAAGACAGTCACCTTGTCTTACGTCCAGAGCTTGTGTACAGAAAAAAAAAAAAAATGTGCAAGATTCACAGCTTTCCTCAAGAATGCCTGAGCCCAGGAGCTGATGCTGGTCCCCTCTTTCACCACTCAGGAGCTCAACGCCTGTAATTCCACCCTCTCTCAGCTCCTACACCAAGTCCACCATCTGTTCCACAAGGTCACACACTACAACTTCCCCAGAGTCACCCTGAGGCAAGGGAAACATAGCCAACATATATGCCCAGCCACCCCTCAAGACCATCAGTGCCCCAGCCTGGAGCTGCTAAAGAAACCCAGCGCCTCACTGCCAGGAAGGGGGCCCTCTCCTCTGTGGCCTCCGCCAACAGTGTGAGGGAAAAAAATCTATGCCTTGGCTCACAAGGTGTTCTCTAGTAGCTGAGATTACATGTGTTTGTTATATTCTGCTTGCATGGCTTTCTATCTTGACTGTGACTTTTTTTAGAGTGGACACTGACAGGCTAACTGGCTCTAGTACTCCAAATGCTTCTCTCTGTGGCCCTGGTTTACTTGAGCTGGAACTCTGACACACAATTCAGTCAGGATTCAGTTTTCAAAGTCTTTTCCTCCCCAGCACATCTGTCCAATGGACCTACCGAGCTGTCTGAGCATAACGGCTAGTACTTTTCATCTTAAAAACCACATTTCAAACAACCCTTCCAGTCAAGCCTTCTCACGGAGTCTTTTCAGCTCGGGCCAGTACCTGACCCCAACCATGCTACACATGCTCACACTACCTGGAAAGCCATTCTACTGACAAAGGCTGAGAGGCTATGCCGGACTTCTGGGTCTTTCATTTGCAAGAGAGGACCAGCTTCTTTCTCAGAGTGTGTTGCAGAAAGACATAGTACTTCTCCTTAGCCGACACCCTGCTGTTCCAGTCATATATCCTGCCATTGAGTTCGATGTGGAGATCCAGGAGTGGGCGTTTTCTGGAGGAAGTGAAAAAGGCAAAAATCAATGCTGTTCAAATATCAAAGACAGACTGGTGTGAGGGTGAGATGACTCAACCGATATGAAAGTGCTTCAACATTGCTCCTTTCTAAGTGCCTTATAAGCCGCTTAGTGAGTCAGCTAAACCAGCTGACAGCACTCTGGCCCCTCTTAAGGAGGCGTGACTGAGTTTTACTGTGGGAACATGGCAACCATACTGGAGAACAGGGAGAGGAGGGGGAGGGCGAGGAGGAGGAGGGAGAAGCATGAGGAGGAAGAAGAAATATCATTCTAATTTATCTTTGTTGCACATTCTAAATTTTTTTTCTTTTTTTATTTTATTTATTTATTCCCTTTTGATGCCCTTGTTGTTTTATTGTTGTAGTTATTATTGTTGTTGTCGTTGTTGGATAGGACAGAGAGAAATGGAGAGAGGAGGGGAAGACAGAGAGGAGGAAAGAAAGATAGACACCTGCAGACCTGCTTCACCGCCTGTGAAGCGACTCCCCTGCAGGTGGGGAGCCGGGGTTCGAACCGGGATCCTTATGTCGGTCCTTGTGCTTTGCCACCTGCGCTTAGCCCGCTGCGCTACAGCCCGACTCCCGCACATTCTAAATTTTATTTATTTGTTGAATAGAGACAGAAATCAAGATGAAAGGAGGAAATAAAGAAGGAGAAAAGAGATACCTGCAGCAGTGCCTGACCACCCTATAAGCTTTCCCCTTGTAAGTGGAAACTGGGGGTCTTGAACCCTGGTCCTTGAACTTCGTAACATGTGTACTCAACCAGGTGCACCACCATGCAGCTTCTGTCCCATCTTTCTTTTTTTTTTTTTTTTTTTCCCCTCCAGGGTTATTGCTGGGCTCGGTGCCTGCACCATGAATCCACCGCTCCTGGAGGCCATTTTTCCCCCTTTTTGTTGCCCTAGTTGTTGCAGCCTCGTTGCAGTTATTATTGCCATTGTTGACGTTGCTTTGTTGTTGGATAGGACAGAGACAAATGGAGAGAGGAGGGGAAGACAGAGAGAGAGGGGAAGAGAAAGATAGACACCTGCATACCTGCTTCACCGCCTGTGAAGCGACTCCACTGCAGGTGGGGAGCCGGGGGCTCGAACCGGGATCCTTAAACCGGTCCCTGCGCTTTGCGCCACGTGCGCTTAACCCACTGCGCCACCGCCCGACCCCCTGTCCCATCTTTCTTAACTGCAACTAGAATGCAACTGAAAACTGCAAGGTTGGCGAATGGCATAATGGTTTTGCCTATGACTTTCATGCCTAAGGCTCTGAGGTGTCAGATTCGATTCCCAGCACCACCATAAGCCAGAGCTGAACAGTGCTCTGGGAAGGGAGAAAAAAAAAACTGCCAATATTACGCATGCTTCATTCAGCATAAAAGAAAATTTCTGTTTATCCCTGAAGAAAAAGGCATCAAACATGGCATGCTGGCACTCCCCATTATTTCCTGCATGCCTTTTAACATTTTTATCTGGTCCTACAACTTTGTTGCAAAGTTTGTATTCACTAGACTAACAGAGTTACAATGTCCTCAGCCTGAGTATTGCTCCTTTTGCTTATAGTGGCAGGCCAGGAACCAGTGCTGGTTATTACAAGGGATTCTGTTTATTCTTAAACATGCAACCTTAGGAAATAGAGGAGAAATTCAAGTTAAGCTATTTAAGGTATAGAGTCTTTAGGGCAATGTATTGCACATTCAAAACTGTGATTGGATGTGAGGGTGATCTGGATGCAACATCTGTCACCCCACTGATTTCCAGGGTTGATTTGGCTGATCTGGCTGGCTAGGCAGGTGTCCCTTTCCTCCCTCACCACTCAGTGTATGTCCCTCCCGAAGCAGCGCCCTTGGTAGAAGAGGACAGCCTTCCCCAAATAGAGACGGACCTGGTCTTCGGTCGAGTAGCTGCGCTCCCCTGCTAGAACTTCCAAACAAACTCTCAAAACTGTGATTAAGTGACAAGTCGACATTGACCTTTCCTTGATCAAAAATTTATGAAGGTTTTTTTTTTTTTTAACAAAATGAACAATGGCAACTACTACAATAAAGGTATTCTTACAAATAAACATCAAAAACTGCCCATATAACAAGGATTTGCAGACCTGAACAATCGGGCACCGTGTTTCACCTTTCAATTTGTTAAGACTTGTTTACATAGGGCTGGCAAAAAAATAGCTCACTGGATAGGATGCCTGCTCTGCCATCCATGTGACCAGGTTTGAGCCTGGTCCTCCGCTGCACTGGATATAGTTTTGGTGTTGTGGTCTGTGTCTGTGTCTGCGTCTGTGTCTGCGACTATGTCTATGTCTCTATGTAAAAGTTAGCCATGGAAGGTGAAGTTCTAGAGATAACAATAACAAAAGACTTGGGCATATAAAGGGTCATAAAAAAAGAGAGAATTTAGGAACCCGAGCACTTTTATACAAAACTAGATCAATACAAAATCTGCACAACACAGAATCGAATTGTCCTAGAAGATAATCTGTTAAGATGCATCAAAGACTTTAAACCTTCATGTCATTTGATGCAGTAATTCTAATTCTGGAACTCCCCATCCTGAGAGAACAATTAAAAGAGAGAACAAAATAAGTCAAATACTGAAACAAAGATGTTCAATTCATCCATTCTCTCTCTATCTCCCTCTCTCTCCCTCCCTCCCCTTTCTTTCTTTCTTTCTTTCTTTCTTTCTTTCTTTCTTTCTTTCTTTCTTTCTTGTGTTTGATGACCCAGGGCCTCAGGTATGTGTGATTTCACCACTCCTGGGTCACTTTTTCATTCAAATAGATAGGAAGAGAGTAAGAGACCTCCTCAGCACCAAAGCTGCCCCGAACTGTGGCACTCTCATGTGATGCCAGGACTCAAACCTGTCTGGTAAGGCAGGAACCCTACATGGTGAGTTTATTCCCCTGGCCCTGAAGACTTTCCTTTTGTAAAATCAAAACTCTGTCCCATAGCTGATAACTGATCAAGTAAATTAAGTGATAGCCTTATTACAGGCATCTCTGTAGGCACTTAACCAATGTGACTGAGGGGACTGGATCGTGATACATCTACTTGAGTGCACATGTTACAATATGCAAGGACCCAGGTTCAAGTCCCCCTTGCCCACCTGCAGAGGGGAGCTTGTTTCATGAGCAGTGAAGTAGGTCTGCAGGTAACTCTCTTTCTCTCTCCCTCCCTCTCTACCCACCCACTACTTCCTTCTGTTTCTCTCTGTATCTATCCAAATAAATAAATAAAATATTTTTAAAAGCTACTGAAATAATGAGTAATGATGTGTAAAAATGTAAGTGTTATACTATTACAAAAACTAAAAGCAGTTCACAAAGTAATATGTGATGATTCCATATTGACTTAAAAATGAACTTACATATGATTATACTACATGTACTACGTTATGTATATATGACACAGATATGGATATATATATATATATATATATATATATATATATATATATATATATATATATATATGATTGTGCACATCCAAAAAGCATCAGCAAGGAAATCTGCACCAAGATTTAATTGACAGAGGTTGGAGGGGCTGGGTGGTGGTGTTTCTGGTTGAGCTCAGATGTCATCATGGTCAAAGACCCAAGTTCAAGTCCCTGGTCCCCCAACAGGAGGTAAGTAGTGCTGTAGTTATCTGTCTTTCTCCCTCTCTTTCACCTCCCCCTCTCAATTTCTCTCTGTCCGATCAAATAAAAGGAGGGGAAAACTAATAAAGAAAATTAAGAAAACAGAGGTTGAGAGTCTGGAAGCAGCGCAGCGGGTGGTGCAAAGTGCAAGGACCTGCGTAAAGATCCTGGTTCGAGTCCCCAAATCCCCACCTGCAGGGGAGTCGCTTCACAGGCAGTGAAGCAGGTCTGCAGGTGTCTGTCTTTCTCTCCCCCTCTCTGTCTTCCCCTCCTCTCTCCATTTCTCTCTGTCCTATCCAACAATGACAACAACAATAACTACAACAATAAAACAACTAGGGCAACAAAAGGGAATAAATAAATAAATCTTTTAAAAAAGAAAGAAAGAAACAAAGAAAACAGTAATAGATACTTTGCATCTACATTTCCTGATGTGTTGCTGTGGCCTGGGAGATGGTGCCATAGGTGAAGCATTGGATTATCAAGCATGAGGTCCTGAGTTCCATCTAGCATTGCATGTATCAGAGTGGTGTTCTGGTTCTCTCTCTCTCTTTCTTTCCTTGAAATAAAGTAAATATGGGAGTTGGGCGGTAGCGCAGTGGGTTAAGTGCACGTGGCGCAAAACGCAAGGACCGGCCTAAGGATCCCGGTTCAAGTCCCCGGCTCTCCAACTGCAGGGGATTCGATTCACAGGCAGTGAAGCAGGTCTGCAGATGTCTCTTTCTCTCCCCCTCTCCTTCTTCCCCTCCTCTCTCATTTCTCTCTATCCTATCCAACAAGGACATCAATAACAATAATAACTACAACAATAAAAACAGCAAGGGCAACAAAAGGGAATAAATAAATATTAAAATAAATATGTGTGTGCGCGCACGCATGCACACATTAGACTGGGAAGACAGCATAATGGCTATGCAAAGACTTTTATGCCTGAGGTCCAAGGTCTCAGGTTCAATTCTCAGTACCACCATAAGCCAGAGCTGAGCAGTGCTCTGGTCAGTCTCTCTTTCTTCCTCACCCTCTCCTTCTCCCTCTCCCTCTCTCTGTATCTCTATTTCATTAGCAACCAGTATATCTATTTTAAAATATATGTTGCTCTAACACACCAGTGTGTGTATCATCAGGAATACAATGTTACACACTCAAGCCAAAGAAAACAAATGCATTGAGAGTGAATCTTCTAACCCTCAGCCCTTTTTTGAGTATACCTCTCTTTTTAAAAAAAAAAAATATATATATATTTATTTATTTTCCTTTTCTTGTTGCCCTTGTTCTTTTCTTTTTTTTTTTTTTTTTTGCCTCCAGGGTTATTGCTGGGGCTTGGTACCTACACCACAAATCCACTGCTCCTGGAGGCCTTTTTTTCTCATTTTTTTGCCTTTGTTGTCCTTGTTGTTGTTATTATTGTTATTGTTGCTGTTGTTGTTGGATAGGACAGAGAGAAATCAAGAGAGGAGAGAAAGACAGTGGGAAGTAAAAAAAGATTGACACCTGCAGATCTGCTTCACAGCCTGTGAAGGGATCCCCCTGCAGGTGGGGAGCCAGGGCCCGAACCAGGATCTTTACACCAGTCCTCATGCTTGGCACCATGTGTGCTTAACCCACTGCACCACTTCCCAGCCCCCAGCATTGGACTTTTAGGCCTGAGGTCCCAAGTTTGATCCCCAGCATCACATATGCTATAATGGTGCACTCTTTCTCCCTCTCAATCTCTCTCTCTCTCTCTCTCTCTCTCAAGTAAATAAAAAATATATCATGGTCAGAGTGGGAGAAGATCTTTACATGTCATACACCAGACAAGAGGCTAATAATCAAAAATATAAAGAGCTCACCAAACTCAGCAACAAGAAAACAAGTGATCCCATCCAAAAATGGGGAGAGGATATATGGACAGAATATTCACCACAGAAGAGATTTGAAAGGCCAACAAACATGGGGAAAAAATGCAGCAAGTCATTGTCAGAGAAATGCAAATAAAGACAACAATGAGATACCACTTCACTCCTGTGAGAATGTCATACATCAGGAAAGGTAGCAGAAACAAATGCTGGAGAGGTTGTGGGGTCAAAGGAACCCTCCTGCACTGCTGGGAATGTAAATTGGTCCAACCTCTGTAGAAATCAGTCTGGAGAACTCTCAGAAGGCCAGAAGTGGACCTACCCTATGATCCTGCAATTCCTCTCCTGGGGATATATCCTAAGGAACCTAACATTCCCATCCAAAAAGATTTGTGTACACATATGTTTTTAGCAGCACAATTTGTAATAGCCAAAACCTGGAAGCAACCCAGGTGTCCAACATCAGCTGAATGGCTGAGCAAGTTGTCGTATATATACACAATGGAATACTACTCAGCTATTAAAAATGGTGACTTCACCGTTTTTCAGCTGATCTTGGATGGACCTTGAAAAATTCATGTTAAGTGAAGTAAGTCAGAAACAGAAGGACGAATATGGGATAATCTCACTCAGGCAGAAGCTGAAAAAAAAGATCAGAGGGGAAAACACAGAACAGAACATGGACTGGAGTTGGTGTGTTGCACC
This sequence comes from Erinaceus europaeus, assembly GCF_950295315.1. NCBI lineage: Eukaryota > Metazoa > Chordata > Mammalia > Eulipotyphla > Erinaceidae > Erinaceus > Erinaceus europaeus. The sequence continues at coordinate 33,558,441 of NC_080168.1, forward strand.
AAAGTAAAAGACTCTGGGGTGGTGGGAAGGGTTCAGGTCCTGGAACATGATGGAGAGGGGTTGTATTGTTATGTGGAAAACTGGGAAATGTTATGAATGTACAAACTATTGTATTTTACTGTTGACTGTAAACCATTAATCCCCCAATAAAGAAATTAAAGTACATATATATATAAAATCTGGGAGATGGTGTAGTGGAAAAAGTATTAGATTCTCAAGCAGGTCCTGAGTTCAGTCCCCAGCAGCACATGTACCAGACTGATATCTGGTTCTTTCTGTTTTTCCTCCTGTCTTTCTCACTAGTAAATAAATATTTTTTTAAAAAAAATCTATCTAAAATACAAAGTCTTTTGCATTTTGTGCCGAAGAGCAAAGCACTCGTAAACTGTGCATTTCTAGATCATACTCTAAATGAAATGAAGACCCTCTTCTGTGACCTGAAGAGAAGTGCATTGGTGGTCCAGGAGGTGGTGCAATAGATAAAGCATCGGACTCTCAAGCATGAGGTTGAACCCAGGTTCAATCCTCAGCAGCATATGTACCACAGTGATGTTTGGTTCTTTCTCTCACCTCCTATATTTCTCCTTAAGAAATGAAATATTCAAAAAAGAAAGATTGCAGCTTGGGGACAAGTGGCCCAGAGGTCAGCCACAGAGAGGCGACTCACCTTTCTTGGCCCAGTTTCTGGGAGAGGAACTGCAGGTACAGGGATGGTGAGGAGGAAGGCCGCTCAAGCAAGGACACATCTGCTCTGCACAAGCTCCAGAAAAAGTCAGCTTCCCGGTGAACTATGCTGTGCCCATGCTGCCTCACCCTGGCTTGCACATTGTTCAGGGCTGGCCCATCCACCTCCAGGAGACCCTTGTCCTCCTGCGGGTCCTCTGACACAACATAGCTGTGAATGAAAAAGAGCTTGGGCTTCTCTAAGAGAAAAGGACACACATCTCCTCTGAACATCCTCCTGATGTGCTCCAGAGGAAACCCAGGATGTGTCTCATCCACACCAGACACACTCTGGGAGTCCCCTCGGCTCACCAGCACACACACAAAACTGTCGTAGTGCTTGTGTTCAGGCATGCAGGCAACTTCCTGCAGGGTGGCGAATATGTCTTCAGTCTGCAGATATAAGCGATACTGGACTTGATAGCCCAAGGAAATGAAGGTGTCTCGAAGAACCTCTGGAAGAAAACAAAACATGGAGAAAACATTGAAATGGAAAATGCACCAGGAGGTGGTGGGTAGGGAAATTGTGAGACATGGTTGAGCATGGTGTGAGACCTCCTATTGAAAAGTGGGAGACTGGATGGCACGACCTTTCTGTCAGTCTCTATTTGAGATCAAGCATGGAAAAAATGACCACCAGGAAAAAGTTCCCTCTGTCAGTCTCTCTGCCTCACAAAAGACTCTGAATGCAGCCCGTTTCCTTATTCTCAAAGCAGTTGGTTCCTTTACTCAGAGGTTAATAGAAGTCCATGATCATACATGGCCCACACATCATTGTTCTGCTCTGTCGAACTATAACCAGGGACATCCTCTTTACTTCTCCACCCATTCCAGACCTTCTAATCTTACATGATCTATCTCCTCTCTTAAGGCTCCTCTCTGTCTGCTAGTTATTGATAACCCCACTTCCTTCGTTCCTTTGATCAACTAAACCCCTTATTCAACATTTACTAGGGATGCTCTGAGCTTTTCCCAACCCTCTATTTCTCTTTGCCCCTAACCTCCCAAACCATACATGAAATGGATAACTTATTTCCTCCTACAACCCCTTATAAACCTTACTTTGCTGTTCAATAAACGAATTGTTCAGGAAACATTCCCCTGGTGATCTTTGGTAGTGTCTCTTGCTACATACATAGGGAAAGATCCAGCTCATTCCTACTGCCCTGGAACATTCTTTCTGGGCCCCTGCATCTGGTGCGCAACAGAGCAGATAAGCCAGGAGTCTGTGCCCAGGAAGAAGCCTCTCCACCCAAAGGTCCAACAGTGGTGCAGTGGATAAAGCAATGGACTCTCAAACATGAGGTCTGGAGTTCAATCCCTGGCAGCACACATACCAGAGTGATGTCTACTTCTTTCTCTCTCCTCCTCCTATCTTTCTCATGAATAAATAAAATCTTAAAAAAGAAAACAAGACGCACTGGTGGCAGGAGACAGCTCTCTTAACAGGATCTAATCTCTAGTCCTTATCTACTTCGCTTGTGTATCAGTCTGAGGCTTTGAAGGACCTGGGCAGGAGGCTAGAATCAACCTGAAGCATGAAATACATGATTTTATTTATTTAATATTTATACCTTTATTGGATAGAGAGAGAGATATCAAGACTCGAGAGAAGCAGGGGAGGCTGGAGGGGGAGAGAAAGTAGTACCTGCAGCACTGTTTCACTGCTCATGAAGCCCCCTGGCTTGAACCTGGGTTCTAGTGCATGATGACATGTGCTCGGCCAGGTGTGTCACCAACCAGCCCCAGAATACATAATCTTCATACCTCAGGTTCCCAATTTTAGCCTGTTCCTACTTGAAGCCACTATCTCATCTGGTCACAGGCTGAGTCCATTTCTACCCAAGGGAAAAGCCTTTCCTTTTTAAGAGAAACAAACTTGGAGATTTATCAAAAGAATTTTTTTTAATAAAGCAAAAACAGGGAGAGTACCTGATTTGCAAGTATGAGGTCCCATGTTTAATCACTTATGCCATAGTAATACTCTAGTTCATGCTCTGATTTTTTTCTTTCTCAATAATAAATGAATAAATAAATCTTTAAAAAAAGAGCAGTCCTAGATGTGGCATGAGACTTCAGGAATAATATCCTGAGTTTGATCCCCAGAATCACATATGCCAGAGTGAGGCTCTTGTTTCCCTCTCTCTCTCTCTCTCTCTCTTTCAGTAAACCAAATATCAAGGCCAGGTGATGGTGCACCTGATTGAATGTACACATTACAGTGCGCAAGGACCTGGGTTCAAGGCCCTGTCCCCACCAGCAAGGTAGAAGCTTCACAAAGGGTGATAAAAGTGTTGCATGTGACTCTCTCACCTCTCTCCATCTCTATCACCCCTTCCCTCTCAAATTTCTCTCTGCCTCTATCCAAAATAAATAAATACAATAATTATAAACAAACAAACAAACCTATCCAAATGGCTATAGAAAAAGTTTGCACAGGTCACAAGATCCTTTATATAACCCACCTGCAGGGGACTGACATGAATGAACCTGGATCTAAACGGCAGTCATTCTCAGGACCCCCAATTTCTCTCAGAACTGCTTCCCAATACACTTTTCTTGGAGCCTCGGGTATAAGAGTCTGCTTGCACAACCATTATGCTATCCACACCCACGCCCCATGTCCTCTCTAGCTAAGCAATTAGAGCACTTTGCCATAATTCTCTGCAGTGTCCCTCACCTCTAAGTTACACCCTAGTTTCCAAACATCCTGGATTGACTTTGCCTCCAGAAACCATGTAAAGCAGCGAGGGGAAGAGTGCTTTAAAAAAAAAAAAAAAAAAAAAAACTCTGCCTCAAGATTGGGATTGAATTGGTTTTGGTGCCTCTGGCATGAAGGTCTGAAGAAACAAACTTTAGTCTGTCTCCTGACACTGCCCTGACCACACTTATGGGCTGCAGGACTTTAAGAAAGTGGTTCTCAGGAGGCCAGACGTTGGCGCACCTGGTTAAGTGCTCACATTACATTTCCTAAGGACCCAAGTTCAAGCCCCTGATCCCCATCTGCAGAGGGAAAGCTTCACGAGTGGTGAAGCAGGTGAGCAGGTGTCTCTCTGTCTCTCTCCCTCTCTATTTCCTCCCTCCCCTCTAGATTTCTCTCTGTCTCTATCCAATGATATATATATTTTTTTTTTTTTGATTGGGTCTTGAAGGCCAGGAGGTGGCACGGTGGTTAAAGCATTGGACCCTTAAGCACCAAGTTCTGAGTTTGATCCCCAGCATCACATGCACCAGAGTGAGGCTCTCTCTTTTGCCCTCTCTTGTGTTTAAAAATAAATAGATCTTTAAAAACTGAAAAAGAACATTTAATCTATTTGAACATCTCAAGCTCTTTAATGCATAGACTTCTGAATATATAGTCCTTCAATCTAAGCACTTAAGGTTCCCAATTAGTAAACTGATTGATTTCCAACTCTGGGGTTAAATTGTTCATACATTTTTTAAAATTTTTTTTATATTTTTATATTTATTTATTTATTCCTTTTTGTTGCCCTTGTTTTGTTGTAGTGTTCATACATTTTTAATAATAACTTTTTTTGAAATATTAAATCACCTATCATCTTAGATGAGGGAGACAAGAAGCAACCAGTCTTGGCAGTATATAAGACAAGACTGGTTGCTTCTGGCCTCCCTAATCTAAAGACATAATTATTTGTAAATAGCATTAAATGAAAAAAGAAAGGATGGAAGGAAGGGAGAAAGGAAAGAAGGAAGAAACAGGGGGTCGAGTGGTGGTGCAGTGGGTTAAGCACACATCGTACAAAGTGCAAGAACCCATGCAAGAATCCCGGCTTAAGGCCCCAGCTTCCCACCTGCAGGGAGGGGTGGGGGGTCACTTCTCAAGCAGTGAGGCAGGTCTGCAGGTGTCTCTTTCTCTCCACCTCTCTGTCTTCCCATCCTCTCTCCATTTCTCTCTGTCCTATCCAACAAGGGCAACAAAAATGGGGAAAATAGCCTCCAGGAGCAGTGGATTTGTAGGCACCGAGCCTCAGCAATAACCTTGGAGGCAAAAAAAGAAAAAGTGAAAATAAGCAACTGTAAATTCTTTGATTTCTCAGCAGAACATAGGAAGTCAACAAGAGGCAAGAAAAGAAACAGATAAATAGCATCAGCTTGAGTGCTCAGAGTCTCTGTGAACTGCACATTCACTCGGTGTCTTTCCAGCCAGGAGGTAGCTCCACAGTACAGCACACGTATTTCATGTGTGAGGTCCTGCTTACCACAAGATCCAACCCTGAGCCAAAATGAAAGATCAACAACAACAAAGTAAGTGGGAGGCCATGAGTAGGGGAACAGTACTTTGCTTGCTCTTCCTGGTCTCTCATAAAAAAAAAAAGTAGAGAGAGAAGGAAGAAGTGTAAGAGGAGGAGGAGTGAGCCTGGGATTGTGGCTCATCGAGACCATACCTTGCAGGTATAATCCCTGACAATGTGCTGGAGGGGGGAGGGAGGAAAGAGGAGGGGATGGGGTGGGGGAGATGGCATAATGGTTATGCAGACTCTCATGCCTGAGGCTCAAAGTCCCAGGTTCAATGCCCTGTACCATCATAAACCAGAGCTGAGCAGTGTTCTGGTGTTACTGTGTGTGTGTGTGTGTGTGTGTGTGTGTGTGTGTGTGTGTGTGTGTGTGTGTCTGCATCTCTCTCAAAAATAAAATAAATAAAATTAAAAGAGAGTGAGAGAGAGAAAAGGAAAATGAACTTTTTGCTCAGGAGACCTAAGCTTAACCATTGAGCCGCCCCCCACACAAACACACATCCTAGCAGGCATGACACTTTTAAATATGTCCATCAACAGTTTGACCCCTACCCCTTAAAAAGATGGGGGGGCAGGTAGTGGCACACCGGGTTAAGCATATACATTACCAAACTCAAGCCCCCACCTGCAGGGGGTCTGCCTCAGTGAAGCAGGTCTGCAGGTGTCTCTCTCCCTCTCTATCTCTATCCTATCAAAATAGAAAGAAAAAAGAAGAAAATGGAAAAATGGCCACCGGGACCAGTGGATTCATAGTGTTTGCGCTGAGCTCCAGTGAAAACTCTGGTGGCAATAAAAATTGATTGATTGATTAGAGTTCACATGTAAGTCCCCACTCCTTGAATGTGGTCCACACTTGGTAGCTGATGTCTAACGAGTGGAGCATGGCAGAAGGGAAACTGTGGCCTCATGCCACAACACCAAAGGGATCCCACTGCCACCAGGCCGTGCACACCACGCCTTCTGCGGGAAATCACGCCAGCCCAAGAGAACACTGGCGCACAACTGCTGAGAGGCTAGCACAAAGGGGGGCTGAAGCCTCACACCGACTTCCTGAAAAGACTTTCTGCCCCAGTGAGCTCTAACCAGAACTTTCTCTGAGTCTCTCTGTCTCTCTCTGCCTAGTTCACAGATTATATTATCATACAGTCAGGAAGTGATATATACAGATGGTGCTAATCTCCTTAAAATTCTATGATACAGAAGTAGGGTGGCAGGAGATAGTATAATGGCTATGCTAACAGACTGATGCCTGAGGCTCTGAGGTCTCAGGTTCAATGCCCAGCACCACCATAAACCAGAACTGAGCAGTGCTTTGGGGAGAAAAAATTAAAAATAAATAAATAAATGTAATTTTTAAAAATAGTAACTTTTTTAAAGCTCTATGATAAAGATGCATGTCCCTCCTAATGGCTGTTAAATAACTCAACACCCCACAAATGGGCTGAATGTGGTAGAGAAGACCTACTTGGAGGAGGCCAGGCAAAATGGTGCACCTGGTTAAGTGCTCACACTACAGCGCAAAAGGACACAGGTTCAAGCCCCTGGTCACCATCTGCAGGGGGAAAGCTCCACAAGTAGTGGAGTAAGTCTGCGGGTGTCTCTCTCTGTCTTTCCCTCTCTATTTCCCCCTCCCTTTTTTATTTTGCCTCCAGGGTTATCACTGGGGCTCGGTGCCAGCCTACAAACCCACTGCTCCTGGAGGCCACTTTTCCCATTTTGTTGCCCTTGTTGTGGTTGCTATTATTATTGTTATAACTGTTATTGTTGTTGAATAGGACAGAAAGAAATTGAGAGGGGGGGAAGACAGAGAGGAGTAGAGAGAGACACCTGCAGACCTACTTCACCGCTTGTGAAGCGACCCCCCTGCAGGTGGGGAGCCAGGGGCTCCAACCGGGATCCTTATGCTGGTTCTTGCACTTCGCGACCCGCTGTGCTAACACCCAGGCCCCACTTCCCTTTCAATTTCTGTCTCTATCCAGTAACAAATAATAATAATAATAAAATTAAATAATAAAATTAATAAAATTAAAGTGAGAGAGAAGACCTATTTATCCTAGGAAGAATCACCTCTAACTATGGAAAGGTGTCAGTTCTCAGTGCTGCTACATCCGGGTAGAAACACAAAGCCTTACAGTGAGAGAACCTGATCTGAAAACCCGGGCCACCCACACTGGTTTATTCCAAACTCTGCCTTCAAGGACTCGCATGTTTCTGTTCATGGAGTAGTCTCTCCTCTAGGGGGCAGAAGCAAACAAGGAAACGCCAGATTCAAAGTCCTTTTGTTGGCTTATCTCAAGTTGGCTTCCTTTCCTCAATGCCCTGTCACATAGATCTCACTCTTATCAAAATCCTTGAATGAAGACACAGTCTCTCTTTCCATGCTGACAATGTAGGGGACAAAACAAATGCTGACCTTTGGCTTCAACTTCTCTCCTTTACCTGAGCACCCTGGAGGTTCCAGCTGGAGCAGGGGCTGTCACAAGGCTGTGAGTGGACAGGCACGCAGCCAGGAGAGGGAGAAAGCTTAGTAGTTATACAAAACCTTTCTTCCTTGAGGTTTCAAAGAGCCAGGTAAAAATCCCCAGATCACCATAAACCAGAGCTGAGCAGTGTTCTGGAAAGCACACACACAACATACACACACACACACACACACACACACACCCCACCACCAACAACAACAACCAGTCTTGGAATCGCAGGATCTGAATTTTAGTCTTGCCTCCTTCGCCTCAAGGTTGGAGGTTGGAGTCTACACATTGTCTGGTCTGAAAAGGAACCAAATTATGACAGTAAAGTGGCTAAGAAGGGGGTGGAAACCCAAGGTCTAGGACAGTGTATCCATTCCTAACAGAAGAGGGGGAGGGAAAAAAAAAAAAAAGGCTAAAGCTAGAGATAAAGTCGAGAATCACACAGGCCCTCGGTGCTAAGAATAAGGCCAATAAGGACACTGATCTGGGGGCCAGAGAGGTGGCTCAGTGAACAGAGGGCTTTCTGTTTAGAAAATCTGTGGTCCTGGGTTCAGTCCCTGACACTGCATACAGCCACATTCTGCTTTGTCTCTCATTAAAGTGTGTGTGTGTGTGTGTGTGTGTGTGTGTGTGTGTCTTTCTTTCTCCCTTCCTTCATTTCTTTCTTCCTTTCTTTCTTTCTTTCTTTCTTTCTTTCTTTCTTTCTTTCTTTCTCCCTAGTATCTATATCTTGATGGACCTCAGACCAAGATGAAGCACCCTTCAAATATTTCTCTGGTGCAGCCAGGAGGTGGCACAGTGGATAAAGCATAGGACCTTCTAGCATGAGGTCCTGAGTTCAATCCCCAGCACTGCATGTGCCAGACTAATGGTTTGGTTTCTCTCTCTCTCTCTCTCTCTCTCTCTCTCTCTCTCTCTCTCTCTCTCTCCCTCCCTCCCTCCCTCCTTCCCTCCCTCCCTCTCTCTTTTCTTCCCTCTCATACATAAATCTAAATAAATAATCAATAAATATTTACCTGGCAACTTAAGAGACATAAGCTGATGCAATCACAGTTCACATTTCCTCTGTCAGATGGTGAGGTGAGTACTGATTCAGGCTGACACCTACAACTTGCTTCCTTGGGCTGGCAAGAACACAGGCAAAGCCCAGGGCAATTTTTAGGATCAAGAGGTGGCAGTGTGACTTCAAAGCTCAGACACTTTCAGCTCTATTAGCTTATCCATCTATGCAATGAGATCAACACCAAGGCCTCTACTCTTACTTTTTTTTCCAAAGATGCCAATGATTTGATGAAAATCAATACAAACTCCAACCATACTCCAGAAATTCCTGATGCAGACAAACCAGTGTAGGTGTAACACGAATTAATTTAGCAAGATAAGCGAAGCTAACTTGACTAACTTCTGCAAATCATAAGCAAAAACTGCAGGTGCTTCCAAAAATTTAGCATGAGATCATTCACAAAGATTCTAATATTATAAAGTCATTGCTTTCTCAGCATTCAAGCTGCTTGATAACAATCTTTCTCTGGGGCTGGGGAGACAGTTCACCTGGTAGGGTGCCTCTTTTGCCATGCACACGGCCCACCTCCAGGACCCAAGATACCCACTTGGGAATACTGGGGAAAGTTGCAGTGCTGAAGTGTCTCTTTCCCTCTCTTGGCCTCTGTTTATCTGTCTTTCTTTCTGGCTATCTGAAAAGGTTGGCCCCAGAGCAGTGAAATCACACACTTGTGAGGTCCTGGCATACTAATATATATATATATATATCTCCTTTTTTTAAATTTAGTCTCCCTTTTGTTGCCCTTTTTTATTGTTGTTGTAGTTATTGTTGTTGTTATTGATGCCGTCATTGTTAGCTAGGACAGAGAGAAATGGAGAGAGGAGGGTAAGACAGAAAGGGGGAGAGAAAAATAGACACCTGCAGATCTGCTTTACCGCTTGTGAAGTGACTCTCCTGCAGCTGGGGAGCCGGAGGCTCGAACCAGGATCCTTACCCGGTCCTTGTGCTTTGCATCATGTGCACTTAACTTGCCAAGCTACCGCCCGACTCCCATATTTCCTTTTTTTAATAAGTTCAAAGCAGATTCCATGTCACATGTACCACAAATATGGCTGCACTATCTTTCCTGAAAATAAGGGAAGTAAAACTTAGGGGCTAAGTCTGGAAAATGAAGATTTAATTTCAAAAGTTCCACTTCTCATTTTGCCCACCCTGGAAACCTCACTCCTGACCCAGTCCTAACTGTGTGAGCTCCAGCAGTTCTTTACATACCAACTTCCTAAAATGATAGGATTTTTTTCTAGCCTACCAGTCAGCATGAGACTGTTTTTAATATGTATTTATGTGTTGGCTAGAGAGAGAAATTAGACTTATTGGATAGAGAGAAGGAATACAGGAGAGAGAAAGAGTGACACCTATTGCCTCAACACTTGTGTAGCTTTCCCCCTGCAGGTAGGGAGTGGGGCCTTGAGCCTGGGTCTTTGTGCACTGTAGCATGTGCGCTCTACCAGGTGGACCACCACTTGGTTCCTCTGCCTGAGAATGTTAACAAAAAACTAGAGTCAAACTACAGATGTGAAAATTAAAAAGACTAACTACAGTAGAATGTCATGGCCCCCTTCATGTACAATTCCTTTTGCTCTAGAATGAGTACACATTTATCTTCCCCCACCCCTATTTTTTCTGAACACTGCATAGCTCTGGCTTATTATATGCAGGGGGTGGGACTGAACCTGTGACTTCAGAGCCTCAGGCATGCAAGTCTTTTGCTATCCCTCTCATTGCCCTCCCCACTCCATGCACATTAATCTTAACACTAGCTACAAAAGAAAAGGAGTTCATTAAACATATAGAATAAACAAGAAAGAGGAAAGATTTAATCAATATATTTATAACCACTTATTGAATGACTTCAATATGCAGCATTAGTTGAATAAGATATTCTTAGTGAACAGGAGGAGGTCTATGGTCGAAGTAAATAGGAAATACTATGTTGACATGGCTAAAATAGGTTTCTTTTTTCTTTTTTTATTTTTTGTCTATTCCCTTTTGTTGCCCTTGTTGTTTTATTGTTGTAGTTGTTATTGATGTCATCGTTGTTGGACAGGACAGAGAGAAATGGAGAGAGGTGGGGAAGATGGGGGGGGGGAGAAAGACAGACACCTGCAGACCTGCTTCACCGCCTGTGAAGTGACTCCCCTGCAGGTGGGGAGCCAGGGCTCAAACAGGGATACTTATGCCGGTCCTTGCGCCTTGCGCCACATGTGCTTAACCAGCTGCGTTACTGGCTGACTTCTAAAATAGGTTTCTTTAAAGGAGGACCAGTAGGAGTTGTTTTGTTTTGTTTTTGCCTCAAGAGTTATCGCTGTGGCTGGGTGCCTGCATGAATCCACTGCTCCTGGAGGCCATTTTTTTCTATTTTGTTGCTCTTGTTGTTGTCATTATTATTGTTATTGTTGCCAATTATGTTGTTGTTGCATAGGACAGAGAGAAAGAAATGGAGAGAAGAAGGGAAGACAGAGAGGGGGAGAGAAAGAGAGACACCTGCAGACCTGCTTCACCACTTGTGAAGCAACTCTCCCCTGCAGGTGGGCAGCCGGGGGCTTGAACCGGGATCCTTAAGCCAGTCCTTGCACTTTGCGCCACCTGCGCTTAAACCGCTGCACTACTGCCCGACCCCCCAGTAAAAGTCTTAAGGTCAATATGCATTGCAAATCTCTGAAAGAGGAGAGAAATAATTTACCATTTCAGCAATTCACTTGACCCCAGACTGATGGTTTACAAAGTTTCTCTTCCTGTGTTACAACAACATGTGACAAAGAGGACAGATGAAGTATAGCGTAATATAATTCTTATCTTTCAAGGAGCCTATAATTTTTAAAAAGTTATAGGGGAGGGCGGGGGTAGATAGCAAAGAGACTCTCATGCCTGAGACTCCAAAGTCCCAGGTTCAATTCCCCGCACCACCATAAACCAGAGCTGAGTAGTGTCTGGTTAAGAAGAAAAAGTTATAGGGGAGAGTAATGGTTTACATTCAGCAGTAAATACAGTTGTTGGTACATGTGGAAATTTTCTGAGTTTTCTGCAACCCTCCGACCTAGGTGTCCCTGTACCATCATGCACCAGGATCTGAAACCTCCTACCCCCAAAGTCCTTTACTTTAGTGCAATCAATACTGAGCCCAAGATCTGCTGTGTGTTTCCCCTTCTGTTTTTATTTTCCAACTTCTGGCTATGAATGGGATCATCCCATACTCATCCTTCTCTTTCTGGCTTATCTCTCTTAACATGATTCCCTCAAGTTGAGATGAAGTGGATGAATTCATGCCTGTGTATATACACCACAGCTTTCTCAGACACTCATCTGTTGTTGGACACCTGGGTTGCTTCCAGGTTTTGGATATTACAAATTGTGCTGCTATGAACAAAGGTATACACAGATCTTTTGGGATGAATAAATAAATAAAAATTTTAAAAAGAAGCAATTTGAAAAAAAATAAATGTCCACACGTGTGAGGGCAGAACCTATAATTTTGTTAGGGGTGCAAAGCTTATAAATGTACATAAACCAATGATTCACATGTCACAGTGCACAGTAGATACAGAGATATGAAAATATTTTTAAAACAACAATAATAAACATGTCAACTGCATAGCAAGAGAGGCTTCTGGATACTGCAGCAAGCCTAAAAGTACTCTGACCTTCCATTTATCCAGAATCCCTTATCCAAGGTCATGGAGATAAGACAACAGTAATACGGAGGACTTGAATGCAATAGGTCTTATGTTTGATCCCTGGCACAGGAATGGCCAGAGCTGAGCAGTGCTCTGACCAAAAACAAAAAACAAACAAAAAACCTGAACAATAATAAGTAGAATTCTTTATCCAGAAGCTTTGAAAACCTTTAGTTCTTTTCCCCAACTCATTTTGTGACAAAAACCTTTCTTAGCTGACAAAAGTCTATTTATAATTTCCATCTATTTTGCTGTGGAGATGGTAGCATATTTGATTATGGGCTGTGCTAAAATCCACTGAAATTCATATATGTTTTTTCTTTTTCTTTTACCAGAGCATTGCTTAACTCTGGCTTACGGTGGTGCTGGGGACTGAACCTGGGACTTCAGAGCCTCAGGCATAACCACTGTACTATTTCCACACCCCTGAGGTGTTCTATTAATTATAAAGAGGCACTATATCATCATCCTAATCTCCTCAAACCTCCAAACTCTGAAATACAAAAATCTCCAATAAGGGATTGTGTCCTACAATTCTTTTTTTTTTTTTTATTTTATTTATTTTTTTATTGACTAGAGACAGAGAGAAATTGAGAGGGGGGATAGAGAGAGGGAAAGAGACAGAAAGACACCTGCAGCCCTGTTTCACCACTTGTGAAGCTTTCCCCCTGCAGGTAGAGACCAGGGGGTTTGAACCCAGGTCCTTGCACACTGTAATGCATGCGCTTAACCAGGTGCGCCACTGCGTGGCTCCATGCCTACAATTCTTATTCAGTTCTTACTCTAAATTTATGCTGTTTATAAATAAAAAGGCTTGTGGGGGGCAGTAGAACACACACTGTGCTGTGCATGAGAACCCAGGTTCAAGCCCCTGGTCCCCACCTGCAGGGAGAAGGAGCTTCATGAGCAGTGGAGCAGTGCTGCAGATCTCTTTCCTTCTCTCTGTCTCTCCCACTCACTCCTTCTCTATCCATCCCTGTCTTTCACCCTCTATCAAAAGGAAAAAATATATAGCAACTAGGGACAGTAGTAAAATCATGTAGCAGTCAAGCCCCAGAGATAACCCTGGTGCCAATAAATAAATAAAGGATCAAAGGGTATGCCAGATGGCATATGCTCAGGATGACTCATTTGAAGGAGCATTCCAGGCTGGGGAGGGGGCTCAACATGCCAGAGGCCCCAGGTCAGATCCTAGATATCAGAATGGTGCTCTGGTTTCTTTCTCAGGAAATTTCTCTTTTAAATAATAAAGGGAAATTTCACTAATGATATTAACATTCTAAGTGAATAACTATTATCACAAACAATAAGAATGCCCAAGGAGTTGGGCGGTAGTGCAGCAGGTTAAGCACACGTGGCACTTATGCAAGAACTGGCATATGGATCCTAGCTCAAGCCCACGGCTCCCCACCTGCAGAGGAGTCCCTTCATAAGCGGTGAAGCAGGTCTGCAAGTGTCTATCTTTCTCTCCCCCTCTCTGTCTTCCCCTTCTCTATTTCTTACTGTCCTATCTAACAATGATGACATCAATAACAACAACAATAGTAACTACAACAACAATGAAAAACAAGGGCCAAAGTAAAAGACTCTGGGGTGGGTGGGAGGGAGAGAATACAGGTCCAAAAAGGATGACAGAGGACCTAGTGGGGGTTGTATTGTTATATGGAAAACTGGCAAATGTTATGCATGTACAAACTATTATATTTACTGTCAAATGTAAAACATTAATTCCCAATAAAGAAATTTAAAAAATGGAGTCAGGCAGTAACACAGCAGGTTAAATGCATGTGGCGCAAAGCGCAAGGACCCACATAAGAATCCCGGTTCGAGCCCTGGCTCCCCACCTACAGGGGAGTCGCTTCATAGGCGGTGAAGCAGGTCTATAGGTGTCTTTCTCTCCTCCTCTCTGTCTTCCCCTCCTCTCTTCATTTCTCTCTGTCCCACCCAACAATGACGACATCAATAACAACAACAATAAAAAAACAACAAGGGCAACAAAAGGGAAAATAAATATTTTTTAAAAAGAAATTTAAAAATTAAAAAAAAAAAAGAAAAACAAGGGCAACAAAAGGTGAAAGAAAGAAAGAAAGAAAGAAAGAGAGAGAGAGAGAGAGAAAGAAAAAAAAGAAAAGAAAGCCCAGAGAACAGCCTGGGAGGTAGCACAGTGGGTAAGGTTTTGGACACTCAAACTTTGAGTTCCCAAGTTTGATACCTGGCATTACATATTACAAGAGGTGCTCTGGTTCTCTCTCCTCTCTCTAATTAATAAATAAATACATAGATTAAAAACAAAGAATTCAGGGAGGGGGCAGGTGGTAGAGCAATTGGCAAAGCACCATGCATGAGGACCCAGGTTCAAGATCCAGTTCCCCACCCCACCTGCTAGGGAGTGAGCTGGGGAAGTTTCATGAGCAGTGAAGCAGTGTTTCAGGTGTCTCTCTCTCTCTCCCCCCACAAGCCCATTTCTTCCTCTCTCACCGTACTTCTCTCTGTCTCTATCATAATAAAAATAAATGAATAAAAATGGAAAAAAGGAAGAGAAAAAATAAAGAAGGAAGGAAGGAAGGAGGAGAAAGAAATAGAGAAAAAAAGAAAAAAGGGTTAGAAGAAAACATGCTTGTCCCTTGGAAGTAGCCATCTTTAACAGCCTGTGAATCCCACAAGAACAAGGAGCAGAAATTATACTCTTTGGAAATCAAGCTGGCAAGCAGCATGGGTATTGTTTCATCTGAATACAGCGTCTACCATCTCAGATGTCACTCACCCCTTCTTATCACTCAGGAGCAGAGATCCCAGTGAGTGTTCCTTCCTACAATGTTACCGGAAGGGAGGAAGCTGGGTAGCCATGAGGAAGTGCCAAGTTAAATTCAGCACCACCAGCAGTGTCTCCACTATGTGTGTCTGTCTTTCATAATTCCTCGTGCTCAGTTAGAAAAGGAAGTTTTACTTTTGCAAGATTACTAAGGGGAATTTGCAGAGAAAATCTAAGAAAAAAGCTAAGCCTTAACCAGGACAAAAAGTACAGAAAAATCTCTAGCTTTTTCAGGAAGAACAAAGAAATAGAGGGCAAGGGAGTCAGGTGGCAGCACAGTGGGTTAAGCGCACGAGGCGCAAAGCGCAAGGACCGACGTGAGGAACCCAGTTTGAGCCCCCAGCTCCCCACCTGTAGGGGAGTAGCTTCACAGGCAGTGTCTCCCCCTCTCTGTCTTCCCTTCCTCTCTCCAATTCTCTCTGTCCTAGCCAACAACAACGACATCAATAACAATAATAACTACAACAATAAAAAACAACAAGGGCAACATCTTCCTCTATCATTGACCCCTCTGGGAGTATGGAGCAAAATTCTTTATGGGGTGCAAAAGGCGAGAGGTTTGGCTTTTATAATTGCTTCTCTGCTGGACATGGGTGTTGACAGGTAGATCCTGTTTCTATCTTCCCCTGGTGGGGTAGGGTTCTGCGGAGGGGAGGTTCTAGGAAGCACTGAATACCACTTTTTATTCAGAAGTCCAAAGCCAGCCAGAACTTTAGGTCAAGGTCCAGAGTCCATCTGTCTGTCACTTCTCCATTCTTAATAAGGCCAAAGGTACTTTATCATCTGAATCAGGACTTCATGTGGACCTAGCTTAGCTGGATTATCAACAAATGATTAGACAGCCAGGGCATGTTCTATTTTATCTTGTTTATATTTAACCAGGGCACTGCTCTGTTGGTTTATGTTGGTACCTGGAGCTGAACCTGGGACCTAAGAGCATCAAGCATGAAAGTTATTTGCTTCACCACTGTGCTAGCTCCTCAGGCCAAGGGCATAATTCTCAATTCTACAAAACTGAACGAGTTAGACAAATTAGTCGCAGAGCCACAGTCTCTCAATCTGTTCCATAAACAGGTTACAGACCTCTGTAAGAATTCTCTCCAGAAACAAATCATCCTACTTATCTTTTTACAGTAAGGCTTTCAGACCAGAGTCCACCTCACTGTCTCAATATTTACTTCATACAAGGCCAAGCACTGTGTGCTGCACACAGCAAGTATTAAAAGAAAAAAAAATGTATTGTATAATGGACAAAGGGATCTATTGTTGTTTGAGGAATTTCCACTCTTTTATAAAAGTCTGATCGTGTGTTTTCAAAACAGGATATGTACAAGACAATTGGCTACACAGATATAAAGGGCTGGTTTTAAAAGCAAAGCGAGACTAAGTTTGTTCCTTCATTTCTTTTATTTTTAATTTTTTAAAATATATTTTTTTATTTATTAATGAGAAAGACAGGAGGAGAGAAAGAACCAGACATCACTCTGGTACATGTGCTGCCAGGAATCAAACTCAGGACCTCATGCTTGCGAGTATAATGCTTTATCCACTGCGCCACCTTCCGGACCACTGTTCCTTCATTTCTTTACCCAACAAATGTTTATGAAGCTCCTAAGTGCCTGGTATTCCAGTGATTAAACAAATATAGTAGGCTAGGAAGATAGCATAATGGTTATGCAAAAAGTCTTTTTTTTTTTTTGCCTCCAGGGTTATTGCTAGGGCTCAGCACCTGCACCATGAATCCACTGCTCCTGGAGGCCATTTTACCCCTTTCGTTGCCCTTGTTGTACCCTTGTTGTGGTTATTATTGTTATTGTTGATGTTGTTCCTGTTGGATAGGACAGAGAAATGGAGAGAGGAGGGGAAGACAAAGAGGAGGAGAGAGAGACACCTGCAGACCTGCTTCACCACCTGTGAAGCGACTCCCCTGCAGGTGGGGAACTGGGGGCTCAAATAGGGATCCTTACGCTGGTCCTTGCGCTTTGTGCCATGTACGCTTAACCTGCTGCACTACCACCCGACCCCCGCAAAAAGTCTTTTGTGCTTCAGGCACCAAAGGTCCCAGGCTCAATCTCCAGTGCCACCATAAGCCAAATCTGAGCAGTGCTCTGGTAAAGGAAGGAAGGAAGGAAGGAAGGAAGGGAGGGAGGGAGGGAGGGAGGGAGGGAGGGAGGAAGGAAGGAAGGAAGGAAGGAAGGAGAAAAGATAGGAAGAGAGGGAGGGAGGAGAAGGGAGAAAAATAATGGAAGAAAAAAAGGAAAAGAAAAGAAAGGAAGAGAAAAATTCTTTTCCTCGTGGAACTTACATCATAGCAAAGTGGCTAAAAGCAGAGGTTGTGGAGTTAAGCTTTAAAACCTCACTTCTATCAGGCACTATGATGTGGGCCAAGTAGATAGTATCGTAGTCACATACCAGACTCACACTGATGAGACCCTAAAGGTCCCAGGTTCAATCCCTGGCACCACTATATGCCAGATTGAGTTGAGCAATGCTCTGGTCTCTCTCTCTCTCAAAAATAAATAAACAAATCTTTATGTAAGAAAGAGAGATAGGAAAGGAGGGAGGGAGGGGAAGAAAAATCCACCATGCTTTAACAGCTCACTTTGAAAGTGGGGATAATTAGGTAAGAATCTCACATTAATTATGAAAATTACATGAGACTCCATGTAAAGGAATCAGCAAAGGTGGTCCGGGAGGCAGCACAGTGGATGAAGCATTGGACTCTCAAGTATGAGATCCTGAGTTCATTCCCCTGGCAGCACATGGACCAGAGTGATGTCTGGTTCATTCTCTCTTTCCCTCTCTTTCTCTCCTCTTGTCCTCATAAATAAATAAAATATTTTTAAAAAACAAAAAGGAATCAGCAAGGTATCTGGCAGATAGCAGATTCACAGTAAACTTTACACTGATGGCCAATGATTTAGTCCCATCACACGACAGTTCCTTCCAGACAGCTTTGTTTCAGCCGGCAATAATGTTTAGTATCTGACTTCACATACATTCAACATTAATCCAGTGGCTGACAGCTAGGCTGGAGTCAGAGGAAAGCCCACACAATTACTGAAGGAGAAGTCCTCACACTCTTAAGATGAAAATGTCAAGTGAAGCCCATAATTAGGACGGCTGTCAAGCAAAGCAGAATTCTAGATCTGCAGTCCTCAGGGACCAATTGTTGGAGGCAGAAGATAAAGAACAAGAGACGTGAAGAGTGGAGAGGACATTGCTGCTTCCATTTGATTTTAATGAATACTGTCTCATAACTTTCTCAGAGTTTCTCAGCTGATAAAAATAAAGAACACAGAGTCAGGCAGTGGCACACCCAGTAGAGGAAACACATGCAAGAAGCTGCCTTCTCTGTCTCTCCCTCCTTCTCAATTTTTGTCTGTCATTTCAAAGAAAACAACGCAGGAAGGGAAAGCTTCTCAGAGCAGTGGACTCATCATGTAGGTACTAAGCTCCCAGTAATAACCCTGGTGGGGGATAAAAAAATTCACAACACACTAAAAGTAAAAGTGTGCCATCTTGGGAGTCGGGTGGTGCGCAGCAGGTTAAGCACAGGTGGTGCAAAGAGCAAGGACCAGAGTAAGGATCCCGGTTCGAGGTTCCCCACCTGCAGGGGTCACTTCACAAGCGGTGAAGCAGTTCTGCAAGTGTCTTTCTCTCCCCCTCGCTGTCTTCCCCTCCTCTCTCCATTTCTCTCTGTCCTATCCAACAATGACGACAACAATAATAACTACGACAATAAAACAACAAGGGCAACAAAAAAGAATAAATAAATATTTTTTAATTGTTTTAAAAAAAAGTGTGTCATCTTGTTTCCTACTTTGTCAGCTGGCCACTTGAGCCCTGGGAGGTTACATGAGTGACCTCAGGCCTGGAAGCAGACGCACAAACACACATGTGCCCAGTACCTACTCACACCTCAAGTCAAAAACAAGGTGCTCACACCCATTCCACTTCTATCCCTTTTTTATAAACAATGTTAATATTACTTATGTCTATGGATAGAGAGAGAAATTGAGAGGGGCAGGGGAGACAGAAAGGGAGAGAGACAGAGACACCTGCAGCCCTGCTTCACCATTTGTGATGCTTTCAGCCTGCCTATGGAGACCAGGGACTTGAACCCTGCTCCTTATGTACTGTAATATGTGTGCTTAACCAAGTGTGCCACTGCCTGGCCCCCCACTTCTATCCTTCTTACCACCTTTACTCCTTGTCACCTCCTGCCCTCCCTTACCCTAACTTTTTTTTTCTCCAGGGTTATTGCTGGGGCTCAGGGCCCGCACTACAAAACCACTGCTCCTGGAGGCCATTTTTTCCCTTTTGTTGCCCTTGTTGTTTATCAGTGCTGTTGTTACTATTATTGTTGTCATTGTTGGATAGGACAGAGAGAAATGGAGAGCGGAGGGGAAGCCAGAGAGGAGGAGAGAAATATAGACAACTGCAGACCTGCTTCACCACCTATGAAGCGACTCCCCTGCAGTTGGGGAGCCAGGGGCTCGAACCGATATCCTTACGCCAGTCCTTGCGCTTTGCATCACATGCGCTTAACCTGCTGCGCTACCGCCGGGCCGCCCAAACATTTGTACTCAGATTCCCCTGTGCCAACCACATGACTAGAAATGACAAACTCATGACTAGAAATGGTCTAGCCAGTTTTCCACCTGGGTATTTCCCCCAGAAGTTATCTACCTCGATTCCAGTTAGTCATAGCCAGTGGGGACCTGCCCACCACTCATCCCTGAACCTAGCAGCGACCCCAAGCCTCTAGTTCTCTGGTCCCTCCCTTGTCTGAGACCAGACTTCATATACCAAGCCATAGCAAACTCTTGTTGGGGGGGAGGGGAGATTGCAAGATTAAACTAACACAATAATAAAATCATGCTAGTGGCACAAGAAACTGCAGTGCCCAGTTACAGAGGGTCAGGCACTGTTATAAGCAAGCCCTTGACAATACAAACTCACTCATTCTTTCCAACCACCCTTGAGAGCAGACCTTGTTATTATCCAGTTTACAGAAGAGACACTGAGCCATGCAGTGCTAGGGAAGCCACTCTAATCACAGGCATGGAAGCAGCGGGGTCATAAGACCAGGCGTGAGTGACCTTGAGTCGTGCACCTGGCAGAGCAGCACAGGACCCAGGTGAGGTATATGGACTGTCAGGAAGATCACAATTTTTTTTTTTTTTGTCTTTCTAGGCAAAAATGTGTCACTACTTTTCCAGCAACACACTATTTTGCCAGCCCAGCTTTATGTTTCATGATTCTCTCTTACAACAAATTTACTTCCTATCCCATGTGCAGTTGAAGATTGTTGACTGAAGAATGAACTATTTAGAACTGATCACAGTGGTCTGGGAGGTGGTGCAGTGGATAAAGCATCGGCCTCTCAAGCATGAGGTCCTGAGTTCAATCCTCCACAGCACATGTACCAGAGTGATGTCTGGTTCTTTCTCTCTCTCCTCCTATCTTTCTCATTAATAAATAAATAAATAAATAAACCTTGAGGAAAAAAAGAAATTTAGAACTGATCACAACAGAAAGTAGAGAGCAATTACACAGCCCCTCTGAAGGTAGGAAATCATTCACGGAGAAACCACCCATTTTATAAAGAGGTATTTATATTCCAAATTCCCAGGGTTGACTTTTCTTATTAGTAATGCAAGTGCCTGAGAGGGAAAAGAAATGAGGCCCCCAACACATGGTCCATCTCATTACTAAAATAAGACTCCAGCTTCCCCCACCTGGTAAGTTTCCTTTGTTTTACATAACCCAGACGAACTGACTCCACGCTGGTCTTTTCTTCTCCTGACATTCTTCTTGTCCTTTTAATTCCTGTTTTTATTATTTGAATTCAACAGTGATTATCAGAAGCCCTAGATGCCCTCACCAACACATACCTTCAGCCACAACAAAAGTCAAACCCCCATGTGCTCACTGCACTCTAAGTAGATCGTGTGCGTTCCAGGTATTTTACCTAGTAAACCTTTAATTTTCTTTCCAAGTTTCTCCATGATCATGCTGCAGGGCTTTCTGCAGTCATGAAAACCCTAAAGGCCAGTCCAAGCAAGTCAACAGGAATGACACAAAACATCACCAATTATTAACAAAAAAAAAAAAAAGGAAGAACACTTAATCTACTGTGGCATCACACATCTCACCAAAAATAGGACATGAGAAAGTGAGATCATATCTGAAATCCTGGGGAATTCAGGCTGCTATTTGCTAATTTGACCTTTTCTTAGACTCTCTCTCCTCGTCAAACTCACCATGGTAACATTTTCCATGAGCTGACAGACACAGCAGCTAGTGCTGATTACTGCTGGGTACAACGTACCTGCGTCATGCTCTCCCTGTGGGGAATCAGCTCAGTGCAGCCCCTACACCCACCTACCCACCTGTGTCACTGCCGATGCAGTCGATTATCAGGCAGATTCCGAGGGGCTGGCTCTGCATCCTGTATCTTTCTTCTGGCACGTTCTAGAAAGGAAAGCAGGGGCTATTAGACCTTGGGATGGTATTCAGCTTTTGTAATGCACCATGCATATGTCTCATTCGCTTTCCAATTTCTTTAAATATCCCTTTAGGAAGTGAATCATTCAATAGACACAATAGGAAGACATCATGACTATTTTCCATTAGTATAGAATTCTCCTCTGTTTGAGTAATGTTCTAAAGATAAAGAAGCTCTTTCAGTCTTATGTTAATTAAAATGATATCTCTTTACATGTGTCTTAGTTGTGTAAAATAATAATTTGAAATAAAAAGAAAAGACAGGCCCTGGGTTTCCACAGTAACCCAAGGTTATAGAAAGCCATATTTATCTTTCTGAAATATATATATTATTGTTTCTTCTAACAGTGAAGAGGTGTCAACCTAGGGGGAAAAAACAGATGGAGTCTGGGAAGAGAGCATAATGGTTATGCCAAGAGAATTTTATGCTCGAGACTCTGAGGTTCATTCCCCAGCAGCACAATAAGCCAGAGTTGAGCAGTGCTCTGGTAAAAAAAAAAAAAAAGAAGAAGAAGGAGGAGGGGGAGGAGGAGGAGGAGGAGGAGGAGAAGAAGAAGGAGAAGAAGAAAGAAAGAAAGAAAGAAAGAAAGAAAGAAAGAAAGAAAGAAAGAAGAGAGAAAAGAAAAGAAAGGAGTCAGGCAGTAGTGCACTGGGTTAAGCGCATTGAGCCCTTGGCTCCCCACCTGCAGGGGGGTCACTTCACAGGAGGTGAAGCGGGTCTGCAGGTGTCTATCTTTCTCTCCCCCTCTCTGACTTCCCTTCCTCTTTCCATTTCTCTCTGTCCTATCTAACAATAACAACAATAGTAACTACAACAATAAAACAACAAGGACAACAAAAGGGAATAAATAAATAAATAAATAAATAAATAAATAAATAAATATTTAAAAAGAAAAGAAAAGGAAAGATGTGAAGGAATAAGTCCCCCAAGTTGATTCAAGTAGGAATCCCTTATATAGAAAGCTAGGTGATTTTAGAGATTAAAGATAACCTGTAGAGACTAAGATAGTAGTGGAATTTCCCCTTTGCATCCCAAAACCAGAACAGCAAGGTCTTATGGTCAAAGATATGTTGAAACTTCCTTTTGTTATCACTAACCTGTATTCACTCTCTGCTTCTGTAAAAAAATGCTTGCTTCCTGACATCATGTAACCCTAGCTCCCCAGCACCACAAATGATTTTTGGAATGATTGCCTTAAAGATAGCTATAGAAATGTCATGTAGCCCCCATAGAAAACTCCCACTCCTAGACCCTTTAAAAGGGAGATGAGCTCCAGACCTCAGCATCTCAGAGCTATGGGGCCATATTGGCACGCTGACCTGGGATCTCCTAGCTAGGATTTGTCTCTTGTCTCTTTGTCTGTGTAAGTCTGTGTACTGGCCTTATTCTCACTCTTTCAAACTTAAGAATAAATTCTATGGTCCAGGAGGTGGCACAGTGGATAAAGTGTTGGACTCTCAAACATGAGGTCCTGAGTTCAATCCCAGGCAGCACATGTACTGGAGTGATGTCTGGTTCTTTCTCTCTCTCCTCCTATCCCTCTGATTAATAAATAAATAAAATATATATTTTTTAAAAGAATAAATTCCTTATACTTTACTTAGATACGGGAGTCGTGTCAGTTTGTGTGGATTCGAATCAGAAGTGCTTGTTCAAGAAAGGAAAAAGTCAGGTAGCTGGGAGCCAGCTCACCCAGAAGAGCATATGACTCATGGGAAGTAAGTGCCCGGGTCTGAGCACTGAAGCCGTTACCACAGAGTTCTATGGGCGATGGAAAGTGGCATTTCTCTCTCTCTCTCCTTTCCTTTGTCTCTCTAAATGAAAAATAAAAAAGAAAGAAAGGAGAAAGGAAGGGAGAAAAATAGAAAGAGAAAAGAACAGGAAAAATTAGGCCTCGTGGGCTACTTATTAGTTTTCTACACTTGTGAGATCTAATAAGTTCATTCCCCTGGTGCCTCATTAAAAAAAAGGTGAGGAGGGAGTCCGGCAGTAGTGCAGCGGGTTAAGTGCACGTGGTGCAGCGCAAGGACCAGAGTAAGGATCCCGGTTCAAGCCCCCAGCTCCCCAACTGCAGGGGAGTTGCTTCATAGGCGGTGAAGCAGGTCCACAGGTGTCTATCTTTCTCTCCCCCTCTCTGTCTTCCCCATCTCTCTCCATTTCTCGCTGTCCTATCCAACAATAATGACAGCAATAAAAACAATAATAATAACTACAACAATGATAAAACAACCAGGGCAACAAAAGGGGGAAAAATAGCCTCCAGGAGCAGTGGATTCACAGTGCAGGCACCAAGCCCCAGCAATAACCCTGGAGGCAAAAAAAAAACAGGGGTGGGGGGGGAGGGGAGTATATTTTTCTTGGGTTCTTCTCAGGAGCCCCCTCCCCCTTCTGTTGTGGGTATGTATGTGTGTGTACACTATTTCCTAAATAAACTTACCCTTACTCCTTTTTTTTAACTTTAGCTCTTTTTTTTAAATGCTATTTTTTATAATTTTTATTATTATCTTTATTTATTTATTGGATAGAGGCAACCAGAAATTGAGAGGGAGATAGAGAGGGTGAGAGAGAGACATCTGCAGCCCTGCTTCACCACTTGTGAAGCTTTCCCCCTGCAGGTGGGGACTGGGGGCTTGAACCCTGGTCCTTGTGCCTTGTAATGTGTGCACTCAACCAGGTGTACCACCACACAGCCTCTTTTAAATGTTATTTCTTTGTTTCTCTTTCTTTCTTTCTTTCTTTATTTATTTATTTATTTATTTGGCTTTTTTTTTTTACCAGAGCTCAGCTTAACCTTATGGTGGTGTGTGTGTGGGGGGTCAAACCTAGGACACTGGAGCCTCAGTTATGAGAGTTTCTTTGCAAAGCCATTATGCTATCTACCCACACACACCCTTAGTTCTTTTTCTTTGCTTTTTGTTTTTTGTTGATTTGTTTTAGTGACTTCATAGTGATTTACAATATTACAAAATAATAAGGGTATAATTCCGCAACACTCCCCACCACCAGAGTTCTGTGGGGGCGTGTGCCCAAAGATAACTGCCACATACCCTCAGTTCTTTCTCTAACTCATTTCTTTAATAGGCCTAAGGGAGGAGGGCAGGGCAGCTCACCTACAGCACTTGTCTTCCCATGCACTAAGCCTGGGCACCATGGCACCATGGGAAATTCCAGCAATGGTAAAGTGGTGTGGTGGTATCTGTCCCTCCTCTATCTAAAATAAAGAGAATGAAAAAGTCTTTCTGAAAGAGGTAGGATCACATATTGTTAAAATCTTAACACCACCAACGGGAGGGGGGGTGGACACCATCAGAGTTCAGGGTAGGAGCCACTGGTCAGCAATAAGCCAGCGGAGAGAATCTAGAACTTCACTGTGTCCCCAAGTGAAATGGATTTCACTGGTGAAATCCATTTCAACATCTTTCTTTTGCTATTTCAGGAGAGCAACACTCTCAGCATGCTATTGTTGTCACACAGAATTCTTTTTTTAATATTTATTTATTCCCTTTTGTTGCCCTTGTTGTTTTATTGTTGTGGTTATTATTGATGCCATTGTCGTTGGATAGGACAGAGAGAAATGGAGAGAGGAGAGGAAGACAAAGAGGGGGAGAGAAAGACACCTGCAGACCTGCTTCACCGCCTGTGAAGCGATTGCCCTGCAGGTGGGGAGCCAGGGGCTCAAGCCAGGACCCTTGCTTTGTGCCACCTGCACTTAACCCACTGCACTACTGCTGACTCCCACACAGATTTCTTAGTGGCTAGACACTGTGATAGAAATCAGTGTTCACAGACACTGCGCATCTGTTACAATAGCAAAGCTGATCATTTATTCAGTACCTGAGGCAAAAATGCTCCTGATTCTTGAATGGATATCTTCACAGGTTCTCCTGAGGGATGAGAAAGAAATCATTTGCAAAGCTGTCATCCTTTTTAGACCTGTATTCTCCCCCCCCACCCCAGAGTCTTTTACTTTGGTACAATACACCAATTCCAGTCATTTGCAAAGCTGAAGGAGAGCTAAACCCACTCCCAAGCTGAGCGTATAAATATGTCATCACTAATCACTTCCGCTATTCCATTCAACTACCTCTTTCCACAGTTGTACTCAGCTCCAACCCTGCCTCCCACTGAAGAAGCTAACTGACAAGAAGACACACGCTCCCGTGCTAAGCAGGGATGATAGAGGAAAGGTACTTAGATGGCAAGGGTAGGAAGTCTCTCCTTTGGCCTTCTCTAGAACAGGGCTAGGCGGCTGACTAGACTTGAAATTGGCAGGGAGAGCCCAATGGGCTCAGCAGCATCAGTAACTCACACAGGCTGGAGCTGCAGACGACTGCTAGAGAAGGGCTAGCCTTAGGGACTGTGGGGAAGGGCACAGCTATGAAAGTTCACAGTTTATGGAACAGATGGTCACAGTCCCTTAGCTCAGCAGTATTGGGAGATTATAAAACAAAATGTCAATAGCAGGATGGAGACAGTGAGTTTAGCAAAGACAATTTCTCTAAATAAAAATGACTTTGTGGGAGTCAGGCGGTAGCGCAGTGGGTTAAGCACACGTGGTGCAAAGCGCAAGCACCAGCATAAGGATCCCGATTCGAGCCCCCCAATTGCAGGGGAGTCACTTCACAGGCGGTGAAGCAGGTCTGCAGGTGTCTTTCTCTCTCCTTCTCTGTCTTCTCCTCCTCTCTTTACTTCTCTCTGTTCTATCTAACAATGATGACATCAATAATAACTACAACAACAATGAAAAAAACAAGGGCAACAAAAGGGAAAATAAATAAATAAATGTTAAAAAATGACTTTGTTAGCCCAAGGCAGTGGAGAAGCCAACAGTCCCTAATCCCTGTAAAGTTAGCTAAAGGCATCTCTGATGAACATTGTAACCCTGGGCAAGGCTCGGGTTTGTTTTCCTTTGTAATCTCTAAACTAAACAATATCTAGCTTTGTAAGATTATTGGAAATGAGAAACCATATCTACAGACTGGCAAAGGTTGGGGGCACTTTTTATTTTTTTTTAAATTTTATTATCTTTATTTATTGGATAGAGTCAGCCAGAAAGCAAGAAGGAAGGGTGTGGTAGAGAGGGAGAAAGACAGAGAGACACCTGCAACACTGTTTCGCCACTCCCAAAGCTTAAAAATCCTTTTTTTTTTTTTTCCAGAGCACTTCTCAGCTCTGGCTTGTGGTGGTATGGGGGACTGAATTTGGGATTTAAGAGCCTCAGGCATGACAGTCTCTTTGCGTAACCATTATGATATCTATCCCCCACCCCACGGGGGGGGGGGGAGCTTTTAAATCCTAAGGCTATATAAATTGAACCAGTCTTAAACTGGCAATTTTCTTTATTTTTTTATAATAAACAAGTTTGTTATTGTTTTTGGGTTTTTTTTTTTTTTGCTTCCAGAGTTATCACTGGGGTGTGGTGCTAGCACTAGGAGTTCACTGCTCCTAGAGGCCTTATTTATTTATTTACTTACTTACTCACTTACTGCATAGGACAGAGAGATATTGGAAGGGGAGGTGAAAGGGGAGGGGCGATAGACTGAAAGATAGACACCTGCAGAGTTGCTTCACTGTTTGTGAAGCGACCCCCCTGCAGGTAGGGAAATAAGTGTGTATTTTTAAAGATTTATTTAAATTAAATAAATGAGAGTGTAGAGAGTGAGTGAGAGAGGAGAGAACCAGAATATCTCACTCTAGTACCTGCAATGCTGGGTCTCAAACTCAAGACCTTGCACTTGAGAGTCCAAAATGTTATCTATGTGCCTCCTCCCAGGTCATGGCAATCCTGTTAGGCCAACATTCTGCTTCTAGACGTTTATTCTAAGTGGATGTACAAAATTGATAAGAATGAGGGGCTGGGTGGTAGTGCAGCTGGTTAAGCGCACATAATACGAAGTGCAAGGATCCCGGTTCGAGCCCTCAGCTCCCCACCTGCAGGGAGGTCGCCTAACAAGTGGTGAAGAGGGTCTGCAGGTGTCTATCTTTCTCTCCCCCTCTCCATCTCACCCTCCTCTCTCCATTTCTCTCTGTCCTACCCAATAGAATGAGAAGTGGTTGCCAGGAGCAGTGGTTTCATAATGCCAGCACTGAGCCCCAGTGATAACCCTAAAGGGAAAAAAAATGTTAAGAATATTTACTAAATGACTTTTTTTTCCCCTCTAGGGTTATTGCTGGGGCTCTGTGCCTGCACTATGAATCCACTGCTCCTAGAGACTATTTTTCCCTTTTGTTGCCCATGTTTATCAATGTTGTTGTTGTTATTACTATTATTGTTGATGTTATTGTTATCATTGTTGGATAGGACAGAGAAAGGAAAGGAAGACAGAGGGGGGAAAGAAAGGTAGACACCTGCAGACCTGCTTCATCGCCTGTGAAGTGACCCACCTGCAGGGGGGGAGCCAGGGCTCGAACCAGGATCCTTATACCAGTCATTTCGCTCTTGTGCCTTGTGCGCTTAACCCGCTGCACTACAACCTGGCCCCCACTGAATGACTTTTTATAATGACCCCAAAAGAAAACAGAAGGCTAAAAAAAAGTATAGTAGATATAATGAAATACTGTGGGGTATTAAAAAGGTAAGAGAGATAGTTATATGTTTGACATAGAAAATGGGGGGAGGGGGAGGGGAGCAAAGATGGTTCAGGAACAGAGTGCATGCCTTCTCTGCATTGAGACCTGGATTTGATCCCTACCACAAGTACACCGTGAACAGCACAAAAGGAGAATGCAGGTGGAACTCCATAGACAGTGGACAGTGCATTGGTGTCTCTATTTGTGTCGATAAAGGAAATGACAGCTCTTAAAAAAAGAAAATACTGTGCCCTTGAACTACCCAGCACTTATAAAAACTGAATACAGAGAAAAGTTGGTCTTACGTTGCTTTGCAAGTTGTTCCATGAGTCTTTGTTCTTTACTTCTCCCATTCTGAAGCTTCAAGTATAAAGAATAACGTCACATTCTCTTCTAGTTTTTCAGAAGCACATTATATTACACCTCTTTAAATATCTCAGTAGAATTGAGGGGGGAAATAAAGATATCACATTCACGGTTAAATTGTCTAAATAAGAATATCATCAATCATTAATTCCATAAATCCCATATTCCAGTCAAAGAATAAGGTAACTCTTCTTTTATTAAAGTGAACACCAATGAACGTGTAAGTATGCTTAGCTGACATATCTGAATGTTTCAAAACAGCTCCAAGTCAGGTGGCACAGCATCTAGAACTGCTATAAAAGTTCCAAGTCAAAACATGTTGTTGGAGCATCAACCGGCATTCAATCTGATCCTTTCACACAGAACTTTAGTCCGTTAAAAACAGAGTTCTAGACCAGACAGATCCTGACTCTGCCACTTAGTAGCTGTGTAACTTGAGCTAGTCATTTCACTTCTCTACAACTATTTCTTTATCTTAAAAGATGAGAATAATGATAGCACCTACCTTATAAATGTTACAGGAAAATTAAAAATGACACAAAAGCACTCATGACAGTGCCAAGCACACAAAAGTGCTCCGAAGTGTCCAGCTATCATTTTTCCACCACAAGCCAGCTACAAACAGCAGCATGTGGACTTGGTTCATGAACACTGACTACTCTGTCTGAGGGCTAGAGTGGGATTAATCAGAGAATGAAAGATGGAACCGACCCTTTCTCTTCCCAGATGACAGGTCCTTTGTAGGGACACATACCACGTACTGTCAACCGTCTGATACGCTCAGCTCTCAAATGACAGTCCTCCTCTGAAGCTATCCTACCCAAAAGAGAGAAGTGCACTGTTCATTAGGCTGTGTCTACAGCTGTCTATGTGTTTAAGTTAAAGAAAAACATTTCATTTGCTTTTACCACTGGTAATCCATGACTTAGCTAGAGGCTGATGGTATCAGACAAAATGCATACCCCACGTGGTTGTGCATCCCTCCTTCCACGTTACCAAGGAGACGTAACATCAGGTCGAGGTAGGTTGGGAAAGCAGTATATTGAGATATCTTTTTTCAGGTATATTTTTAAAAATATTTTTTTTATTTATTTATTTTGGATAGAGACTGAAATTGAGAGGGAAGAAGCAGATAAAGGGAGAGGAGAGAGAGGCAGGGAGCACTGCTTCACTGCTTGTGAAGTTTCTCCCCTGCAGGCAGGGACCAGGGGCTTGAACCTAGATCCTTGCGCACTATAATGTGTGTGCTACCAAGTGTGCCACTGCCCAGACCCCATATTTTGTTACCTTACAACTTTTTTTTTTTTTGCCACCAGGGATACACTACAGCTCTGTACCAACACAAATCCACAGCTCCCAGAGGCTATTTTTCCCTTTTTTTTTCCTTGTCTTTATTTGATAACACAGAAAGAAATAATTGAGATGGAGAGGGCGAGATAGAGAGGGAGAGAGAGAGACAGAGAGACACCTGCAGCCTGACTTCACCACTCCTAAAGCTCTCCCCCTGCAGGTGGGCCAGGGGTATCCTATGTGCTTACCCAGGTGCATGGTCCCCCAACTCTTTTATTTTGTAACATTTGGTTTTAATGCCACTGTAACTTTTTTTTAACTTCTTGTAGTCTCCTATGAGCTAGCATTCAGGTATTTCACTACCTTTTGTGAGAAACTCAGTGAACTCACATGTCAGTGTGCCTACTTAGCATGTGAATGAATCCATGGGGTAAGATTAACATAGCTAATTTAAAAAGGAATTTATATACAGAACATGTGGGTTTCTCATAAACTACACAGTGAAGGCAACTACACTCATTAACAAAACAAAAACTATATTAGAAAATGAGGGGCTTGGGGGCCCGGGAAGTGGGGCACCAGGTTAAGTGCACAGTGCTAAGTGTAGGGACTCACCAGCAGGAATCCCAGTTCAAGCCCCTGGGTCCCCACCTGCGGAGGGGGGGGTTGATTCACAAGTGGTGAAGCAGGTCTGCAGGTGTCTGTCTTTCTCTCCTCCTCTCTGCCTTCTCTTCCTCTCTTGATTTCTCACTGTCTTATCCAACAACAACAATAATGGAAAAAAGATGGCCTCCAGGAGCAGTGGTTTCAATAGTGCAGGCACTGAGTCCCAGCAATAACCGTGGACGCAAAAAAAAAGAAAAGAAAATGACAGTATTGTTTATATTAGCTTGTTAATAGCATAATAAGCTCAAAAAGCCTGGATCTGAAGCCTGTTAGTTTTGTCCCATCACTTGGTATTAAAGAGAGGACAAAGCTGTGGTATGACTTCAGTGTAGTTTATCAAGCCATGGTGTAAAGAAAGAAGCAAGGGGAATTGGGTGGTAGCACAACAGGTTAAGTGCACATGGCGCAAAGCACAAGGACCAGAGTAAGGATTCTGGTTTGAGCCCCTGGCTCCCCACTTCTAGGGGGGTCTCTTCAGGGGCGGTGAAGGAGGTCTGCAGGTATCTATCTTTCTCTAGCCGTCTCCCCTCCTCTCTCTATTTCTCTCTGTTCTAGCTAATAACAACAACAGCAATGACAACAACAAGGGTGACAAAATGGGAAAAATGGCCTCCAGGAGCAGTGGATTTGTAGTGCAAGAACCAAGCCCCAGAGATAACCCTGGAGGCAAAAAAAAAAAAAAAGAAAGAAAGAAAGGAAGAAAGAAAGAAAGAAAGAAAGAAAGAAAATGAAAAAAAAAGAAGCAAGAACCAAGCCCAGTTGCAGAGTTCTCTATTTGTCAGTTCTCTGATTGTGCACAGAGACCTAGCGAGTCTAACCCTTCACAAGCACTTTGGTCTTCAAACTCCATTGCTGCTTAACCTCCGTTCGGCCTCATGTTTTCTTCTAAGATGGGCAGTTAATATTTTCACCACATACTTTTATGAAAGCGTTTATAATTTAACCATGCAATTGTACTCTGGTCTGAGTCCTCACTCCAAATTTGAAATGTCTTTATATAATGATGGGAATCATACTAAAATTAAGATAAAAAGAAATCACAACAATTTTGAGGGTATCTGTAGCATCTTCTAACACAACAAACTGAAGTGACTATAACATTATTCCATAGCAAAAACTCTCATGCTGAAATCATTTCAAAAAGCTCAATAAGAGCTGGGTAGTGGCACACATGTAAACATGCGCAAGGACGCAGGTTCAAGCCCCTGGTCCTACCTACAAAGAAGGAAGGTGAAGCAGTGTTGCAGGTGTAACACTGTCTCTCTCTCCTCACACCTCCTCCCTCCCCCACCCCTCTTAATGACTATTTGTCCTATCAGATTTTTTAAAACAGAACTCAAGAGGCTGGATGGTGATGCACCTGGTTGGACATACACATTACAGTATGTAAGGATCTAGGCTCAATCCCCTGTTCCCCACTTGCAGAGGGGAAGCTTCAGAAGTGGTGAAGCAGTGCTGCCGGTGTCTCTCTCCTTCTCTATCTCCTCCTTCCCTCGCAATTTCTATCTCTAACCAAAAATAAATAAATAAAAATGAATTCAATAAAAAGCAAAAGCACAGAAAGGTAAATACAAAGGTATTTATTTTGAAGCAATTTGTCCATTTTTTATTTATCTGTATTTTCTTAAATGTTCCAGTGACCACACACTGGGCTTTATAATCACGAGATATACATAGTGTTAAACAAATGTATTTTCTAGATGTTCCCAGTGATCTCACACTAGGATTTATAATCATGAGGTATACATAGTGTTAAACAAGTGTACATTGTTTCCTTTTCCAAGCCAAGAATTATTTCTTAAAGTCA
Organism: Erinaceus europaeus; assembly: GCF_950295315.1. Taxonomy (NCBI): domain Eukaryota; kingdom Metazoa; phylum Chordata; class Mammalia; order Eulipotyphla; family Erinaceidae; genus Erinaceus; species Erinaceus europaeus. The sequence goes on from NC_080168.1 coordinate 33,590,653, forward strand.
TAGGTACCACACTGTCACTCTAGGAATCTAATAAAAAAGCATATGAGCTTTTTTGGTTTCTGGATTAGGTTTTCTTGTAAAGATGATGAGTTACAATTGTCCTTAACATTATCACATGTACAATTATCTACATTGTTTCACTTCTGCACATCATTTTCTCCAAGCTGCTTGTTCTCTTCCTCCACCACAGGACACTATAGGTCTCCAGCTCTCTTTCCAGTCCCTTCAAACAAACGTACATTTCTATGACAATTCTTCCAGTAGCAAATAAAGTGCGTACTGTGACAATGCATATATATTTGTCAGAGTTTGTAACTCTTTCATGCTGGGACTTCACACACTTGCTCCAAACTCACCATTAAATTATATGAAGGATCCTTAAGACTCAAGTTTGGGAAAGACACTTGGAGGACAGAGTTGACATAACTTGTTTCTTGAGCTGTAGGTAGAAGAGAGGTACTGAATTAAGATTTCTGAATTACCAAAATAAATCTTCAACAATTGCTCAGTCCAAGGTCCATCACCATCTTTCAAATTACCCTAAGCCTTCCAGACACGATACTGCACTCAAATTATCAAAACAGATGGCTCTTCCAACAAAGTCATTAAGAATGGACTAAAAAGGCTATTCTGGAAGTCAGGCAGTGGCACACCTGGTTAAGTGCACACAGTACAGTGCACAAGGATTCAGTGTTCAAGCCCCTGGCCTCTACCTTCTGGGGAAAAGCTTCACGAGTGGTGAAGTAGGTCTGAAGGTATTTCTCTTTCTTTTTCCCTCTCTATGTTCCCCTCCCATCTCAAGTTCTCTCTGTCTCTATCCAGTAACGGATAAATATTTTTTAAAGGCTATTCCTGTTTTTGATCTTTTTTTAAATATACTTTTATTAATGATTTAAAAATAGCTTAAAATATCATAAGATTACAGGTTATATAGTTCCGCATGGAATCCACCACAACAGTTCTGAATCTTCCCCCCTCCAACTCTCCTCTACCCCCCCCCAAGGATTACTACCATAGTTTTTACAAAATCTTTTAATTTTTTTAATTATCTACTTATTGAACAGAGATAGTAATTGAGAAGGAAAGAGGAGACAGAGGGATAGAGACAGAGAGACACCTGCTTCACCACTCATGACGCTTTCCCACTGCAGGTGAGGGAGGACCAGGGGCTTGAACCAGCATCCTTGGGTAGAGGATAGTATGCATTTAAATGTGTCATACATAAAAGTATATATATATATATATATATATATATATATATATATATATAGATAGATAAATACATCTAAGAGAGTGTCACTGGTCTCTGCCATGCCCTGCAGGCAGTGGCTCTATGGTGACAATGGGGCTATCAGAGTCTAGAAGACAATTCAGGAGAGCTGGCATGTGAAAGGCCAGTGTGAGTCTGTCCCTTTTTATGGAGGTTGGGGTTGTCAGCTGACAGTGATAAGGATACAGTGCTATTATCTATGAGGAAGTTTTGTGAAACTCAAGAAAGAAGCAGGGCAACTACGGGACCCCAGTGAGAGGACTCCACCCAGAGAAGGATGGTGGCCAGGCCAAACATTACAGCAAAGTAGCAGAGTCTGGTATATACTCAAAAGCCCCAAATGGCCACAGTCTAGCCACCCTGTACAGAAAATGTGGGTACAGATTCTTTCCTGGAGGTTAAAATATTCAGAACTGTGTGGTGACCTTTTTGCAAAAGGCACAGACTCTGTAGTCATGGCGGTGAGGTGGTAAGATCAGCAGAGCTGGGAAAGGAAAGTCACCAGCTAGTGGAGACTTCAGACACTCAGATATAGAGCACTCACATGTCTAAGCAAAGCTTTCCCATCCAAACCCACAATACACAGCGCTGCTTACCAGACTGCTTGTACTTCTGGATCTTGGTCTTCAAATCTATCCTGTGGATGTTCTTTAGACATTTTTCTAATAGATCCAATTGATCAGGAGCAATCAGATTCAGTTTCTCCAATTCGATCACAAGATCTAAGAAACTCTAAGAGAACCACCAACAAGAAATAAATGTCAATAGAACTGACTCATTCAGCCCCAAACACAAACCTCAGATGATGTGAATAATAACAGCTAGAAAGGAAAAGACTCTGGGGGAGGAGAGGAAGGGACAAGATGAAAGGATATCGGGGTCCTGACTTAGACACCAAACAAGAGGAGACAAGAGGCTGTGCCTAGGCATTAAGACTATACTGTAAACCATTAATCTCACAGTTAAATAAAATAAAGCCATAATTGCACCAACTAAAAAGAAAGAAATGAGAGTGGTCTGGGAGGTGGTGCAGTGGATAAAACTTTGGACTCTCAAGCATGAGTTCAATCCCTGGCAGCATATGTTCCAGAGTGATGTCTGGTTCTCTCTCTCTCTCCTCCTATCTTTCTCATTAATAATTTTTTTTAATCTTCAAAAAAGAAAGAAATGAGACAAGAAGAGTCCCTTCCTTAACTTCTAGTAATCCTAGACCAGATTTCTCTGTTTTACCATCCCTTGAAAGCCAACAGCAAATTACACTCCTAGAGTTTACTCAGACAAGAGGTGTAGGTGGTAGGAGACTCCCAGGAAGTGGTGCAGTGAATAAAGAGTCGGACTCTGGAAGCAATTACAGAAGCCAGACCTTCAGCCTTCTGCATCCCACAATGATCTTGGGTCCATACTCCCAGAGGGTTAAAGAACAGGAAAACTATCAGGGGAGGGGATAGGGTACGGAGGTCTGGTGGTGGGAATTGTGCAAAGTTGTACCCCTCTTATCCTATGGTTTTTGTCAATGTTTCCTTTTTATAAATAAAAAATAAAAAATAAAAAAAGAATTGGACTCTCTAACATGAGGACCTGGATTTGTCCCCAGCATCACTTATGCAGAGTGATGCTCTAGTCCTCCCTCTCTCTCTCTCTCTCTCTCTCTCTCACTAAGAAGTAAGTAAAACTTAAACAAACAAACAAAACCCCACTTCTTCCAGTAGTCAGCCTGTACCTCAGTTGGGGGCAGACACAAACACACTTGTCATTTACTGTCACTAGGAAATACTATGAGGAAGTATTGTCATTAGGAAGTACTGTACGCAAACACAGTTGTCAATTATTGTCATTAGGAAGTACTGTACGCAAACACAGTTGTCAATTATTGTCATTAGAAAGTACTGTGCAGGCCGAAAAATAAAATTCTCCTTGGGTCACTGATACCATTGGATCAGCTGGAATTTCAATACTTTCCCAGCAACTACATCTCTGAACATTTCACTGCTTCCTGATTTTCAACCCCAAATTTCTTCTCTCATAATTCCCTTGAATTAACTATAAGCCACAAGGTTCCCTACAGCCCATCTCTCCATGCAGCCGAACGACTCCATATGACCCAGAACTAGTGCAGGCAGAGATGGCAGAAAAGATGAAGTGAGAGGAGGTGAACACTTCACCCCTTTTTTTTCTTTTTTAATTTTTTTATCATCTTTATTTATTTATTGGATAGAAACAGCCAGAAATCAAGAGGGAAGGGAAGATGGAGAGAGAAAAACAGAGAGACAGACAACTACAGCCTGGCTTTATCACTCACACAGCTTTTCCCCTGCAGGTGGGGACAGGGGGCTTGAACCTGGGTCCTTGCGCACCATAACATGTGCGCTCAACCAGGTGCACCACCACCCAGCCCTGCTCTGCCCCTTTTCTACTTAGCACAAGCAGATGGACTCCCTAACCCATGCAAATGAGCTGCCAAACCAAGCAGAGAAACTGAGAAACTATAACCTCATATCTTCTCAGCTTATAAATCAATCTTCTTACGCACATTATTATGAAAAGATCTGCACTTTTCTCAGTAACTTTTTTAAAAGAATTTATTTATTAGGTAGAGACAGAGAGAGAGAAGGGGGAGATAGAAAAGAGAGGAGACACCTGCAGCCCTGCTTCACCACTCAGAAAATTCTCCCCCCTGCAGTGGGGACTGGGAGCTTGAACCCAGGTCCTTGTGCTCAACCAGGTATTCCAGCCCATTAATTTTAGAGATTTGTTTCTTGATTTGAGGGGAAAAGAGAAAAGATAGAAAGGGAGAGAGACAGACAGAGACAGAGAATCAAAGCATCACTCTGGCAAATACTATACTGGGGTCTGAACTCATGACCTCATGTTTTGGTCTTTTTTTTTTTTTTTTGCCTCCAGGGTTATCACTGGGCTTCAGTGCCTGTACCACAAATCCACTGCTCCTGGAGGCCATTTTCCCCCATTTTTTTGCCCTTGTTGTCATTATTGCTATTGTTGCCATTGATGTTGTTGGATTGGATAGAGAGAAATTAAGAAAGGAGGAGAGATGGAGGGGGGAGAGAAAGATAGACACCTGCAGACTTGCTTCACCGCTTGTGAAGCGACCCCCCTGCAGGTGGGGAGCCGGGGGCTTGAACCAGGATCCTTGTGCCGGTCCTTGCGCTTCGAGCCATGTGTGCTCAACCCACTGCACTACCGCCCAACCCCTCGACCTTGTGCTTTTAAGTTCAACACTCTAGCCACTGTGCCACCTCCCAGGCTATTGTTGTTTTTTTTTCTCAGATCTGAGATGTTGCACAAGCACAGTTTCACTGCTTTCAGGTCACTTTTTTTTTTATTCAGAAAGAGAGGGAGAGACACCACAGCACCAGAGCTTCCCCTAGTGCCATGGCATGTTCATGTGGTGATAGGGCTCAAACCAGGGCCAAAGCATAACAAAGCCTGCACCCTATCTCTCCTACCCTCACCTCCACCCTCTTATTTTTCTTTTTTCTTTCCTGTCACTAGAGTTTCACTGCTCCAGACCAGTTTTCTTCAGATAGAAATAAGAGACAGAGAGAAAGACACCACAGCAGGGAAGCTTCCTGGACTTAAACCTGGGTCGTGGGCAAGTAATGGATTACCTAAGAGGCTCTCTTGCCAAACTTCCCTTCTCAGTCCTCCCAGTTCAAGTGCTTCCCACTCTTGGAAACAAACCAAGAAAAAGAAAACTCACCTTATCCTTGACCATCTTGCTTCGGCCCGTGTAATCCCTTAGGAGGAAAGTTAATGATGACACATCAGATTTCTCCAAGCCCTCACCAATCTCCATCATTAGAACCCTGAAAACCAGAAAAGTGTTTTTTGTTTTTAGTAAACTTGGATACCAGTACTGGTGAGAACACCAAGAGCCTGTGCCTTTCTCTGCCTATAATTAGTTTCACAAAACCAGTTCTTGCCCCATTGGTACATGTCCCCTGGCTACAAAGCAGAAAGCCTACATCACCTTAAGGAAGATTATCTATTTATCTATTCATTTATTTATTTTGGATAGAAACAGAGAAATTGAGAAGGAAGGGGGATCTAGAGAAAGAGAAAGAGCACCTGCAGCCCTGCTTCACCACTTATGAAGCTTCTGCCCTGTAGGTGGGGGCTGGGGGCTTGAACCCAGTCCTTGAGCCTTGTAACATGTGCTCTCTACCAGGTGCATCACCTCCTGCTTCCCTCCATCTTGAAGAAACCTGAAGGGAATTCAAAATGGGAACTCACTGCTTCCCCAGTTTTCTTTTTTTTAATGAATAATTTAAAAAATACTTTATTGAACAGAGGGAGACAGCATAATGATTATGCAAACAGACTCTCATGCCTGAGGCTCCAAAGTTGCAGGTTCAATTCCCCGCACCACCATAAGCCAGAGCTGAGCAGTGCTCTCGTAAAGACATACATACATACATACATACATAAATAAATAAGTAAATAACCATGTCTTAAAAAGAGAGAGTTCAAAGCTTTAAATGCATGTATATACAATTTATTCATTATAAATATAGGAGAGAGAGAAAGAACCAGACATCACTCTGGTACATGTGCTGCCAGGGATTGAACTCAGGACCTCATGCTTGAGAGCCCAAAGCTTTACCCACTGCACCACCTTTTTTTAAAAAGTCTTTTCTTTTATTATTATCATCTTTATTTATTGGATAGAGACAGCCAGAAATCAAGAGGGAAGAGGGAGACAGAGAGGGAAAGAGACAGAGAGACACCTGCAGCCTGACTTCACTCACAAAGCTCTCCCCCTGCAGGTGGGGGCGAGGGGCTTGAACCTAGGTCCTTGTGCACTGTAACATGTGCATTCAACCAGGTGGGCTACCACCCGGCCCCCAGCTTTTTTTTAAAAAGTACTTATTGGGAGTCGGGCTGTAGCACAGCGGGTTAAGCACAGGTGGCGCAAAGCAAAAGGACCGGCATAAGGATCCCGGTTCGAACCCCGGCTCCCCACCTGCAGGGGAGTCGCTTCACAAGCGGTGAAGCAGGTCTGCAGGTGTCTATCTTTCTCTCCTCCTCTTTGTCTTCCCCTCCTTTCTCCATTTCTCTCTGTCCTATCCAACGATGACAACAACAATAATAACTACAACAATAACACAACAAGGGCAACAAAAGGGAATAAAATAAAATAAAAAAATAAATTTTAAAAAAAAGTACTTATTTACTTGCTGTTTTTTTATTTGATAGGACAGAGGAAAACTGATAGGGGAGGGACAGAAAGAGTAATAAAGAGATACCTGCAGCACTGCTTCACCAGGCATGAACTTCCCCCAACAGGGGAAGACCAGGGACTTGAGCCCAGGTCCTTGTGCATGGTCATGTGTGTGCTCAGCCATGTGTGAGCTACCACCCACAGCCCCTCTCCAGTTTTCAGTAGTAGTAACTTTCTTACTACCTAACTGCTCTGACAATAACTCAGAGAACAAAAACTTCCCTAAAGAACCCTGTAACTTCCCTAGAAGTTATAATAAATTTAGTAAAGCACCTAAATGACTGAAATGGAAAACAGAATTCAAGCTCAAAGTGACCCTGGCTCCTGCATTTAACGAATTCCCAGAAGGCACTTCTTCTTCTAGCGTTTGCCCTTCTTCCGTAGCCAGTCAACAGCGTCAGTTTGAGCCTGATGTAAAGTTTCGAGACCTCCTTTGAATCTGTAGAGGTGGCAGTCATTGAACGTTTGGCAAAAGACAGCCCCTCAACATTAAGTTGGAGGACTCGAAGAGCAGGACCAACAGCTTGAAAGCTGTCAGGAGCTGCTTGTTGCTGGCTTTGAAAGTGACTGGGATCCATGTGGATTCAGTCGACTAGGAAGGATCGTCAGTTTCCCCAACTGATACTGCTGATCTCGGAGACCACACATTAAGTCACAGGGGCTGGGAGCTGGTTCAGCCAGTACAGCACATACTTCACCACATGAAGCACCACCTGGGGGTGGGGGGCTGCCCTGGTGGTGAAACAGTGCTGCAATGTCTCTCCTGTCTCTCCCTCTCTGCCACTCACCTGTTATCTGAAAAACTAAGGAGACTGTCACAAATGGTAGAGTCATGCAGGCAGGAAGCCTTGAGAAGCCATGATAGAGAGAAAGAAAGAAAGGAAGGGAGGGAGGGAGAGAGAGAGAGAGAGAGAGAGAGAGAGAGAGAGAGAGAGAGAGAAAGGAAGGAAGGAAGGAAGGAAGGAAGGAAGGAAGGAAGGAAGGAAGGGGGGAATGAACTGGGTAGTGGTGCATCTGTTAGAACATGCCACCATGTGAAGAAACTGAGTTCAAGCCTCCACTCTCCACCTGCAGAGGGGAGGCTTCATAAGCAGTGAAACGGTACTGCAAGTGTCTCTCTTTTTCTGTCCCTCTCTATTGCCCTTCCCTCTCCTCCCTGTTTCTATTAAAAATAAAATAAAATAAAATAAAATAAAATAAAATAAAATAAAATAAAATAAAATAAAATAAGTAGCACCCAGCACAGTCTGGTCCACTCCCCAAATCAAAAACTAAGGGCCATCCAGATTCTGGAGTTTGTAGCCATAGATATCTTTTTTAAATTTAATTAATTTATTTACCTCCAGGGTTACCACTGGGGCTCAGTGCCTACACTAGGAATCCATTGCTCCTGGTAGCCATTTTTTCCACTTTATTGGATAGGACAGAGAGAAATTGAGACAGGAGAGGGAGATAGAGAGGGGAAGAGAAAGGCAAACACTGGGAGAGAGTAGATAGCATAATGGTTAATGCAAAGATATTCTCATGTCTGAGGCTCCTAAGTCCCAGGTTCAATCCTCCACACCACCATAAGCCAGAGCTGAGTATTGCTCTCTCTCTCTGGTTAAACAATAATAAAGGGAGTCGGGCTGTAGCGCAGCGAGTTAAGCGCAGGTGGCGCAAAGCACAAGGACCAGTGTAAGGATCCCGGTTCAAGCCCCCAGCTCCCCACCTGCAGGGGAATTGTTTCACAAGCGGTGAAGCAGGTCTGCAGGTGTCTGTCTTTCTCTCCCCCTCTCTGTCTTCCCCTTCTCTCTCCGTTTCTCTCTGTCCTATCCAACAACAATGACATCAATGATAACTACAACAATAAAAAAAAACAGCAAGGGCAACAAAAGGGAATAAATAAATAAATAATAAAAATATTTAAAATAATAATAATAAAAAGAAAGAGAAAGAGAGAAAGGCAGACACCTGCAGAACTGCTTTGCCATGTATGAAGCAAACCCCTGTAGGTAGAGAGCAGAGGCTCAAACCCGGATCCTTGCACTTAGCCCGGTGCGCTTAACCCGGTGCGCCACCACCCGGATCCGCCAAGGATATCTTTATCTAAAAAAGCCTCCAAACTCAGTGGCCTCTGGTCTAGTTGGAGCTGCTATCATATTGTCAGCACTCCAGGGATAGCTCATGATTAACACCGAAACCACAGCAATGTCACCATCACTGCTTCGCAGGCCAGTTGCCTCATTTAGTCTTAGAGCTTCTTGAGAATGGAAGTCTTTGTTCATTTTGTTCTGGTGCTTACCTAACATGGGGCAGATGCCAGCCCAGAACAAAGCCCACTGAAAGGGGGGACCTAAGTCAATCCAGCACTCGTCTCCCACTGCTCAGCCTCTCTGTCAGGGGTCCTGAGGAAATGCCTCCACTCCCCATAGCAAGGAGGCCCAGAGTAAAGAGAGGCCTGAGCTTCTTCCTGAAATCCAGCCAGATCTCCTTCCACTCCCCCCAAGAAGTGACAACAATAATAATAATGATAATATGAATGCAGAACTGAGAATGGAACCCAGGGACCACTGTCCTGACACAAATTCTACTTTGTACTTTTTTTTTATTGTTGTGGTTATTGTTGTTGTTATTGCTGTCATTGTTGGATAGGACAGACAGAAATGGAGAGAGGAGAGAAAGACAGACACCTGCGGACCTGCTTCACCGCCTGTGAAGAAACTCCCCTGCAGGTGGGGAGCCGGGGGCTCGAACAGGGATCCTTACACCAGTCCTTGCACTTTGTGCCACTTGTGCTTAACCCGCTATGCTACCGCCCAACTCCCACTTTGTATTTTGATGTGGAGGTAGGAGAGACAATAAAGCACCAGCTCACCTGGGTTTTGTTTTGGCTCTCCTGTTGTGCTAGGGATTGAACCCAGGGCCTCGTGCATGGAGAGCAAGTCCTCTACACTCTGATCCATCTCTCTCTCCAACAGACCCTCCACCCAAAGTCTTAAGAAGGTTTCAAACATTAAAAGGTGAGTAGAGAGATGGGAGAAAGGAAACGATGCCGCCAACAACAACAACAATAATAGTCCTGCAACTGTTGAGGGCGTCCCAGTTTTCCAGGCACTATCTATATTAGCACAACTGATCCTTAACAAACCAGTGAGATTAGTTTTAGCTTTACAAATTGGAAAATAAAAGCCTAACCAGTAACAGTCCACAAGGTCGAGGGCTGTTCATTCTGAGGTCTTCAAACGCAAGTCTTAGACCAGGGACTAGAGACATCTTTTCAGCCAAAGGTCATCTGGATATGCATAGCATCGTTCACAGGACATGCAAAATTACCAACTTAAAATTTATCACTTAGGGGCTAGGCAGTGGTGCACCTGATAGGACACACATGCTATCATGCTCAAAGACTCAGGTTCAAGCCCCAGGCCCCTAGTCACGGGGGGAAGCTTCACAAACAGTGAAGCAGTACTCTCTGTCCTCTCCCACTTCCTCTCCCTCTCTATCCTCTAACCCTCTCCACTCCTCCCTGTCTTAATAAAAAAGTATAAATAAGTAAATAATAAATGGCCACCAGGGGTGGCGGATTCATCATGCAGGCACCAAACCCCAGTAATAACCCCGGTGGCAAATAAATAAATAACACTTAATGTTACTACTTTAAAAAGTTCCTAGATTTATTAAATGTTGAGTCCAGTCTGTAATTACCTTGGCAGAGCCATACCAAATGATTCCATAGGCTGATCAGATAATCCCACCTGTCTTAGACACTTTCTTGGGCTCACACTTTCAACTCTTTTAGTACAGTTCTCAATCAGACACATAATCTTTACATCTCTGCTAAAAGCTGGTGGTCTGTAGGAAAAGGGACACTTTATTTAAGATCATAAGTTATTTTCACTTCTCCAAACACTGTCATTGAGATTACTTTCATGTTCCTCTGACTCCCGAAAATAACACTGTGTGAGCAAGAGGGTCGGCTCAAAAGCCAACTGAACTCAAGGCATGTCAGCAACCACTCCACTCTGAACTGAAGGAGTCTAGCAGAAGTTAATTAGAGAGAGTTCAGGTGACCACAGAAAACGACTATCTTATATATCCTGTTGGGAACATCGTAAGAGAGAGGGAGGAAGGGATATCGCCAAGGCTGGGTGGTCACACACCCAAGGAAGTACACATTTACCAGGCACAAGGACCCAGGTTCAAGCCCAGGTTTCCATCTGCATGGGGGAAAGCTTCACAAGAAGTAAAACAGCTCTGCAGGTGTCTCTCTGTCTCTCTCGCTCTCACAATTTCTCTTTGTCCTGTCAAATTAAAAAGGGGAAAATAAATAAATAAATAAAAATTAAAGAGATGTTCTATCTGGGCTCTCCAGAGCCTCAGAGGGGGAAAAAAATTCATAAAAATGTTTTTCCACCCCACTAGTGTCCTTGGCAGAAAGGACGCAGAAGGTGTCAGAGTTCTCCACAGGCCTGGAAGATGCTTCACAGACTGCTCATTCTTTCTCACAGCCACAAATAGCAAAGGCCTGACATAACAGAAAATCAGCCATTACAGACCACCGCAACCCTCAGTCAGAGGGCAGGAAGAATGACTCACTGCTTCTTTTATCTTTCTATGAGAAGGCATGTCTGGAAGCATATGCTTTCAGCTCCTTTCATTTTCAACATGATCAATCCCCTGGGTATTTGCTTTCAGCAAGCATATCATAATCCAGAGATTGCAAAGCAACAACTCAACATCCTGTTGGAGTTGGGTCAGTTAGTAGAGCTGTTCTTATTGCCCCATTTCTATCAATTATAACTCTAAGGAAAGGGGGCCAGGCAATGGCGCACCCAGTTAAGTACACATAGAACTAAGCTCAAGGACCTGAGCAAGGAACCAGGTTTGAGCTCCCGACTCCCGACATACAGGGAGGTCGCTTCACAAGCGGTGAAGCAGGTCTGCAGGTGTGTATATCTATCTATTTATCTACCTATATCTCCCCCTCCTCTCTCAATTTCTCTCTGTCCTATCCAATAAAATGGGCAAAAATTGGCCACCAGGAGCAGTGGATTTGTAGTGCTGGCACTGAGCCCCCAGAGGCAAACAACAACAAAAAAGAACTCTAAGGAAAACCATTTCCTCCCCTCTGGCCCAACCCCAAGCATTACCTATAGTCTGAAATCAGAGGCGGGTGCCGCAGCAGGTGGGCCTCCACAGCCCTTCTGTCCATGTTGAGGATCCGCTTGAGCAAGTCAAAGCGCCTGACTCTGTAGAGCAGCTCAGCCAGGACTGCAGGTGACAGCATCCTCCTCTCACTTAAGACATCCAAAAGCTCCCGGACATTAGGTGGGGAGATATCTGCAGTGACATCCCGGCACAAAAAGAGCAGAGTCTCCTTCTCATCTTCGTCAAGGGCCTCTTCAATGCGATGGATGACCTCAGCAGACATCCTGCACAGTGTCACCCTGCAGGGAAGGCTGAGTCCAGTCAGCACAAGGCCAGAAGGCTTCCGGCTTCATTTCTGATGGCTCTCTTCATTTCTTCTGAGAACTTTTCCCAGTGGAGGAGTCCTGTAGTTAAAAGGGGAGTTCTGTTTGTTTGTTTGTTTTTTAATCTTCTTGGTAAAGCAGCAATCAACTAAGATTTAGTATGTGGGGACTTTCTGTGCAGTAGCTCTGACCCAGGGGACTAGATTCATAGGACTCAGCCAAGAGACAGGCTACAAATGCAAAACCAAGAGAGACCAGGAATATGAACTCTATTTTTAAAGAAGTGAAATTAGAAACAAATGATCTCAAAAAAAAAAAAGAAAGAAAAAGAAAAGAAAAAAGAAGCCCACATGCTTTATCAGAATTGATTCAAATGTAAAGCACAGCCAGGGGAAAATCACAACTAGGTTGTTAACAATTACGTGGTAATAAAGAGGGAAAGCCCAGTAACTAAACAGCTGACTAGACAGAACTGACGTAAGGGGAGTGAACACCCACTTGATCTCACCCAAGCAGACTTACACAAATACGGATCTTGGCAAGAGGAACCCTTAGAGGCCGGTTGGTGGCTCACCTGGTTGACTGCACATTACAGTACACAACAACCTGGGTTCGAGACCCCCAGCCCCCATCTACGGGGGGAGCTTGACGAGCTATGAAGCAGTACTGCAAGTCTCTCTCTCTCTCTCTCTCTCTCTCTCTGTCTGTCTGTCTTTCCCCATCCCTCTTGATTTCTCTCTGTCTCTATCTAATAAATAAATTAAATTTTTAGAAAAAGGACCCTTAGTAGGTTATAGAAAATATGAGGTTTCTGGGAGTCGGGCAGTAGCGCAGTGTGTTAAGCGCAGGTGTCGTAAAGCACAAGGACCAGCATAAAGATGCGGGTTGGAGACCCCAGCTTCCTACCTGCAGGGGAGTCGCTTCACAGGCAGTGAAGCAGGTCTGCAGGTGTCTATCTTTCTCTCCCCCTCTCTTGTCTTCCTTTCCTCTCTCCATTTCTTTCTGTCCTATCCAACAACAATGACATCAATAATTACAACAAGGGCAACAAAAGGTAATAAGTAAATTAATATATATAAATATAAAGAAAATATGATGTTTCTGTCCCTAAATAAGAAAAGAAAGGGGGAGTTGGGCTGTAGCGCAACGGGTTAAGCACAGGTGGCACAAAGCGCAAGGACCAGGTAAGGACTCCGGTTAGAGCCCCCAGCTCCCTACCTACAAGGGGGTTGCTTCACAAGTGGTGAAGCAGATCTACAGGTGTCTATCTTTCTCTCCCCCTCTTTGTCTTCCCCTCCTCTCTCCATTTCTCTCTGTCCTATCCAACAACAATGACATCAGTAATGACTACAACAATAATAATAAAAAAAGCAAGGGCAACAAAAGGGAATAAATAAATGTCAAAAAAAAAAAAACATTATCCTGGAGCCAGGTGGTGGCACACCTGGTGGAGCGCACATGTTACAATGTGCAAGAACCCAGGTTTGAGCCCCAGGTCCTCACCTGCAGGGGGAACGCTTCACAAGTGGTGAAGCAGGGATGCAGATGTCTCTCTGTCTCTCTCCCTCTCTATCAACCCCTTCCCTCTCAATTTCCGACTGTCTCTATCCAATAAACAAAGACAATAAAAAAAATTTAAAAAGAAAAGAAAAGAAAGGGAAACACAAAGCAAAATTTGGACTGGAGTTGGCATATTGCACTAAAGTAAAGGACTCTGGGGTGGGGGGGTGCATGTCCAGGTCCTGGAACATAATGGCGGAGGAGGACCTAGGTGGGGGTTTAGAGTGTTATGGGGTAGGGGTAGATAGCATAATGGTTATACAAAGAGACTCTCATGCCTGAGGCTCCAAAGTCCCAGGTTCAATCCCCTGCACCACCATAAACCAGAGCTGAACAGTGTTCTGGTAAGAAAAATTAAAAAGTTACTACACAAGAGTAAGAAGAGATACTGTGCAGAGTTACCAGCTATACCTGAAAAAAGAACTACAAGAAATGAAATGTCTATTACTCTATTTTAAAAAAACAGTAATCAGGGCAGGGTGGTAGTGCACCTGGTTGAGTGCACATGTTACAATGCTCAAAGGACCTAGGTTTGAGACCCCCGGTCCCTACCTGCAAGGGGAAAGCTTCGCAAGTGGTGAAGTAGGGTTGCAGGTTAACTCTCTGTCTCTCTCCCTCTCTATCACCTCCTTCCCTCTTGATTTCTGGCTGTCTCTGCTCAATAAATAAATAAAAATTAAAAAAAAAATTTAAGATCACATAAACAGTAATCTAATTTTCCTAATTACCAATAGCACAAAGCCACAAAGGGTGAACAAAATCAAAATCACTTTTTTAAAAAATATTTTTATTTTAATGAGAAATAGTAGATACAATGGGAAAGATATACACAGAGAAAGGAGAGACCAGAATACTGCTCAGTTCTGGCTTATGGTGGTGCTGGGGATTAAACCTGGGACCTCAGAGACTCAGGCTAAAAAGGCTTTTGTATAACCATTCTGCTGTCTCTCCAGCCCCCAAGTCACTTTTTTTTTTATTAATTTATTTATTTTTAAAAAAAGGAGACATTAACAAAACCGTAAGATAGGAGGGGTACAACTCCACATAATTCCCACCACCAGATCTCCATATCCCATCCCCTCCCCTGATAGCTTTCCTATTTTTTATCCCTCTGGGAGTATGCACCCAAGGTCATTGTGGGATGCAGAAGGTGGAAGGTCTGGTTTCTGTAAGTGCTTCCCTGATGAACATGGGCAATGACTGGTTGATCCATACTCCCAGTCTTTCCCTAGTAGAGTGGGGCTCTGGGGAAGCGGAGTTCCAGGAAATATTGGTGGAGTCATCTTTTAATAATATTACTTACTATCCCAGTTCATTCCTCTGACCAGTACACCTACCACTGCTTCCTGCCAAACCTTCACACTCGGTGAGGGAAGTAGAATGCTATCTTCCTTCAGTACCAGTGGAGGTATAGTTTGGCAGCAAAACCCAGATCACTCAGTGACAGCATCTGGTATATTCAAAGAAAACATCAAAAGGAAAACTACAGAGTCCATGCTGAGCAGGCCAATGAGATGCAAGGCAACACCAGAGTGCCTACTTAGGTACTTAGATGGGTGTACCTGGGAGTAAAGTGTAGCTACGAGACACTTGAAAGGAAGGGGAGCCCTTGAGATGGAACTTTCCTATAGATTCCTCAAATATATATGAGAGAATCATGCAGCACTCTGGCACATGTAATGCCAGGGATCTAACTCATGACCTCATGTCTCTGAGATGACTTAATGCACTGCACCACCTCCCACTATAACCCAAAGAGGAGCAGCTCTCTGGGCAAATGAAATTTAAGATCTTTTGTTTTTTAAATAAAAACAGTCCCACAGCATTTATTATCATCTGGTTAATAACAAAACAGTATAAGCAAATATTTTAGAAGCACATGTCCAACAACACACCTGAAAAGACAACAACAATGGGGCCGGATGGTGGTGTACCTAGTTTAGTGCCCTCGTGCACAAGAATACGGGTTCTAGCCCCCGGTCCCCACCTGCAGAAGGAAACCTTCACGAGTGGTGAAGCAGTGCTTTCTCTGTCTCTCTCCCTATCACCACCTTCCTTCTCAATTTCTGGCTGTCTCTAACCAATAAATAAATAAAATTAAATGATAATAATAAAGTGAGTGCACGGCCTTCTCAACCTGTCTCACCTCACCCACCTGCAGCTGGAGACACCTGCAGCAGAGTCTTACTATCTCCTTTGAACCCAGCAGCTTTCTTGACTTTGTTTTAGAATGAATCTCTTCTGCACCATCTAGTACAAGATTCATATATTCATCGAAACCAGCGACACAGGCCTCTACCCACATAGTCACTTGCTCATAAAGCCACACTTAAATCCCAGGTCTATTTGGCAAGTATCTGACGCTGGGCTGATGGGCTGGCTGTACCATCACCTTCGGCACTTTGTAGCCTAGGCCACAGCACGCCATGGTGGTGGAAACTCACAAAGACCATACTCAGTCACATGCAAGCTCAGAAGCAACTTTTGGAGCCACGAACCAAAAATGCAAATTTTAAGATCTTTTTAAAAAGGGGGGAGGGGCTGGGAAAACTGCACGATGGTTATGCAAATGACTTTCACAGCTTCTTCTTCTAGCGTTTGCCCTTCTTCCATAGCCAGTCAACAGCATCAGGTTGAGCCTGATGTAAAGTTTCGAGACCTCCTTTGAATCTGGAGAGGTGACAGTCGTTGACTATGTGGGTCATAGTCTATCTGAAGCCGCAGGGGCTTTCACAGCTGAAGCTCCAAAATTCCAGGTTCAATCCCCTCCCCCCCCCATCTCCCACCCCTTGCCACACCACCATAAGCCAGAGCCGGGCAGTGTTCTGGTGGGAAAAAAAAAGTCTTTAACCTCACCAATGTGTCCTGAAGTCTCACCTCCCCAGAGTCCTACCCCACTAGGGAATGATAGAAACAGGCTGGGGATTATGGGTCCAGCTACCAAGACTCATGTCCATTGGAGAAGCAATTATAGAAGCCAGACCTCTTGCACCCCATAAAGAATTTTGGTCCAGGGGCCGGGTGGTGACACACCTGGTTAAGTGCACATGTTGCAACGCACAAGAACACAGCTTCAAGCCCCTGGTTCCCACCTACAGGGGGAAAAGCTTCACAAGTGGTGAAGCAGGGCTGCAGATGTCTCTGTCTCTCTCCCTCCCTATCACCCCCTTCCTTCTCAATTTCTGGCCGTCTCTATCCAGTAAACAAATAAAGATAAAAAAAAAACTAAAAGGAATAATAATAATAATAATTTTGGTCCATACTCCCAGAGGGATAAAGAACAATTTCCCAGCAAAGATCTACAAAACTATTACCATAATCTCCAATGGCTGACAAGGAAAAAAAAAAAGATTTTGCAAGACACAAACCACTTGCTTTTAAAAATAGCATCATATTTAACTAACAAAGAGCTGATATCCAGAATATAGACTGCATTTCTACAAATCAGTAGGTGTCAGGCAAGGTGAGAATGGTCAAAGGTAGTTCCCAGAAGAAAAAAATCAAACAGCCACTACCTATGTGAAAACATTTGCAGCCACAATAGTAGTCCAAAGTGTAGATTAAAAATAAACTACAATGAGATCTTGTTTCACACTGGCATCCTGCCACCAACTATTAGAGAAATTAAATCTTAATACATTGCTGGAAGAATTAAAAATCTGTATTGTAATTTGGAAGAACAATTTGGCAATATTTGATGAGCGAAAGAAAAAAGAGAAGGAAAAGAGTCAAATTAAACATTATAGATCCTTTAAGAGAAAACTATACAGCCCAGAAAATGAATGAACTAGAACTTCATGTATCTCACAAACACACAACATCAACAACAGCCACCAAAGGATAAGTTAAAAAACAAAACAAAAACCTTATAGTTTTTAAGGTGAAAATAGTTTCTATCTTTCCTACGTCCTGCCTTTATGAATTAATTTAACAAGTGATACTTAAAAGAAACGCAGGTGTGAAGAAGAAAAAACAGAGCTTGTGGTCCAAGTGGTGGTGCACCTGGTTGAGTGCACATTACAATGTGCGAGGACACAGGTTCAAGTCCCCAGTCCCTACCTGCAGGGGGAAAGCTTTGCAAGTGGTGAAGCAGTGTTGCAGGTGTCTCTCTGTCTCTATCATCCTCTACTCTCTCAATTTCTGGCTGATTCTATCTAATAAGTGAATAAAGATAATAAATAAATAAATAAATAAATACAGAGCATGCCACACAAAAACTATCTTACAGCCCTTAGTATATAAATAAACTTTAGAACAAGAAAGCCTAGAGGCATCTCAGAGTTATCCTCAAAAGAACAGGTCAGATTTTATTTAGCATAAATCAAAAGGTGGAGTGGAAGCAGAGATAGCATAATGGTATACAAAAAACTTTCATGCCTGAGGCTCCAATGTCCCAGGTTCAATTCCCAGCATCACCCAAAAGTCAAAGCTGAATAGTACAAACAAATAAATAAGTCAAGAACTAAACCTAGAAATGGGTTGAAGGGCTGGCGGAAGGGGCAGGCACCCCAGTCCTGCCTTGGTCACCTAGTTCCACTCACTCACCTCTTCAGAAGTCAGTGGCTTCACCTCAGGCAGGGGAACCACAGTGATAAAATCACTTTTTCCACCCCTGCTGTCAGAGGAACATTTTCCCCCTCTTTGAATGTTGTTAGTTTCATCTGAAAGCTGTTCAGCTTCCCCAGCCAAATTGGAATGTTTGTTCTCTAGTGTAACTAAGGAATTCCCCTTTCCACTCCTCACTGGGCATTTTAATGTCATGACAAGTTTCCTGCTCTTCTCCAAACTCATGTAAAATTTCCACATCGGTACAGGAGGCTGCCAGAAGTTCATATTCATGAATAAATCAAATTTAGCATGAATCTCAGTTTCATGTTTCTTGAGACAGAGTCACAAATGGCTGCCACGTACTTAAAAAGGCAAACAGTTAGCTAATACTGTAAGGCACCCGAGTAAATGTCTACAATAGAGAGGCGAGTCAAGGCTGACTCGAAATGCCAGAGAAACCACTCAGACCCAACAGAAACCACACCAGATATTCTCGGCAGGAACTCATCTGACAGGCCTGGGGAGTCAGCATAATGGTTACACAAAAGACGTTGATGCCCTGAGGCTCTAAGGTCACATGTTCAGTGCCCAACAGCAACATATGCCAGAGCTGAGGAGCTGAGGAGCTGAGGAGCTGAGGAGCTGAGGAGCTGAGGAGCTGAGGAGCTGAGGAGCTGAGGAGCTGGTTTGCATCTGGTTGAGCAAACATTTACCTTGCATTAGGACGGGACCACTTTGAAGCTACCTACCGTCAGTCAGCACCTTGGGCAGCTTGGGGGGAGGCTTCACAAGCAGTGAAGCAGTGCTGCAGGCCTCTCTCTTTCTCTCTCCCTTTGTGTCTCCCTCTTCCTTCTTGATTTCTTCCTGTCTCTATCCAATACATAATAAGAGACAGAGTTTAGCAGTGTTCTGGCCTCTCTCTTTCTCTCTCTGTCTCTCATCTCTCTTTAATTAAAAAAATAAATAAAGAGGTGGCGCAGCAGATAAAACAATGGTCCTGAGTTCAATCCCAAGCAACACATGTACCAGAATTGTGTCTGGGTCTTTCTCTCTCTCCTCCTAGCTTTCTCATGAATAAATAAATAAAATCTTTTTTTAAAATGTTAAGAACCTAAAAAAATAAATAAAAATAAGAAAGAAGGAAATAAGGGGGGTAGGTAATAGCACACCTGGTTAAACACACACATCACAGTGCACAGGGATGCAGGTTCAAGCCCCTGGTCCCCACCTGCAAGGGGACGCTCCATGAGTAGTGAAACAGGGCCGCAGGTATCTCTCTGTCTCTCTCCCTCTCTGTCTCTCCCTCCCCTCTCACTTTCTCTGTCTCTGTGGGTCTAATGTGTGTTTGAGCATGGATGGTTGACCCCAGAAGCTCATCTATCAGACTACCCTTGGCATGCCAGCCTTGTGGTCGAACGAGATGTGGTCAGAGTACGTGGGGGTATTCCAACCTTCCTATCAGCCTCGCCCAATCGCTCCACCTCTCCTCCCTCTGGTGGGCTTCAACTTCTTTAAATTTCTATTTCCTCATTCCTGAATCATCATCCATACCTTCACATTGCCTTGCTCTCTTTTCCCTTATAAGGAGCTATTGGTATCACTGGCCAGCGTGGCTACTTCCCCTGCATAGCTACCCCTTTATAAACTTGTAACTAAGACAATAAACCGTTCCGTCCTCCGCCACGGTACCCTGAGGAGGTTTGTTGTATCGTCCGCTGCCATGGTACGCTAGGAAGACCCCTCAGCAAACTCACGCCTGACACTGCTAGCCCGAGATTCCCCGCTCTCCATCTAGGCTCTGGTGGCTAACAGGCCAGACGGTGAAGCGGAAGCCAGGCTGGCTCATTCCCCCAAGGAACCCGATATGTCTCTATCCAGAAATAAATAAATAGGTTAGATAGATAGATAGATAGATAGATAAATAGATAAATAGATAAATAAAATTTTTTAAAGAATGAAGGAGGGGCCAGGTGGTAGCGCACCTAGTTGAGTGCACATATTACACTGCGCAAGGATCTGGTTTGAGCCCCTGTCCCCACCTACAAGGGGAAAGCTTTGTGAGTGATTAAGGAGGGCTGCATGTGTCTCTCTGTCTCTCTCCCCCTCTATCACCCCATTCCCTTTTGATTTCTGGCTGTCTCTATCCAATAAATAAATAAAGATAATTTTTTTAGAAAGAAAAGAGAAAGATTCATTTAGTATAGGCGCTCATAAAATGGTTGTGAGGATGAAAGGAAGGGACTCTTGGCTGGATTTCTAGAACTCAGGAATTCTAGAATCTCAGGACCTTGGGAAACCAGGATAACACCACTGGAAGCACTGAGCTGAGAAAAGCAGAAAACACTGTTGGCCTCTACCTCACCTGTATTCACAAAGCCCACCTGATGCACCCAGTGGAAAGAAATAAGCACTAGGACTCTGGGGGATGCAGTTTTTCACTGAGAATGAGTCCTGAACATCAGCTGAGCTTAGCCACCAGAGATGGATAGTCCACAAGGACATTTCTATTTTCTTTGCAGTTAAGTTCTCTGCACAGACCCCAGCACTTAACTCATAGTAGGCTCTCAATTACTATTTGTCATGAGTGAATGAATTTTGCTATTCAATGGCCCTACTTCCTTCTCTCTCCCCAGATTATACTAGGAGCATATGCTAGAACCTCCTCCTCCTTCTTCTTCTTTCCTCTCTCTCTCTCTCTCTCTCTCTCTCTCTCTCTCTCTCATTCTGAGTTGTCTTACCCACTGCCCCTGCTCAGGGTTCTGCAATACCTCAGGTCCTAGTTTGTCAGGACTTTCCAGTTTGAGCTCCAGATGTTCTGTATCCCAGGAAAGTTCTTGATGCCAGGCAAACCAGGATGAGTGGGCATGCAGCACTCCATGCTCAAGTGGTGACCCGTCTGCACTCAAACATCAAGAGTAGCAAGTAGTGCTGAAGAGGACAACACACACCTCACACTGGCCCAGTACCACTACTGAGCAATGGCTTCTACAGGACCTTGGTCAGTTCCTTTCCATGCTCTCCATCATAACTCCAACCTTCTCTGCTTCCCTCCATCCTAACACCAGCCACAGGTGCCACTACTCATTCAGTGACCTTGCCACTCACAGAGAGTGAGATCCCACAGCCTCCCACTCTCCTCTTCCCCCTTGGCTTGCAGGGCTAACGGCTCCCTCTATTCTGTTCCCTATACCCACTTCTTCATCAATTCCCCTCTTCCTCTAAGGATGTCTCCCTCCCCTCACTTGTAAATATGTTCAAGATTGTTCCATCTTAAAAAATAAGGGACTGGGTGGCAGTGCACCCAGTTGACAGTACATATTGCAATGCACAAGGACCTGGGTTCAAGACCTCAGTCCCCACCTGCAGGGGAGAAGCTTCACCTACAGTGAAGCAGGGCTGCAAGATCTCCACCCTCTCTTTCTCCCTGCCTTTCTCAATTTCTCTCTGTCCTATCAAATAAGTAAGAAATAAAAGTGGTCTGAGGGCAGAGGTAGAGACCATAATAGTTTCAATCCCCTGCACCACTGTAAACCAGAGCTGATCAGTGCTCTGGTAAAAAAAAAAAAAAAAGTGGTCTGGGAGGTGGCTCAGTGGCTAAGGCATTAGACTCTTAAGCATGAGGTCCTGAGTTTGATCCCCAGCAACACATATACCAGAGTGATGTCTAGAACTTTCTCTCTCTCCTCCTATCTTTCTAATAAATAAATAAATAAATAAATATTATTTTTAAAATAAATAAGAAATAAAAGGGGGTGGGGTGGACAGTGGCATACCCAGTCCATGTGCACATGAACCCGGTTCAAGTCCCCACTCCCCACTTGCTTCTGGGACCTGAAGCAGGTCTGCGGGTGTCTCTCTTTCACCCTCTCGCCTCTCAACTTCTCTCTGTCCCATCGAATAAAATAGGGAAAAAATGGACACCAGGAGTAGTGGCTTCATAGTGCAGGTACTAAGACCCAGTGATAAATCTGGAGGCAAAAGAAGGAAGGGAGGAAGGAAATTTTTAAAAAACTAAATGGGGGGTGCTGGTTGGTAGTGCAATGGGTTAAGGGCACATGGCACAAAGCACAAGGACTGGCATAAGGATCCGGGCTCAAGGCTCCGGCTCTAAGGCTCCAGCTCTCTACCTGCTGGGGAGTCGCCTCACAGGTGGTTAAGCAGGTCTGCAGGTGTCTGTCTTTCTCTCCCCCTCTCTGTCTTCCCTTCCTCTCTCAGTTTCTCTCTGTCCTATCCAACAACAGCAACAGCAACAATGGAAAAAAGATGGCCTCCAAGAGCAGTGGATACATAGTACAGGCACTGAGCCTCAGTGATAACCCTGGAGGCAAAAAAAAAAACAAAACTAAATAGGGCAATAGGGATGTGAAAACAGCATAATGGTTATGCAAAAGACTTCCATGTCTGAGGCTCTGAGGTCACAGGTTCAAATCCCCAGCACTACTGTAAGCCAGAACTGAGCATGGGTCTGGTTTTGCTCTGTCTCTGTCTCTCTCTTTCCCTCTCTTTGCCTCTCTGTCTCTGTCATCACCATATGGAATTATCATGGGCCCAGAGGAAGCTTTAGTATTGTATTCTCCCCCCCCTTCTGAAATGAAAAGTACAACCTAGAAGCAGTGGAATTATGCATGCATGTGGCCCAGGAACCACAAAACATAAATAAATTCTTTAAATGAGAAAAATGGGCAGTGGGTAGACAGCATAATTGTTCTGCAAACTCTCACACCTGAGGCTCCAAAGTCCCAGGTTCAATCCCCCGCACCACTATAAACCAGAGCTGAACAGTGCTCTGGTAAAAGAAGAAAAGAAAAATGTTGACACTTTGTTCACTGTAGACTTTTTACATCAATATCATTTTTTTTCCAAAACACCGCCTGCAAGCAGTACTTATTCTGCTTACGCAGTTTCTGAGTGTCCTTTCACATGTGCCTGCAGTCAGTAGCTCCTGCTCCTTCTCCTTGCCTCCGTGACCCAGTCCCACAGACAGCATTCTGTGCGGAGACCTTACTGACCCCCCACAGTGGCCACACCCAATTCTCTCAGAGGTCGGGGTGAAGGGGAGCAAAGCAATATGAAACATACCAACAGTAACATGTGCGCTCAACCAGGTGTGCCACTACCTGGCCCCCCATTCTTTGTTTTGCACTGCTACCTAAAACAAGGTCAAGTCCACCAAGGTGGAAAGCAAATGACACTTGTTAGCAACATCAGGAAGCTAGTGGGCAGTAGAGAGAGGCTTGCCTCCCCAGCTCAGAAAGCAGCATGCAAATAGAGAAGTTTCAAGTATGTGGGAATCCCCAGAGAAATGAACATGAAATTCTCCAGTAACTAAGAAGTTTCTAAACGAATAGGCACCAGGTGGTCGGGCATAGACTGATCTGCTACTCTCGACGAAGACCAGGGTTCAAGTGCCCGTCCCCACCTGCAGGGCGGTGCATCACAAGCAGTGGAGCAGTGCTGCAGGTGTCTCTCTCTCTCTCCTATTCTTAATTTCTGCCTTTATCCCATAAATAAACAAAATACTTTAAAAAGAATATTTTTAAAAGGGGGTATTGGGGGCCATGCGGTAGCACAGCGGGTTAAGCGCACATGGCACAAAGCACAAGGACTGGTGTAAGGATCCCAGTTCGAGCCCCCAACTCTCCACCTGTAAGGGGGTCACTTCATAGTGGTTAAGCAGGTCTACTATCTTTCTCTCCCCCTCTCTGTCTTCTCATCCTCTCTCGATTTCTCTCTGTCCTATCCAACAACAACAACAGCAGTGACAACAACAATAACAACAACGATAAACAACAAGGGCAACAAAAGGGGAAGGGAATGGCCTCCAGGAGCAGTGGATTTGTAGGGCAGGCACTGAGCCCCAGCAATAACCTTGGAGGCAAAAAAAAAAAAAAAAAAAAGGGATTATATGATCCTGAGGAAAACAGAGCATGGCCATATCACAAGGTCTCTGTATTCATCCTGAATAACACAGAGCCTGCCTCCACCATTTCTGGTTAAAAGCTATTCGGTGTTGGCTGGCTGTCACAATCCAAGAAACTAATATAAAAAACTCCTCTTGCCTCCTTCATCTGTAAACATTTAAAACTAGGTGCTCAGGTTCCAGATGTCATCAGGATGCCAGCCAGGCTTCCCTAGACTGAAGACCCCACCAATATGTCCTGGAGCTCCGCTTCCCCAGAGACCCACACTACTAGGGAAAGAGAGAGGCAGACTGGGAGTATGGACCAACCAGTCAACGCCCATGTTCAGCGGGCAAGCAATTACAGAAGCCAGACCTTCTACCTTCTGCAACCCACTATGACCCTGGGTCCATGCTCCCAGAGGGATAGAGAATGGGAAAGCTATCAGGGGAGGGGGTGGGATATGGAGATTGGGTGGTGGGAATTGTGTGGAATTGTACCTACCCTATGGTTTTGTTAATTAACACTTTCTTAAATAAAAAAAAACACAAAAGAGAAGCTAAAAAAATAATAATAAAAAAAATAAAACTAGGTGCTGACACACCCAGTGAGCACAACTGTTACAGTGAGCAAGGACCAGAGTTCAAGCCCCCAGTCCCCACCTGTGGGAATGGGCACCTCATGAGCAGTGAAGCAGGGCTATAAATGTCTCTTCTCTCTCCCTCTTCCTTCTTGATTTCTCTCTGTCTCTATGAAAAAAAGGAAAGAGTCAAAAAAAAAAAAACTTAGCATAGTACATGATTAGTTATAATTGCCCAGAGATGGAAACAGCATAGAGGAGTCTATTCAGTAATAAAATATAAAGAAGCCCTACAGAGGCTGGGCAGTGGCACAAATGGTTAAGTGCACATAGTACTACGCACAAGGATATACCCAAGGACCCAGGTTCGAGCTCCCGCTCCCCACCTACAGGGAGAACACTTCATAAGTGGTAAAGCTGGTTTGCAGGTGTCTGTCTTTCTTTCCCTCTTTTTGTCTCCCTCACCCCTCTCAATTTCTCTCTGGCCTATTGAAGGAGGGAAGGAAGGAAGGAAGGAAGAAAGAAAGAAAGAGAGGAAGGAAGGAAGAGAAAGAAAGAAAGAAAGAAAGAAAGAAAGAAAGAAAGAAAGAAAGAAAGAAAGAAGAAGAAAAAAGAAAGGAAGGAAGGAAGGGAGGAAGCCACCAGAAGCAGTGGATTCATAGTGCTGGCATTGAGCCCCAGCGACTGGAGGCAAAAAAAAAAAAAAGAAAGAAAGAAAGAAAAGGAAAGGAAAGGAAAGGAAAGGAAATAAGAGAAGAAAAGAAAAGGAAAGAAAAGAGAAGAGAAGAAAAAAGAAAAGAAAAGAATAAAGAAAAGAAAAGAAAAGAAAAGAAAAGAAAAGAAAAGAAAAGAAAAGAAAAGAAAAGAAAAAGAAAAACCGCCTATTATGTGTGATATGGAAGCCCTGAGGAGCATTTTGCTAACTTAAGTAAGCCAAAGGAGACTACCAAAGCACTACATGAACTAAAAAGAAACGAACAGAAAGAGATGAGAAACCTGGGGAGACAGCACAATATTTCTGCATAAGACTCCCTTGCCTGAGGCTCTGAAGTCCTAGGTTCAATCCACAGCACCACCATCAGTCAGAGCTGAGCAAAGCCTCTGGGTAGCTCTCTGTGGATATCTTCTCTCATTAAGAAATATTAATGATAAAATTAATTCCAAAAAAGAAAGAGATGAGGGGAGTCAGGCGGTAGCGCAGTAGGTTAAGCGCACATGGAGCAAAGTGCAAGGACTGGCGTAAAGATCCCGGTTCTAGCCCCCAGCTCCCCACCTGCAGGGGAGTCACTTCACAAGCGGTGAAGCAGGTCTGCAGGTTTCTATCTTTCTCTCCCCCTCTCTGTCTTCCCCTCCTCTCTCCATTTCTCTCTGTCCTATCCAACAATGACGACATCAATAACAGCAACAATAACTACAACAACAATAAAATAACAAGGGCAACAAAAGGAAAAATTTATTTATTTATTTTCTATATATATATTTATATATATAGAAAGAGATGAGATTTTTGGTTACCAGAGAGGGTGGAGTAGGGTGGAGGACTGAGAACTCCAAGACAACTTTTCAGTCATAAAGTCAAGCAAATAGGTAAATAGTATAGGATAGTATGACTACAGCCAACACCGTCATACAGCACACAGGGAGGTAAGTCGAGTCGATTCTAAGAATTAGTATCACACAAAGAATGCTTTTTAGTTCATTTCCTTTTATTTTATCTCTGTGATGACAGAAGCTAAACAAGACCAAGCCACAGAAAAACAGGATCCTGACAAGGTACACTATCAGCCCTTTGTTCTGCCTCCCTTCAAACACAGCTGTTGTGGCTAGAAAAGGGTTATTATTCTGTGGACAGGGAGGCAAGCATGTGCAAGAGGCCAAAATCTGGCCTTTAAGTGACCCGGGGTACGGGGGGGGAGGGGGTGGCAGCAAAATAGCTCACTGGGACAGTGCACTTTGCCATGCACATTACCCACATTTGAGCCCAGCACCTAGACCCACTGAAGTGCTGCGGTCTTTCACACTTACTAGCTCTCTATCTATTAAAAATTTTTTTTAAAAAAGGGAGGGTACTGGGAGATGGTGCACCCAGTTAAGCACACACATTACAATGCACAAGGACCCAGATTCAAGCCCCATCAGCAGGAGGAACATTTCACGAGTGGTAAAGCAGATCCGCAGGTGTCTCTCTTTCTCTCTCCCTCTCCGTACTCCCTCCCCCTCTCAGTTTCTATCTGTCCTATCTAATAAAAACAGAAGGTGGAAAAAAAAAAAGGAAAAAATGATCATCAGGAGTAGTGGACTTATGCAGGCACCAAGCCACTGCAATAACCCTTGTGGCAATAAAGATTAAATAAGTAAATAAATAAATATTAAACTAAATAGTAAAATAAAACAGAATGACCTGGGACACCAAGGGAAATGTTCTCATCAGCAGCCTATGCAGAGCACATTTTTATTTATTTATTTATTTATTTATTTTTGCAGAGCATATTTTTAAACAATAAGTCCCACAGAAACATCTGGCTAGTACACACTGTACAGATTAATTCCATATCCACCAATAATCTTTATCCAAGTCCTCTAACCACATAAATCAATATATTTTTTAAATTTATTCTCTTTGTCCCTTTTTGTTGCACTTGTTGTTTATCATCATTGTTGTTATTATTGTTGTTGTTATTGTTGTTGGATAAGACAGAGAGAAATAGAGGAGGGGAAGACTGAGAGTGGGAAAGAAAGACACCTGCAGACCTGCTTCACCATCTGTGAAGCGACTCCTTTGCAGGTGCGGAGCCGGGAGCTCGAACCGAGAACCTTAGGCTTTGCGCCACCTGCGTTTAACCCGCTGTACTACCGCCCAGCTCCCATAAATCGATATTTTAAAGACCCAGCCTCCAGGCCAGGAGGGGGCACTGTGCCTGGTTAAGTGCACATGTCACTATGCACAAGGACCCAGTTTCAAGCCCTGGGTCCCTACCTGCAGGGGGAAAGTTTCACAAGCAGTGAAACAGTGCTGTCTCTCTGTCTCTCTCTCCCTCTTTCTCTCCCTTTCCCCTCAATTTCTCTCTGTCCTATGAAAATAAATAAAGCCTAAAAAGAAATCCAGACTCAGGATAGGAAGACAAATATGAACCTGCCCTGCCCCCAGTCTCCTTGCTGATTGATCTCACATTAAAGCCTTTTCTTTTCTCAAAAGTTCACCTGCTGTAGAGTGCACATGTTAAAATGCACAAGGACCCAAGTTCAAGGCATGGTTCCCACCTGCAATGGGGAAACTTAATGAGCAGTATAGCAGGACTACAGGAGTCTCTCTTCCTTCCTCCTCCTTCTCCTCCTCCTCCTGCCCCTCCTCTAGCTCTCCTTTCTTCCTGTCTTTATCCAATAAACTATATATATATGTCAATGTCATGGTTAATAAGGTCAATGAGCCAAGGTGGAGTGATAAGCTAACTTGTACATGTTCTGTCAGCCATAATCCTTTCAGGGAAAAGCACTTCTCTCCTCAAGAGAAAAGATAAAGGACAGATGTTCACATTCACAAATGTTTCAAGGCTGTCCCCATGAACCCCCATATTCTGTAAGCACCAGATATGACAAATGTGACAACTACCCAAGCTCTTGTTATCAGCAGACAGACACCTGCATTCACTGCCTGCTTTTATTCCTTCTTCGCTCATATAAGTCCAGGGTACCCTAACCTTAAGGCAAGGCTCTTACTCTGTTCTGTGACTCTCTTCTCTCTTTGAATAGTATACTTTTTTGTTTGTTTGTTTGTTTTGCCTCCAAGGCCCGCACTACAAATCCACTGCTTCTGGTGGCCATCTTTTTTCCATTGTTGTTGCTGCTGGATAGGACAGAGAGAAATTGAGAGGGGTGGGGAAGACAGAAAGGGAGAAAGAAAAATAGACACCTGAAGTCCTGCTTCACCGCTCACAAAGTGACCCCCCTGCAGATGAGGAGCAGGGACCCTTGCGCGGGTCCTTGCACTTCATACTATGTGTGCTTAACCCAGTGCACTACTGCCCAGCCCCCAGTATGAATTTTCAATCTAGCATTCACATCCTTGTGTCTCTTGTGCTGTCTTACCTATCAACGCCCTATCAGATGGTGCAACACCTGATCAAGGGTATCACTGGCTTCTATGCACATCATTAAAAAGACTGTTGTGATAAGCATGTTACAACATTTGCAGACCAAACAATCCCACTGCAGACCTCAAGCTTAAACAGTGATACATGTCAACTGTTTCTCAATAGGGGAGGTGAGATTCGAAAGATAGTGTATAAGATGCCATTTGCTTGCTTTTTGTTTAAGTAAAGAAACCAGTGCATTATTCTGGTGCATGCAACACTGAAGTCTAAACTCTGAACTCTGAACCTCACACTTGAGAATCTAATGCCACCTACCTCAAATATTTCCAACAGAATGCATAATTATAGATCTCTGTGGTCCCTGAGCCCTGAGATGCTGCAGACACAGACTCAAGTACAATTTAGAACACCACGTATTCAGGTTGAAGCATGAATACACACCAGTCTGGGACATAACAATTATGTACCAGTAGTTTAAAATACATGTTAGAAAATATTTGGCAGGAGTTGGGCGGTAGCGCAGCAGGTTAAGCACACGTGGCGCTAAAATGCAAGTACTGGTGTAAGGATCCAGGTTCGAGCCCCCAGCTCCCCACCTACAGGGGAATCGCTTCACAGGCGGTGAAGGAGGTCTGCAGGTGTTTATCTTTCTCTTCCCCTCTCTGTCTTCCCCTCCTCTCTCCATTTCTCTCTGTCCTATTCAACAATGACAACATCAATAACAACAACAATAATTACAACAACAATTTTTAAAAAAAAGGGCAACAAAAGGGAATAAATATTTAAAAAGAAATATTTGGCTTAACAAGCAGTAGCTTTCAAGTCCAGTTGGGCTCAGAAAAACTCACTGAACACTGACATGACTGCATTGAATGGAAAGAAAGGGGCATTTCAGTCCACAAACGTGGGGTTCATTAGCCTGTGGGCTCCTACAGGGAAGAGATCACTAAATGAAATCCATTCCTATGATGAAGAGGAATAATAATAATAATAATGCATGGTGGCACACTTGGTTGAGCGCACATATTACCATGGGCAAGGAACTGGGTTCAAGTCCCCAGTCCTCACCTGCAGGGTACAGCTTCACAGATACTGAAGCAGGGCTGCAGGAGTCTTTCTTCTTGTCTGCTTCTTTGTTTACCTCTCCTCTCTCAATTTCTTTCTCTCTGCCCTAACAAATATAAGAGAAATATTTTTAAAACCAAAACATGAAAATAAAACTTAAAAATAAAAATAAGCAGCAGCGGCGAGAAAGTAGTCTTGTCTTGCAGTGTAGGAGTGATGTGGGCGGGCTCAATCAGAAAACAGTCCTCTGAGTCAGTGATCAGGAGCAGTGCCCAGAAATCTCCAGAGGCCTCCCCCCTACCCCCCCACACACACAGGGGCACAGACCAGCAGCAAAGGAGTGAGCAGGGTTTCCATGTACTCACGTTCCCAGCAGCAGCTGGATGTCCCCGCTGAGCAACTGCAGGAAGTGGGGTTCTCAAGAAAACCAGAACTGGAAACACTCCTTCCCTTACCAGAACTGGATTTAAACACAAAGTTCACTTGCATCAAACGGCAGAGGCAACTCCTCTGGGCAGCCTGGTAAGGAGGCGTCGCCTAGGCAAATCTTCAAGCGCAAAAATCACTCTGGCCCACGAGGCGCTTAGAATGAAAGGCGACCATCCAAGACCCAGCCAGCAGCCCCAAGGAGCCCCACTTCCCCAGGATGATACATGAAACGACTAATACCATGACAACTAAAACCTTTGGGCTGGAGATGTAGCTCAGTGGCAGAAATCATGCCTCCTGTGTATGGAGCTCTGGGTTTCATCTCCACCACCACAAAAGGAAAAAAGGAAGGAGGAAATTTAAAAAAAAAATTCTGGGTTCCTGGAACATGATGGCAGAGGAGAACCTAGTGGGGGTTGTATTGAAACCGAGAAATGTTATGCATGTACAAACTATTGTATTTACTATTAACTGTAAACCATTAACTCCCCAATAAAGAAATTTTTAAAAATTTTTCCTAGTGTGGTGACAGCATAATGGTTATGCAAAGAGACTCTCTTGCCTGAGGCTCTAAAGTCCCAGGTTTAATCCTCTACACCACCTGTATACCAAAGCTGAACAGTGCTCTGGTTAAAATAATAATAAAGAAAATTTCCTGTGGTCTGGGAAGTGATGCAGCAGATAAAGCACTGGACTCTCAAGCAAGAGGTCTGGAATTCAATCTCCAGCAGCACATGTACCAGAGTGCTGTCCAGTCCTTTAGCTCTCCCCTCCTATCTTCTTCATGAACAAATAAATAAGGTCTTAAAAAAAAAAAAAGAAAAAAAAAGAAATTTTCCCAAGGCCAGAGAATTAACTCAGTGGTAGAGCACTGGCTATTCTCTGGTGATCTCTCTCTCTCTCTCTCTCTCTTTCTCTCTCTCTCAACAGAAAAGAGAAAAAACAAAGAACACTCCCATATGGCAAACATTCAAAATTCCCTTCAAATGACTCATTTGTCTTTTGTTCTTTATTTTGAAATTTAGCCAAGTTATTATTCCTCCTAAAGAACACTTTTTGTAGGAGTACTAAACATAATCATTACAGGAAAAAAAAAAAAAAAAACCACCCAAAATTTGGTTCCTCTTTTCTGAAATCTCTTATAGCAGATGGAGCCTGTCAGAACTGACTGGGTTCTAGATGATCAAGGATTAGTCTGAAGTGCTCAGTCCACACACACTATGGACTCCCGCCACTGCTGGCTGGTAAATGAACTTCAAAAATCAACAAAGGAAACTAGATCTTCCACTTTTTGAATTCACTTCCCGTTCTCTGAGAATCTCACTGGCCTTTGTTCTACTATGGTTCACTGTTAATATTTAAAAGGGTAAGCCCAGGCAACTGACAAACAAGAACAAACACGAAATCGGTTTCCATTTCCCAGTTCTTTTGAAGGGTAGGAATAAAAAAATAATAATAACTAATTTTTTTAAAAGGGGTGCGGGTGAGACGGGAACAAGTTGAGGCTTCACAAAAACCTCATTAACCAGTCTGACTTAGCCAAGAGCCAGCTTGCTTTGCAGCTTGCGCAGATAGATATTTTCCTACTTGGAGGAGTCAGCCTGACTTACTTAAGTGGCTGATTCCACAGGCCTTGGAGAGGGTGCACATTCTGTCAGGTTGCTCCCACAGAGTAAGGGCCTTAAGTAAACACAGAGAGCAGGAAGGATTCTCTTTATGAACACTTTTCTCAAAGAAATCCAGCAGAGTTTCCCAACAATTTGCCCCAGACAGTGAGCAACACTAACAACTGAAAGAGAAGATCTTTGGGCTAAAACTCCCTTTCCCATTCTGTGTTGGTGGATGGGGTTGTCAAGAAGCTCTACCAACGGGGAAGCAGGTCTGTAGGTGTCTCTCTTTCTCCTTCTCTAGCTCCCCCTCCCTTATCAATGTCTTATCAATGTCCCCCCTTATCTTTGTCCTAGCAAATAAAATAGTAACAATAGTGGTGGTGGCAGTAGCAGTAGTAGTAGTAGTAGTAAACACCTAGAACGGTGGATTCGTGGTGCAGGCACCAAGCCCCAGTGATAATTCTGGTGACTGGGGGGAGCTGGGAGGGTCGGAGAGGAGTCTTTGAGCCAAGTTTGCAGGAGACTTGTCTGAGGTGCACTGACCCTAGCTGGAACCCCGGGAGCCTCAGAGAGGCCCAGTGCAGGGTGGAGCAGAGTTAGGAGAAGCTAATGAGGTGAGAGCCCACTTGAGCAGAGGGTGGGGTACGGGGGTGACGCACCAGGCCAGGCAGGGAGATGCAGAGCCCAGAGGACATCTGCAGATGAGTCACCCGCCTGCAGGCTCCCCCTGCCCCGCACCTGCCGGGCACCCAGTGTCCCCACCCCGCTCCCCGCGGGTTCCCAGGAAGCCCTATCGGCGGGGTCCGGGCAGGCGCGGGCTCTTACCTCCGGCCCCCGGGCGGCTCCAGCCAAGATGGAGACGAACAGAAACAGAAAGCTGTGCTGACTCGGCTCAGCCTCCCCCGCACACGGGGCGCCCAGCTCGGCGCCCGGACCCGCGGAGCTCCCTGCGCAGCCCCAGAGCGCAGCGCCCCTGAGTGTCCAGGGTGTCCGGGTGTCCCGGGTGTCCTGGGTGTCCCGGGTGTCCTGGGTGTCCCGGGTGTCCTGGGTGTCCCGGGTCGCTGCGCCACAGCCCTGAACTTCCTGTTGACAGCTGCTGCAGGGGGTTGAGCTTCAAGACCGGTGTGGCCCCAGCAGAGCTCAGCCACTGACCTTCAGACCTCTGCCCTGAGGCGCCCCCACCCCTGTCCGGGTTTAAACCCCGGCATTTCCCAAAGCCTGAACTCTGGTCTCTTTCTCTCTGTATCTTTCCTTCTGTATTTCATTAAAAGAAATAAAATGTTGGGTGGGTGGGGGGTAGGTAGCATAATGGTTATACAAAAAGACTCGTGCCTGGGGCTCCAAGGTCTCAGGTTCAATCCCACCACCATAAACCAGAGCTGAGTGGTTCCCTGGTTTAAAAAACTAGTAATTACTTACCGGGTGGTGGAGCACTTAGTTAAGGGTGCACATTACCACACACAAAGCCCAGAGTTCAAGCCACCCATTCCCTACCAGTCTCACCAGTGGTGGGGTGGATCAGTGTTACAGGTCTCTGACTCATTCTCTCTCTCTCCCTCTCCCTCTCCCTCTCACCCTCATCCTCATCCCCCTCTCCCTCTTCGCTTGTCCATCTCCCCTTCCCTCAAATTTCTCTGTAATATCAAGTATAAGACAAAAAATTAATCTTAGCAATTTTAATAAAATATATACAGAGCGGGAAATAGAGAGACCAGAGCACTGCTCAGCTCTAGCTTATGGTGGTGCTGGGGAATGAACCTGGGGTATCAGAGCTTCAGGCATGAAAGTCTTTTTGTGTAGCTATTATGCCATCTCCCCAGCCCTAGTAATTTTTTATATTTTACTTTGTTTTTTATTACTATTAGAGGGAGACAGTGTTGGTATGCTTCTAAGGCCCCTTCTGTTTCATTGGTTTAACCCCCCCTGCTTAACACTGTATTCTATTTACATAACCACTGTTAACTAAGCACCACCCTGCCTGCAGGGCATTGGTTTAATCCCCACTGGTTCAAGATGTCTTTTTGCTCCGCCCCCTCATAGTCACCCCGATTTCCACCACTGTCTTTTTGTTCTACCCGCTCTAAATCACATCCTGTTTCCACCCTACTTGGCCAGTATATATAAGGACAGGATTGTGATTAGGGCTGTGTTCCACATGAATAAAGAGATTCTGTTTCCCAGCTCAGCCATGAGTCCCTGTTCGTCTGTCTCCCACCCGCCAAGCTAGCCCGGCAAGACAGAAATTGAGAGGGGAGGGGAAGATAGAGGAAAAGAGACTTAGAGCTACCTGCAGCCCTGCTTC
The DNA here is from genome assembly GCF_950295315.1 of Erinaceus europaeus. Lineage (NCBI taxonomy): Eukaryota > Metazoa > Chordata > Mammalia > Eulipotyphla > Erinaceidae > Erinaceus > Erinaceus europaeus. Next base: position 33,624,700 of record NC_080168.1, read on the forward strand.
AGCACTAGTGAAGCTTTCTCCCTGCAGGTGGGGACTGAGGAGTTGAACCTGGGTCCTTGCACACTGTAATGTGAGTGCTTAACCAGATGTGCAACCGCCTGCCCCCCAACTTTCTTTCTTTCTTTTTTTAATATTGGTTTATTTATTCCCTTTTGTTGCCCATGTTGTTGTTTTTTATTGTTGTAGTTATTATTGTTGTTGCTGCTGATGTCATTGTTGGATAAGACAGAGAGAAATGGAGAGAGGAGGAGAAGACTGAAAGGGGGAGAGAAAGATAGACACCTGCAGATCTGCTTCACTGCTTGCAAAGCGACTCCCCTGCAAGTGGGTAGCCGGGGCTCCAATCGGGACCCTTACGCTGGTCCTTGCGCTTTGTGCCACCTACACTTAACCTGCTGTGCTACCGCCTGACTCCCTCTTTCTTTTTTATTTTATTGGTATTTTTTTTCTTGAGATAAATGTAAACTTGCAGGAAAGCTGCAAGGATGAAAACCCAACTGACAACCGACATGATGACACATGCAAGGCTGGGCCATTGTGAACGCCTGTCCATGCCGTTCCCAGGAAGGGAAAAAGGGGAAATTCCTTTTTAAAAAAATCATTGAAAACCTCAGAAGGGGGCCGGGCAGTACTCAGCGGGTTAAGCGCACATGGCTCCAAGCTCAAGGACCGGCTTAAGGATCCCAGCTCCCGCGCCAGCTCCCCACCTGCAGGGGAGTCGCTTCACAAGCGATGAAGCAGGTCTGCAGGTGTCTTTCTCTCCCCCTCTTTGTCTTCTCCTCCTCTCTCCATTTCTCTCTGTCCTATCCAACAGCGACAACATCAATAACAACAACAATAACTACAACAACAATAATTAAAAAAAAAAAAAAAAAGGAAAAAAATGGCCTCCAGGAGCAGTGGATTCATAGTGCAGGCACCAAGCCCCAGTGATAACCCTGGAGGAAAAATATAAGTAAATAAATAAAAATAAAAGAAAGCAGATTGAAATACTTTTTTAAAAAAAGAAAAAGAAAGAAAACCTCAGAAACTGTCCTAAGAGAAAACAGCAAATGAAGAAATGTCTATTGAAGTGACTCTTAAGTAAGGTGAGATTCTGTGGTGTTGGAACCTGAACCAAGACCTCTTCCTCTGTCACCCACTTCTGTAAACCACACACATTCCTGAACCAAGACCTCTTTCTCTTAACATACACCCACTTCTGCAAAACACCCAGCACACACACAGACTCTGCTAAAACCAAGAACACAGGACTTACTCTCTCCAGCCACAGTGGGAGGGGCAGGATGTAGTAGTTCCAGCCCTGCCACTATTTCATAAAACATTTTCAGAATGGAGTCTTTTTTTCATATAGGGCTCTACCCAGACTTTGGTTACCAAACCAAATAGAAATTTCAGCCTCAGGACTGGGTGGTGGCGCACCTGGTTGAGCGCACCTGTTACAACGCGCAAGAACCCGGGTTCAAACCCCCCCCATCCCCACCTGCAGGGGGAAAGCTTTGTGAGTGGTGAAGCAGTGCTGCAGGTGCTTCTCTGTCTCTGTCTCCACCTCCCTCTCAATTTCTGGTTGTCTCTATCCAATAAAGATAAAAAAATTAAAAAAAAAAAAAAAAGGAATTTCAGCCTCTCCCAGCTCAAGGGAAAGTGGCTTTATCTATAATAAACTTTTCTCTCTCTAATAACCTTATCCTACCCTCTGTTTGTCTATAAAAACCCTTGCTACTTGCTAAATGGAATTTTTCCAGATTCATAGATTCTCTTTTTAAAAAAAATTATGGGGTGGAGGGAGAGGGAATAAAAAAAAATTAGGTCAGTATGGTTATGGAGATAGCACAGTGGTTATACAAAAAGACTTTCATGCCTGAGGCTCCAAAAATCCCAAGTTCAATAAACTGGAGTTGAGCAGTGCTTTGGAAGGAGAAAGAGTAGAAGAGAGAGGAAGGAGACAGAGAAGGGGAAGGGGAAAGGATAAGGGACGACTAGATCACTCTAAAATGGTGAGTTTTGCCTTTTTTTATATATATATTTATAAAAAGGAAACACTGACAAAACCATAGGAAAAGAGAGGTACAACTCCACACAATTCCCACCACCAGAACTCCATATCCCATCCCCTCCCCTGATAGCTTTCCTATTCTTTATCCCTCTGGGAGTATGGACCCAGGGTTATATGGGGTGCAGAAGGTGGAAGGTCTGGCTTCTGTAATTGCTTCCCCGCTGAACATGGGTGTTGACTGGTCGATCCAACTCCCAGTCTGCCTCTCTCTTTCCCTAGTGGGGCGGGGTTCTGGGGAAGCAGAGCTCCAGGACACATTGGTGGAGTCATCTGCCCAGGGAAGTCTGGCTGGCATCATGGTAGCAACTGGAACCTGTTGGCTGAAAAGAGTGTTAACATACAAAGCCAAACAAGTTGTTGACTAAACATGAACCTAAAGGCTGTAATAGTGCAGATGAAGAGTTGGAGGTCTCAGTTTTGTAGAGAGCTGCGAGTCTCTTGCCCTTATTCAGCTTTTGCAGTCCTTGCTTTGATAAAGTTAGCTTTGGAATGAGTGAAGGTAGTGTAGAGTTTTGATTTTTAACACACCTAGCTAGCTACCTGCTGCTGAGACTAGATCCTGGGCAGGTGGGATTACAATGTGGGAGAGCCCTTGCATCCAGAATGCTCCTCCTGCCCCACTCGCAAGCAGAGCCTATATCTTGAGCTGAGAAGGAGCATCCTCGTCACAGCCCCTGGAGTGACACAAATCCAAGAGTCTTTCAGATAGCTTCTCTCTCCTCCTATACCCAGTGTTCAGCCCCTAGAGCAGAGATGTGACTGTGAAACAAGCTTGCAAGTGCTGCAAAAGGCCCGATCACTTGACAAGTGAGGTGGAGGGGAAATAGTTTGTAAAGCATTGGTTTTCTTGGTTTATTTTTTTTAAGAATTTATTTATTTATTAGAAAGATAGGAGGAGAGAGTGAAAGAACCAGACACCACTCTGATACATGTGCTGCCAGGGATAGAACTTGGGACCTCATGGTTAAGAATCCAAATCTTTATCTACTGTGTCACCTCCCGGGTTTTTTTAATTTTATTTATTTTTTAAATTTTTATTTTATTATTTTTTAAGATTTTATTTTTATTTATTTATTTTATTTTATTTTAGAGTGTCCACTGGATAAATGTCCAAGAGTGGTATTGCTGGGTCATAAGGTGATTCCATTATTATTTGTTTAAGGACTCTCCACCAGCATTCCCACCAGCAGTGGAGCAGAGTTCCTTCTCTCCACAGCCTGTCCTACACCTGTCATGTCCTAGCTTGTTGATGGAGGCCATTCTCTCAGGTGGGAGATGGGATCTTGGTGTACTCTTCTTTTCACCAGAACACAGCTCATCTCTGCCTCATGATGGTATGGGGGATTGAACCTGGGATGCAGGAGCCTCAGGGATGAAAGTCTTTTGCATAACCATTATGCTGTCCCTCTCTCCCTGTCTGTCTTCTTTTTGCTATTATCAGGAATTTTTTTTTAAGATTCTATTTACAAATGAGAGAGATAAGGAGCAGAGAAAGAGAACCAGAGCATCACTCTGGTATATGTTGGGGATTGAACCTAGGGCTTCATGCTTGAGAGTCCAATGCTTTATCCACTGTGCTATCTCCCAAACTACTGAAGAAAGGTTGTTGTTGTTGTTGTTGTTGTTGTTTTTGTAATCTTTTATTTCTTTTTTTAATTGTTGTTGTTATTATTATTGTTGTTGTTGTTGTTGGATAGGACAGAGAGAAATGGAGAGAAGAGGGGAAGACAAAGAGGGAGAGAGAAAGATAGACATCTGCAGACATGCTTCACCACCTGTGAAGCAACTCCCCTGCAGGTGGGGAGCCGGGGGCTCATACTGGTCCTTGCACTTGCTGCCACCTGCACTTAAGCTGCTGTGCTACGTACGGCTCAACTCCCATAATATTTTAGTTCTTTAATAGAGAGATAGGAAAGAGAAAAAGAAAACCATAGCACCACTCTGGCACATATACTTCCTGGGATAAATTCAGAATCTCATGTTTATAAGGCCAATGCTTTACCCACTTTATCAGAACCCTGGGAAATAAGTTTTACATTTGTTAATTTCTATCATTACAGACTTTACAATCTGTTTACTATATACAAGTTTGAATTTATTTTTTAATATTTTATTTATTTTTGGATATAGACAGATATTGAGAGGGAGGGGAAGGTAAGAGAAGAAAAGAGAAAGAGAGACAGCTGCAGCACTGTTTTACCATTCATGAAGCTTCCTCCCTATAGGTAGGGAGTGGGGATTTGTTGTTTCATTGTTGTAGTTATTGATGTCGTTGTTGTTGGATAGGACAGAGAGAAATGGAGAGAGGAAGGGAAGACAGAGGGGGAGAGAAAGATAGACACCTGCAGACTTGCTTCACCGCTTGTGAAGGGACTCCCCTGCAGGTAGGGAGCCGGGGACTCGAACCAGGATCCTTATGCTGGTCCTTGTGCTTTGTGCCACTTGCGCTTAACCTGCTGTGCTACTGCCCGACTCCCGGGAGTGGGGATTTGAACCTGGGTCCTTCTGCATTGTAACATGTGCGCTCTACATGGTGTGCCACCACCCAGCCCCTGAATTTATAGTTAAAAAAATATTTGATATGAGATAGTTTCACATAAGATGGAGAGGAGAGAGAGGTAGGGGGGGAGGGAGAGAGCGACTTGAATGCCAATCTGGTACATGAAATGCTGGAGATGGGATTGGGAGCCTCAGACATCTGAGTCCTGTGCTGTACCATCTGATATATATATATCAGATGCAAAGCCTGGTCCCACCCTACAAATAACATTTCCATGTGTTACTGGATGGAGTGAGTGCAACTCCAAAACTGCCTCTCCTAAGATGCATCCAGTAAGCCTAGGACAACCACTGGAGCGTTAGATGCTACATGACAGAGACTAACAGCTCTTGGTTTTCTCCTTGTGCTGTGCTACTGAGTTACTCCCACCCTCCCTTGCAGGGGTGTGTGTGCGAGCAGTGCGTTGTCCCTCCCCATCACTTTTTTAAAAAATATTTTTAATATATTTACTTATTTATTTTCCATTTTGTTGCCCTTGTTGTTTTTCATTGTTGTTGTATTTATTGTTGCTGTTATTGATGTTGTTGTTGTTGGATAGGACAGAGAGAAATGGAGAGAGGAGGGGAAGACAGAGAGAGGGAGAGAAAGATAGACACCTGCAGACCTGCTTCACTGCCTGTGAAGCGACTCCCCTGCAGGTGGGGAGCTGGGGGCCTTACAGTGGCCCTTGCACTTTGCGCCATGTGTGCTTAACCCACTGCGCTACAGCCCGACTCCCTCCCCATCACATTTATTATTATTATTATTATTATTACTATTATTATTTTATTTATTTATTTATGAATGAGAAAGACAGGAGAGAGAAAGAACCAGACATCACTCTGGCACATGTGCTGCCAGGGACTGAACTTGGGACCTCATGCTTCAGAGTCCAAAGCTTTATCACTGTGCCACCTCCCAGACAACTATTATTATTTTTTTTAAAGTTTTCCCTTTTATTTAAAATTTTTTATTATCTATATTTATTTATTGGATAGAGACAGCCAGAAATTGAGAGGGGGGAGTGGCAGAGAGGAAGAGAGGAAGAGAGACACCTGCAGCCCTGCTTCACCACTCGTGAAGCTTTCACTCCTGCAGGTGGGGACCGGGGGCTCCAACCTGGATCCTTGCACACTGTAGTGTGTGCTCCTAACCAGGTGTGCCACTGCCTGGCCCCTAAAATTTTCCCTTGTGAAGGAGAAACCATTTATTTATTTATTTATTTATTTATTTATTTATTTTACCTTTTGTTGCTGTTGTTGGTGTTTTTTTCCTTGTTTGTTTAATGTTGTCGGCATTGTTGGATAGGACAGAGAGAAATGGAGAGAGGAGGGGAAGACAGAGAGGGGGAGAGAAAGATAGACACCTGCAGACCTGCTTCACCGCCCGTGAAGCGACTCCCCTGCAGGTGGGGAGCCGGGGGCTCGAACCGGGATCCTTATGCTGGTCTCTGCGCTTTGTGCCACATGCACTTAACCTGCTGTGCTACCACCTGATTCCCGAGAAACCTTTTAAATGCCTGTGTTTGTGGTGGCACACCCAGTATACCAGGCACAAGAGCTCAGGTGCAAGCCTCTGGTCCCTATCTTCAAGGAGGAAGCTTCACAAGTAGTAAAGCAGTGCTGCAGGTGTCTCTCCTCTCTAGCTCTCCCTTTCTATCTCTCACCCTCTTAGAAAGGGGGAAAAGGCTACTGGGAATGGTGGAGCCATCGTGCTGACACTGAGTCCCAGAGATAACCCTACTGGCAATAATAATAATAATAAGAAGAAGAAGAAGAAGAAGAAGAAGAAGTTTGTGCTTGAATTTAAGTTGTTCTACTGAACATACTACCTTCCCCCTCCTCTTTATTTGATTTTTGGTTTTTTTAAAGATTTTTTAATGTTTATTTATTTATTGGATAGAGACAGCCAGAAATCAAGAGGGAAGGAGGTAATAGCAAGGGAGAGAGACAGAGACACCTGCATCCCTGCTTCATCACTCACAAAGCTTCCCCCTTCTAGGTGGGGCCGGGGGCTCAAAGCCGGGTCCTTGCACACTGTAATGTGCACTCAACTAGGTGCGCCACCACATGCTCCCCCCTTTATTTAACAGGAAGGTGAAACTGAAAGAGAGGGAAATAGAGAGTGAAAGAGAAAGAAAAAAAAAGAGGCACCTATAGCACTGCTTCACAACTTGTGAAGCTTCAGCTTTTTTTTTTTAATTTTTTTTAATTTATTGAATAGAGACAATCAGAAGTCGAGAGGGAAGGGGAAGGAGATAGATAGACAGACAGACAGATATGGACAGAGAGACACATGCAGCCCTGCTTCACCACTCATAAAGGTTCCCCCCTGCTGGTGGGGTCGGGGGAGGGGATCAAACCCAGGTCCTTGCTGATTGTAACATGTGCACTCAACCACATGCACCACCACCCAGCACCCCCCTTATTTCTTTAATAAATTTTCTTGACAGAGAGTCTTTTACTTGGACTGGGGACATAGCATAATGATTATGCAAAAAAATCTTATTTTAAAAATACATATAATTTTTTAATTTTTATTCCTTTTGTTGCCCTTGTTGTTTATCGTCATTGTTGTTGTTATTATTATTGTTGTTGTTATTGCTGTCATTGTTGTTGGATAGGACAGAGAAAATGGAGAGAGGAGGGGAAGACAGAGAGAGGAAGAGAAAGATAGACACCTGCAGACCTGCTTCACCAATTGTGAAGTGACTTCCCTGCAGGTGTGGAGCCAGGGGCTTCACAGGTGGTGAAGCAGGTCTGCAGGTGTCTGTCTTTCTCTCTCCCTCTATCTTCCCCTCCTCTCTCCATTTCTCTCTGTCTTAGCCTATTAAAAAAATGGAAAACATGACTGCCAAAAGTAGTGGGTTCATAGTGCAGGTACCAAGTCCCAGCAATAGCCCTGGAGGTCAAATAATAATTAATAATAATAACAAAGACAATGATAATAATATGAGATAAGGAACCAAGACTTCAGGCTGTGCCACACCTTACGGAGCACAAGGACCCAGGTTCAACCTCCAGATCCTCACCTGCAGGGGAGAAGCTTCACAAGTAGTGAAGCTGCAGGCATCTCTCTTACTCTCTATCTCCACCTTCCTTCTCAATTTCTCTCTGTCTCTATCCAATAAGTGGATAAATAACTAAAGAGAGAGAGACAGGCTAGAGATAGATGGAAAGCAGAAAAAGGAGTCAAAGTCTTTTTTTTTCCCCCAGAGATCAAGTCAGTTCTATGATAGGAATTTCAACAAACATGCACCAAAAATAAAACAAAAACACCACAATTCATAAGAGGACCCCGCAGCCAGAAAAAAGAAGTCACTACCATCCAAGAAAAAGGGAGAGAGAGGGAGTCCGGCGGTAGCGCAGCGGGTTAAGCGCACATGGTACAAAGAGCAATGACCGGCATAAGGATCCTGGTTCAAGCCCCAGCTCCCACCTGCAGGGGAGTCATTTCACAGGTGGTGAAGCAGGTCTGCAGGTGTCTATCTTTCTCTCCCCCTCTGTCTTCCCCTCCTCTTTCCATTTCTCTCTGTCCTATCCAGCAACAACACATCAACAACAATAATAACTACAATAAAACAACAAGGGTGACAAAAGGGGATAAATTTTTTTAAAAAAAATTAAAAGAGAATCCCCACACCTATGGACATCTAATCTTTGATAAGGGGGCCCAAAGGATTAAATGGAAAAAGGAGGCTCTCTTCAATAAATGGTGCTGGGAAAACTGGGTTGAAACATGCAGAAGAATGAAATTGAACCACTTTATCTCACCAGAAACAAAAATCAACCCCAAATGGATCAAAGACCTAGATGTCAGACCAGAAACAATCAAATACTTAGAGGAAAACATTGGTAAAACAGTTTCCCACCTACACCTCAAAGACATCTTTGATGAATCAAACCCAATTACAAGGAAGACTAAAGCAGAAACAAACCAATGGGACTACATCAAATTGAAAAGCTTCTGCACATCCAAAGAAAATATTAAACAAACAGAGAGACCCCTCACAGAATGGGAGAAGATCTTCACATGCCATACATCAGACAAGAAACTAATCACCAAAATATATAAAGAGCTCAGCAAACTTAGCAACAAAAAAGCAAATGACCCCATCCAAAAAATGGGCAGAGGATATGAACAAAACATTCACTACAGAGGAGATCCAAAAGGCTAACAAACATATGAAAAACTGCTCTAGGTCACTGATTGTTAGAGAAATGCAAATTAAGACAACACTAAGATACCACCTCACTCCTGTAAGAATGGCATACATCAAAAAGGACAGCAGCAACAAATGCTGGAGAGGTTGTGGGGACAGAGGAACCCTTTTACATTGCTGGTGGGAATGTAAATTGGTACAGCCTCTGTGGAGAGCAGTCTGGAAAACTCTCAGAAGGCTAGACATGGACCTTCCATAGGATCCAGTATTTCCTCTCCTGGGGTTATACCCCAAGGACTCCATAACACCCAACCAAAAAAGAGGTGTGTACTCCTATGTTCATAGCAGCACAATTCATAATAGCTAAAACTTGGAAGCACCCCAGGTGCCCAACAACAGATGAGTGGCTGAGACAGCTGTGGTATATATATGCCCCGACCAGCAGGGCGGTAAACAGGGGCTAGGAACGTAAAAGACCTGGAATGAAAGGGACATGAGACACGAAAGAACGACAGCAAGACAAGTTTCTGATCAAGCTGCAAAATTTTATTGTGTTCACAGGCATTATAAGGCTTTGGGGAAGGAGAGGGAATGCTGGAGGAGGGGGAAGGGGAGCAAACTTCAAAGCGGAATGTTCCTTGCAACAAATGGCCGAAACCATGTTTGTTACCACAACTGTGTGTTGACTCACTTGATTACTGATAAATGGTTTACCTGAGGGGAAATGGCCTGCCCAGGGGGGAATTAACACTTGTCTCAAGGGATTCCATTGTTTCAAAGCTTATCATCTATCAAGCAGAGAAATGGCTCCTGGCATATCCTCCCTTTGTTATAATTTAAATTGAGGCAGGAAATTGGGGGTGAGGAGCGGAGACCCTAACAGCAGGTTTGGTGGGCATAACCAGAGGGGAGAAGTATTGACCCGATTCCTCCCGCGGGGTGAGTGTAAAACCAATCTTCCCGCATTTTATAAGGCTCTCGGTGTCTTTTTGGGGAGGGGAGGCAGAGCCACAGTTTCTAGGGAAACAATTTTTTTGTTGTTGACACGCAACCTCCATGCAAATCAGGTTTGCTTCACGGGGGACTCAGAGGCGGACAATAGGATCCTCCCCCTGCAGTGCTTTGCCTTACACCCCTTACTGGTGTCCTTGCCCTGCCAAGGTTGGATGTCTTGATGCATAATTCTGAGTTTTATGCCATCCGAAAAGGAGGTCTGTCATCCTCAGGTTCAGCCAGGCCTCTATCAGCCAAATCAAGTCTGTGTAATGTATTTGCAAAGGTTTTGATGCCAAGGAGTCAATCTGCCATTTTATAAAATCAGTAATCTTATTAAAAATAAAGGGTCTTAAGGTAATCATTAACAAAAGACTAATAAGGGTCCCATAAGGGGCTCTGTAGTGACTCAAGACTATTTGTGGTGGAGTCTATAACCTGTTGTAATTTGTCAGAAAATTCATGGGAGGAATATATAGAGTGTCCTATCTTGCCACCAGCAAGTCTAAGGGAAGCAGTCAGTGGATGTGATGTCCAGGGGAAGAAACACAGCATGTCTGGTCTGGTCAGCGCCAACTGATGAAATTTTTCTTCTTCATAGAGGGTCAGCTGTGGAACAAGCAAAACTAGGAGGCAAGGACCAGGTAGAGAAGAATTGACATGAAAATATAGGATGGTGTTGTACCAAAACACAGAGGAGGTACATACACATTAGAAGTCAAGGTGAGGTTCCTTGAACATCGAGGAATATTTTGAGAAAAGTGAGCAGTCAATAAACATGCAAAGATGAAGTCAGCAGTGGTAGGTCAGCATAAAGAGAAGACTTGGATAGGCTGGTGAGGTTAGCTGGACTATATACTGCCATGGCGTCCTTTGTGGTAAGGACTTTCCAACAGGGACTCTGTGGATTTTGCAAGAGCAATAATGTCATCCACCATAATAAAAGGAAAACAAATATGGACATCCAGTGTTGAAAAAGAGAAAAAGAATATGTCTCTGTGACTGGAAAAGTGGGTGGCTTTGTCAATGAGATACAATAAATGGACAATTAGAATTTTTGTAAATATTAAGAAGGATTAGTATGTTACTTCATTGACACTTTAGCCAACTGAATATTGGGGGTGCATTCCCCTTCTTTTTTTTATTAATTAAGCTTAAGGGTTTTAGTTTTTCTTGTTTGAGCTGTAGCCCACATAAATTTAGAAAAAATATCAACTGAGAGAAAAAAATGTTTTTGTTTACTAAACATGGGCAGGTGAATTACATCAATCTGTCAGAGAGCATTGGCTTTTATCAATGGAGATTAATCTTAAAAGTCTGAATAACAGGATCTTAATTAAACAATGCAGGAGCCAGTAAAGTGCTCTCACTATGGCAGGTCAAGCGTTAAAATTTTAAGAGGCTTGTAAAAAAATGAGAAAAATTTTAGGATATGAGTGACTTTAGGAGTCATCACACACCCATAAATAAAAAATGAAAAATGTTTAGTTTTAAATCTTACCATATGAGCAGTCAGTTCTTCATGTGCAGATGTACCTATAATTATTTACTTAGGGAGAGAACTTGTACCAAGTTAATTAATGATCTAATGGTTAGAATTGGAATGCTTGAGTTCTTTCATATGATTTTAGAAGGCTCTTTATTAGAATATACCAATATGTTATAGAAAGTCAATACCTAATGTGTTGACATGATAAAATGTTTACCATTTTTAGCATTATTTTAAACTGATTAGACAGTTTAAGCACACAATTATAACTTTAGTTTACTAAAATCTTTACTCATCACAATGCTATCATGAGTAAGCATAGATATAAAACTCTTAATATATTTTGTTCCTTAGAACTCTAATATGGCAACTTAAAGGGCTAAAATAAAACCTCATAGTTTAAATGTTCAAAATATTAATTTTGTTAAATCAGGATTTGCCAAAACAAATCTTCTATCAGACCAAAAACACCATTTGCCAAGAATAAATCTCTGACACCGTCTTAAAACAAACCAGATAATTTTTAAAAGCAGAAAGATATAAAGAAGAAAACCAGAGCAAAAGCCTCTGGCATGTAAATAATTAACATAACCATTGTGTTATCTTTTACTAACCCAAGCCAGTCTTAAACAATTTTAAGTAAAATGTTAAACTTTGTTTGTCAGGATCTTTGTTTATCACAAAGCTATCATACCCTTAGGGCAGCTATGAACAAGGGTGGGTACACAACTTAATTGATCTTTCACTTTGATTTGGATAGGTAACTTAAAAAGCTAAAATAAACCTTATAGCTGAAATGTTAAAATAAATTTTTACTGTTAACATTTCTTTTATATGACCATTTTACACTAAATAATTTTGTTGAATCACATCTGTTGAATAAAAATTTTTTATCAGGCCAGGAATAGCATGTTTAACCCTTTTTTTTCCTGGCAAGGCCAATGCTCTACACTGACTGGGTTATTAGAAAGCCTGTTCAAGCATGGAATTAACAAATTAACAAACAGTGGCAGTTGGTATTGGGGTGCTGGTAATATTTACAATTCTCATAAGAGTGAGAGAGACTGCAGAGGCATTTTACCATGCCTAGATATCTCAGAAAATCTTTTAACTAATGAATTGATACTGATATTAGCTATCAGAAGGACGAAACTGTCCTATATTTTACTTTGGTAAAGGTGCGCCAACTCTATGAGTCGGGATCTTTAAAACCACATTTAGCTTAACTAAATCTTATTTAAAACTTAAAACAAACTTTAGTTACTTAGGGGTTAACACACATTAATGAAAACAAGGTTAGCACAGACTTAAAACATACATTCTTGGTGAAGAGAAAAATTTTCCCTTTGAAAAACCGCTTTGGTTTTTGGATTCCTAACTCACAGACTATCTACCCCCCCAGGAGGGGCGTTAGTGGCTAGGGAATAATTGACTGGAGTCTTTGCCAATCTGTGGAGCAGGAGCTCTGTGCCGTGATTGGCTGTGCGGGTGGAACAGGCGGGCTTAGTTTACCTCCACGCAGAGAAAAATCTTTGAAATTTTTTTTTTTGGGGCTAAGGTACATTTTACAGTTTTAAAGAAAGTGGTCTAATCAGTATTATCGGCCAAGTCAAGGACCGGAGCACAAAATGGAGGGGCGGTGGTGTAGAGAGGCAGTCTGGACACGGAAGAGCGTAGGGGTTAGGGTTAGCCAGTTTGAGCCTGGCTCCGAGTAACAGGGAAAGCCAAAACCGGTTTTGATTTGGATGGTTTAGTTTTAGTTTTAGGGATTGGGGTTTTTGGTGATGCTAAAAATGTAAGTTCTTCTGTAACTGCAGCTATTTCTTTCATTAATTGAAGCTGCTCTCTCTGGTCAGCAAGGACCTTGCGGAGGGTGGAAGTTCCTGTAAGGGCTCCTGAGCATGCCCGCCTGATGGAGGGATTGTCAAGGAGAGGGTCAGGCTAGAGAGCAGGGGCATGGATATAGGGAGGAAGATTAAAGGGAGGAGGACACCAATTGGGACTGTAGTATTTGGCAGCCTCTTTTTCTAGCAAAGCCTCATCCTCCACGGGAAGTGCTTCAGGAGAGGGGGGGTTTTGTAAAACTGGATAGAGGCGGGGGAAAGAATGCTGGGTTTCATTCTCATGTGAATTAGCAATAGGAGGGTCAATAAAGGGAACTTTAGTAAGTGCGGTGGAACCTATAGGGAGGGGGACAGGGCTTTTACTTTCATCGGGTGCTGGGAGGCTTTTATTTTGACTGGGTACTGGGGGATCAAGATCAATAATCACAGAAGGGCATGGGTATGGGGACTTTGTCCTAGACGGCGGACTAGAAAGTTGCCGGGGGACCTTTTCACCCTCTGTAATAAGGTTTTTAATATCAGGGTGGTTATTATAAATTTTTAAGATATCATTAATTAAATTCCAGTAGCAAAAGGCAGAAACAGGTACACGTTCAGGACCAAAAGACTGATAGTGATCATTAAGACAGTCACCAATTCTCCTCCAACGTTTCTCATCTATACTGCCTTACTGGGGGAACCAGGGGCAAATATTTCCAATATAATCTAAAAACTTCTTTAATTCTTTCTTTTTAACCCTAGTTCCTCGTGTCTTGAGTGACTCCTTGAGTCCTTTAATGAATAAATCTTGTTTGCTAAATTCATGTCCCATGGTTTTGCTTACCTCAGCCGTTGTGACACTCTCCTCCAGATGCAACTCACGGTCGGGTATTTCCGTGGCGATCTCTGTGAGTCTTTGTGTTACCCCCTCGGCCGCGATGACTTGGTGAATTCGGGTAGGCCTACCCTCTCGATCAGCAGAGTTCCTAGGTTCAGAAGGCTTATTCGCCCCACGCTCGGGCGCCAGAATGCCCCGACCAGCAGGGCGGTAAACAGGGGCTAGGAACCTAAAAGACCTGGAATGAAAGGGACACTAGACACAAAAGAACGACAGCAAGACAAGTTTCTGATCAAGCTGCAAAATTTTATTGTGTTCACAGGCATTATAAGGCTTTGGGGAAGGAGAGGGAATGCTGGAGGAGGGGGAAGGGGAGCAAACTTCAAAGCGGAATGTTCCTTGCAACAAATGGCCAAAACCATGTTTGTTACCACAACTGTGTGTTGACTCACTTGATTACTGATAAATGGTTTACCTGAGGGGAAATGGCCTGCCCAGGGGGGAATTAACACTTGTCTCGAGGGATTCCATTGTTTCAAAGCTTATCATCTATCAAGCAGAGAAATGGCTCCTGGCATATATACACAATGGAATACTATGCAGCTATCAAGAACAATGAACCCACCTTCTCTGACCCATCTTGGACAGAGCTATAAGGAATTATGTTAAGTGAGCTAAGTCAGAAAGATAAAGATGAGTATGGGATGATCCCACTCATCAACAGAAGTTGACTAAGAAGATCTGAAAGGGAAACTAAAAGCAGGACCTGACCAAATTGTAAGTAGGGCACCAAAGTAAAAACCCTGTGGTGAGGGGTAGACATGCAGCTTCCTGGGCCAGTGGGGGGTGGGAGTGGGTGGGAGGGATGGGTCACAGTCTTTTGGTGGTGGGAATGGTGTTTATGTACACTCCTAGCAAAATGTAGTCATATAAATCACTAGTTAATTAATATGAGAGGGGGGAAATTAATTGTATGTCTCGAAGTTTTTTAAAACACAGACTGAATCTTTTTAATATATAGGCTGTGTAATTGATATGCAGACTCTCTCAAAAGCCTAGACCAAGTAGATCAGAAGCATCCAATAGCACAGCTATATACAAGATACTGGGTACTGTACAGCAAACCCTAACAAAAGGACTTTTCAAAGTTAACCCAATTACCAAATAATTGGATGATAACATTAACTATCGATTGTCTTTTTGAACCCTAAGACAGCAGGAACCTCACATCTCCACTATAGAGCCCCTACTTCCCCCAGTCCTGGAACCCTTGGATAGGGCCCACTTTCCTGTATGCCTCTCCCAATCCATATCAAATAATATTGCATCTGCCAATCACAACCTAACCAACGCAATGATTGCCACCTCAACATGCTTCATTTCAGACTGTGTCCAGAGACTTCACGTGTGGAATGACAACCCTTCAGCTTCATTACTCGGGTGAGACCTTTCCTTTCATAGTATACTCTAATTCCATCTCAGGTGGTTCACTTTCTAACAAAGTCCCAAAACCTAGATATACACCAGGTTCTGTGAGAGAGAGCATATGTTCACACATATCCGTAAACTACTGCAAAATATATACCTGAAAGCAGAAGTACACTAGAGTGTGCAGTGAGTACCCCCCTAACACTTCCTCTCCACTATTCCAAGCTTTGGGTCCATGATTGTTCAACAATTTGTTTGGCTTCGTATGTTAACTCTCTTTTCAATCACCAGGTTCCAGATGTCATCAGGATGCTGGCCAGGCTTCCCTGGACTGAAGACCCCACCAATGTGTCCTGGAGCTCCTCTTCCCCAGAGACCTACCCTACTAGGGAAAGAGAGAGGCAGACTGGGAGTATGGACCGACCAGTCAATGCCCATGTTCAGCGGGGAAGCAATTACAGAAGCCAGACCTCCCACCTTCTGTAACCCACAATGACCCTGAGTCCATGCTCCCAGAGGGATAGAAAATGGGAAAGCTATCAGGGGAGGGGGTTGGATATGGAGATTGGGTGGTGGGAATTGTGTGGAGTTGTACCCCTCTTACCCTATGCTTTTGTTAATTAATCCTTTCTTAAATAAAAAAAATTAAAAAAGAAAAAGAGGGGGTCAGGTGGTGGCGCAGTGGGTTAAGCGCATGTGGCCCAAAGTGCAGGGACCGGCGTAAGGATCCCGGTTCGAGCCCCCGGCTCCCCACCTGCAGGGGAGTCGTCGCTTCAGAGGTGGTGAAGCAGGTCTGCAGGTGTCTATCTTACTCTCCCCCTCTCTGTCTTCCCCTCCTCTCTCCATTTCTCTCTGTCCTATCCAACAAGGAACAACATCAACAATGGCAATAATAATAAACACAACGATGCTACAACAAGGGCAACAAAAAGGGGGGGGGAATGGCCTCCAGGAGCGGTGGATTCATGGTGCAGGCACCGAGCCCAGCAATAACCCTGGGAGAAAAAAAAGAAAAAGAAAAAGGGAAAGAGTGAGAGAGAGAGAGAAATAACAGGTAAGGGAGATAGCATAATGCTTATGCAAAAAAGACTCTCATGCCTGAGGCTCTGAGGTCCCAGGTTCATTCCCCTGCACCACCATAAGCCAGAGCTGAGCAGTGCTCTGGGGAAAAAAAATTAAAGGAAACTACCCTAGAGCAGAGAAGATGATTCCCAAAATTCAAGTATGAATAATTCAGGTTTGGAGACCAGGTGGTGGCACACCTGGTTAAGTGCACATACTACTGTACACAAGAACCCAGGTTCAAGACCCTGGTCCCCATGCACAAGTAGTGAAGCAGGGCTGCAGATGTCTCTCAGTCTCTCTCCCTCTCTATCTCCACCCTCCTCGCTCAATTTCTCTCTGTCTCTATCCAATAATAAATAAAATATTTAAGAGAGAGAGAGAGAAGGAGAGAGAAAGGAACATGGGCAGTGAAGCGGGTCTGTAGGTGTCTAACTTTCTCTCCCACTTCTGTCTTCCCTTCCTCTCTCAATTTCTCTCTGCCCTATCCAACAACAATCACAATAACAACAAAATGTAAAAAATGAAAACACAAGTAGAACCTGAAATGGAATTGGCATATTGCACCAAAGTAAAAGACTCTGGGGTGGCTGGGTGGGGAGAATACAGGTCCATGAAGGATGATGAATGACATAGTGGGGGTTGTATTGTTAAATGGGAAACTGGGGAATGTTATGCATGTACAAACTATTGTATTTACTGTTGAATGTAAAACATTAATTCCCCAATAAAGAATTAAATTTAAAAATATATATAAATAATAATAAATAAATAAATAATGTAAAAAATGGCCACCAGGAGCAGTGAATTTGTAGTGTAGGCACCGAGCCCCAGTGATAACCCTGGAGGAGGCGGAGGAGGAGGAGGAAGAAGAAGATGAAGATGAGAAGAAGAGGAAGAAGAATGAGAAAATAGTGGCTGGAAGTGGTGGCTTCATAGTGCTGGCACCAAGCCTCAGCAACTGGAGGCTAACTAATTAACTAATTAATTAATTAAAATAAAATAAATACAGATGGGCCTGGGAGGTACTGTAGTGGATAAAGTGTTGGACCCTCAAGCATGAGGTCCTAAATTTGGTCCCCATCACCACATATGCCAGTGATCTTCTGTTTTTCTCTCACTTTCTTTTGGCGCAGGCGCTGCCATGCGAGTTGCTTGACACGGTACCACCTTCGCAGGAAGTTCAGCACGGCTGGACTCTCCAAGCCAAACTGAAACTATCTTGCCTTTTGCCATGTATAGGGCCTGGGATTAAGCTCTGTGTGGTCTTAATAATATTTACCTATAGCCAGGCTCAGAGCCTGACAAATGACAAAAATAATGGCAAAACCTGCACTGCACCCTATAAGATTGATCATAATGGAATAAGCAATATCAGTAATGCAGAATTTTTCAGGAAGCTCCAATAGGAAAAAATGTTTTCCCCTTTATCTACACCACTTCCTTTAGTATTCCCCCTAAATTATAGAGAAAGATTGGTGGTTCCTGCAGTGGAGGGGCCACCTTACATAGTATAATTAATAAATGGAAAGTTATGGTACCTGCCTAGACACAATGGGCCTTTTGATCTACCACCCACCACTATGCTCCCACTTCCATATGCAGGAATAGTACACGAGAACCTAGGTCACACAGTGAACATACACAGAAGATGGATTCCAGATAGAGAGCTTAACTTCATGGAGAGGCTGGCCAGGTCAGCACCACCTTGGTACCTTCTCAGTAAGGAACAAAACAAAACTCCTTGATCAAAAAATGAAACAGAATTTATGAAAAATGGGCTGCTCAATTTGTTTAAGGCCCCTAGAAACATAACAAGCTTGAACTTTCTATGAACCATTGGCTTCTGATACATAGGGGCAAGAGGATGGCATAAAGATACAGGTAGAATATTAATCTTGATCAATAGGACATTTGCCTAGCACACAGGTACAAGAATAACAAAAAACATAGAAACAGTGTTGTGATCTCTAGGGAGGAAAGTGCCCCTGGAATGTGAATGTTCCACAAAGCATGAGGTGTTCCCTACCTATGCTGTTCTTGGTGGTTTTTGTTTTAATAATCAAAGCCTTGGTGATTTTTGTATTAGTGACTAAAGCCTTGGTGATTTTTGTTTTAATGATCTACACCTTGGTGATTTTTGTTTTAATGATCTAAGCCTTATGAGACTATAAAAATAAAGTTCTGCTTAAGTATGACAGAGATGTCTGCTTGAGCTTGATTCAGCATCAACTCACTCATCTCTTATTCTTCAATTCTTTGCCAAAGCCCCTCCTCCTCCAGGATACCCTAATAACCTGTTGGGGCTGGCCCCCAGCATTCTTTGTCATTAGTAAGAAGTAAATAAATCTCTCTTTTTTTTTAATTACAGGCGACTGGGGGTGATGCAGTGGTAGAGTACAGAAAGCACATGCGTGAGCCCCCACGTTTGATCCTTGGCATTGCATGTGGCAGAGAGGTACTCTACTCGTCCATTGATTCTCTCTGTGTGTCTCTTCCTCTCTCTCTTTCCTTCTCTCTCGTTTTCCTATGAAGTAAGTAAATAAAACCTTGTCACCCAGGAGGTAGTGGAGTAGATAAGGACCTGAATTCTGAACCATAAGGTTGCTGAATTCAATTCCCCCTCATAAATAAGTAAAAAAAACATTTTTTAAAATGAATAAACTTTTGAAAATATTTTATTTATTTATAGGGTAGACAAAGATAATCTAGAAGAAAGGAGGAGAGAGAGGGGAAGAGAGGCAGAGAGACACAACATTACTTTACCACTTGTGAAACATCCCCTCTGCAAGTGGAGGCCAGGGGCTTGAACCCAGGTCTTTGTGCACTATAACATGTGCACTGAACCAGGTGTGCCACCACCTGTCCCTCCAAAAATAAATAAATCTTTTTTAAAAAATACTTTATTTATTAATGAGAAAGATAGAAGGAGAGAGAGAGAAAGAACCAGACATCATTCTGGTACGTGTGCTGTTGGGATCAAACTCAGGACCTCCTGCTTGAGAGTCCAATGCTTTATATACTGTGCCACCTCCCAGACCACTAAACAAATCTTTCAAAAAATATATATATATATGTGCAGAAACCAGAAAAATACAATCCATACTGAGAACAATAGTTGATAGATAGATCCAGGTTCAAAAAACACAGAGATAATAAAAATAGTAGAGATTAGTTTTAATTTAATTCATTAATTTTTTTTGGTAGGACAGAGAGAAATTTTAGAGGGGACGGTAGAGAGGGAGAGAGCCCCAGCAATATCCCTGGTGGCAATACAAATTAAAAATAAATAAATAAAAACATTAAGTATGTTAACTCAAGACATGGGAAATAAAGAGATTAAGTTAAAGTTCTAGATGCAAACTACTATGTCTGCAGTGGAAAGATTGCATTGCATGAGCTTATAGCAGATTATATATCAAAGGAGAGAAGATCAGTGACTCTGAAGACCCAGCAATAGAAACTAAGCCATCTTAGGGGATGTGAGCCATAACCTCAAGTCATCTACTGTTCATTTGATTGAAGTCTCTAAAGCGGGGTGGGCAGAAGAAAGACTGGAAGAAATAATACTGAAAAGTTCAAGTAGATAAACAACTAAAAATACCAAATGATCTCACTTATTAGCAGGAGTTAATAAAGTAGGGACGGGAAAGGGGGCACAGAGTGAAACATGGACTGGACATGGGGTATTGCACCAGAGCAGAGGACTCTGGGGAGGGAGGGGAAAGGTCGATAGGAAGAAAACTCTGGGGGTCTACTATATAGTGAAATTATAGGTTGGGGATAGATAGCATAATTGTTATGCAAAGATACTCTCATTCCTTAGACTCCAAAGTCTTAGGTTCAATCCTCTGTACCACCATAAGCCAGAACTGATAAGTGCTTTCTTTGGTAAAAGAGAGAGAGACAGAGACAGAGAAAGAGAGAGAGGAATGAAAGAAAAAGAAAACAGAAATTGTATGCATAAGTCAGTGACTGCACTGTAAAGCATTAACCCCCTCAATAAAAAAATTTAAAAAACTATAAATACATATGTCAAAGAAACTCAACCCCCCCCCTTTTTAAAAAAGATCTCCTTCATTTATTTATGAGAGAGAAAACCAGAGCATCACTCAGGCATCAGGGATCAAACTCAGGGTCTCATGCTTAAGAGTCCAGTGCCCTATCCACTGTGCCACTTCTCAGTGTCACACTCACAAAATTTTAAGTAAAATAAACATAATAGCATTACACCAAATGATATGACAGCTTGCTTCTGCCTTGGATGTGATGGACACACCAGTACAGGCCATAACTTTTCCTTTGGTTAGAGACAGAGATAACAGTACTATCTGGACCCAGCAGGTAGCACACTGAGAAAGAGTGAACTTGAAGCATGAGGTGCTCTGGTTCTTGTCCTTTGTCTGTCTGTCTGTCTCTCTCTCTCTCTCTGTGTGTGTGTCTCTCCCTATATTTCTACAAACAAATATAATTAGAGAGATACAGAGAGAAAGATAACAGAGAAAGACCAGAGCACTATTCAGCTCTGGCTTGTGATGGTGCTGGGGACTGACCTAGGGACTACAGAGACTCAGCCATGAAAGACTTTCTGCATCATCATTATGATGTTTCCCAGCCCACAAATAACTCTGTTAAAAAAGAAAGACACAGGGGGTCGGGCGGTGGCGCAGTGGGTTAAACGCACATGGCGCAAAGCGCAGGGACCGGTGTAAGGATCCCGGTTCGAGCCCCCGGCTCCCCACCTGCAGGGGAGTCGCTTCACGGGCGGTGAAGCAGGTCTGCAGGTGTCTATCTTTCTCTCCCCCTCTCTCTGTCTTCCCCTCCTCTCTCCATTTCTCTCTGTCCTATCCAACAACAAAGCAGCATCAACAATGGCAATAATAACCGCAACGAGGCTGCAACAACTAGGGCAACAAAAAGGGGAAAAAATGGCCTCCAGGAGCGGTGGATTCATGGTGCAGGCACCGAGCCCAGCAATAACCCTGGAGGGAAAAAAAAAGAAAGACACAATATCCCTGAAACTTTGCCAGCATTTTCTTCATTCCAGAGTACTTAATTTTATTTCATTACAGTGCCTGGAGCCTCATCTGTGCATGATTCCACTGCTTCCATGTCAAAATTTTTATTCTTTCTATCTCAGAGAGAAGAAAGAGAACGAGAGGGAGTTGGATGGTAGCACAGCGGGTTAAGTGCAGGTGGCGCAAAGTGCAAGGACTGGCTTATGGATCCGAGTTCAAGCCCCCAGCTCCCCACCTGCAGGGGACAAGTGGTGAAGCAGGTCTGCACATGTATCTTTCTCTCCCCTCTCTGTCTTCCCCTTCTCTCTCCATTTCTCTCTGTCCTATCCAACAGCGACAACAATAATAATAACCACAACAATAAAAAATAAGGACAACAAAAGGGAATAAATAAATAAATAAGAGACAGAGAGAGGAGAGATACCACAGAACCACCCCACCATCTGTGGAGCTTCTGCTGGTGTTTATGGTGCTCCCAGGTAGTGCCAGGGCTTGAATTCAGAGCCTCTCACAAGTGAAGGTGTGTGATCCCAGCCCACCAGCCCAGGCTCTTGAAGTCAAAGACATCAATCCTGAAGGGTGGTGATCCAGCCTCCCACAATACCAGCTGTCTCAGGTTTCCATCCAGATGGTTTACTACTTCCTGTCCAGAGCCACTCAGCTTCTTTTCTTCTCCAGCCTGGCTTGGTCACCCCCTTGAGTTATAGACTGCACTTATGTCCCTCTCACTTGCACAGTCCACTTGGACAGGATTTTCTGGCTTAGATGTTTAGCATTCTTTCTAGTCCAGATTTGATAACTACTCTGTATCCTAGCCAGCAGGACCAGTATTAGGTAGGCCAAACAACACCCATGCTAGGATGTGAGTGTGTGTGTGTGTGTGTGTGTGAATGTGTGTACACATTTCCAGAAACAAATTAAACATTCTGACTTATATGTAAATTCCAAACAATGTTAGTAACTTTAATTTTTGGCATCAGGGTTATCATTGGAGCTTGGTGCTTATGCAACTTCATTGCTCCTGGTAGCCCCTCCTCACTTTTATTTTCTCTTTTCCTCTAGGTAGAAAGTGAGAAATAGGGGACTGGGTGGTGGCACAAACTCATTAAGCACAAGGACCCGGGTTCGAAACCCCAGTTCCCCACCTGCTGGAGGGATACTTCCCAAGTGGAGAAGCAGGTCTGCTGGTGTCTCTCTCTCTCCCTCTCTATCTCCTCCTCCTCTTTCAATTTCTCTCTATTCTATCCAATAAAATGGAAAAAAATGCCCTCTAGTGTTGTTAAAATTCGGAGGCTCCAGCTGGCTGGGCTAGCTTCACGGGCGGGTAACAGAGACGACCAGAGACATACGGCTGGGCAGGGAAGCTGTATTTCTTTATTCAGGAACAACGATTCATAAACTAAGACAAACTAATCACCAAACAGAACTCTGCTGTCTCTTTGTGGCGGCAATCACTCTCTCTTACTCTGTAACTCTGGAACTCAGGAACTCTGAAACCCTCTCCCCGGGTTCCCAGGGGTGGGGCCAAGCAGGCCTGCAAAACTAACTGGACTGATCCAATTCACTTGGGGGGGGGAGAACTAGAACAACCCAATGTAAAGCATACAACACTCTAGGAGCAGTAGTTTTGTAGTGCCAGCACTGAGCTCCCAGTGATAGTACTGGAGGCAAAAAAAAAAAAGGAGGTGGCACAGTGGATAAAGCATTGGATTCTCAACCATGAGGTCCCGAGTTTGACCCCCAACAGCACATTTACCAGAGTGATGACTGGTTCTTTTTTTCTTTAATTTAATTTTCCCTTTTGTTGCCCTTGTTTTTTTTTATTGTTGTTGTAGTTATTATTGTTGTTGTTATTGATGTCATTAGATAGGACAGAGAGAATTGCATAGAGGAGGGGAAGACAGAGGGGAGAGAGAAAGACACCTGCAGACCTGCTTCACTGCCTGTGAAGTGACCCCCCCCTGCAGGTGGGGAGCTGGGGGGCTCAAACTGGAATCCTTATGCCAATCCTTGTGCTTCAATCCACGTGCGCTTAACCCACTGTACTACTGCCCGACTCCCCCATGGTTCCTTCTCTCCTATCTTTCTCATGAATAAATAATTCTTAAGAAAGAAATAGGGAGGGAGGAAGGAAGAAAGAAAGAAAGAAAAGAAGGAAGGGAGGAAGGAAAGAAAGGAAAAAGAAAGAGAGAATGAAAGAGAAAAAGAAAGTGAGAGATAGGGACAAGGTGGTGGTGCACATGCTTAAGCTCACACACTACAGTTCACAAGGACCTGGGTTCGACCCCCCCCTCCCCTATTCCCACCTGCAGGGGGAAAGTTTCGTACCTAGTGAAGCAGGTCTGCGGGTATCTCTGGTTCTTACCCTATTTCCAATTCCCTTCTCAATTTCTCTCTGTCTCGATCCAATAATAAATAAAATTAGGAGAAAAGAAGTGAGAGATAGTGAGAAGGGTGAAGGAGTGACATAGCAGCACTGCCCCACCCACAAGTATGTGTGGTGGCCCAGGGCTCAAACTCAGATCCTGTGCATGGTAATGTGTACACTCTAGTGAAGGAACCACTGATTGTTCTACTACCATATTGGGATCAAACTGGGCAGTTTAAAGTTTTGGGTTGTTTTTTTTTTTTGCACTTAAATATGAATGTGGAACCTGAATTGGAAATGTGCCTTATGTGGGGTGTGGCTCGACCTACCAATGCCTGTCTCCAGCAGAGAAGCAATACCAGAAGCCAGATCTCCTTCCTTTTGCACCCCCAAAACAAGTTTGATCCATACTCTCAGTGGGCGAGAAGTGATAGGAGGAAGAGGAAAAGAGGGCTCTGAGCTCCAGCTCCATCAGGACCCAAATACAGAAAAGGAAAAAGGGAGGGACATTTGGATGAAGTAATAGAGTTATGTGTGGCATGGAGGGGAAGAGTACTGGACCTGTAGACAGGTAGTTGTGGAGATGACAGTTAACCCATTGTCTCAACCTTGGGAGAACTGCAATGGCTTGCAGTAGAGGGATTGGGGATTCCGAACTCTGGTGGTGGGAACAGTGTGGAATTATACACCTGTTAAAATGTAATTTTGTAAATCAATATTAAATCACTAATGAAGTTTTAAAATGTGCCTTATAACAATTATCTGTATTCTTTTTTATTTTTGCCCTAGTTTTATTATTGTTGTAGTTATTATTGTTGTTGTTAATGATGTCATCGTTGTTGGATAGGACAGAGAGAAATGGAGAGAGGAGGGGAAGACAGAGATGGGGAGAGAAAGACATCTGCAGACCTGCTTCACCGCCTGTGAAGCGACTCCCGCTGCAGGGGATGGGGAGGGGGGGCTTGAACCAGTATCCTTACACCGGTCCTTGTGTTTCGCGCCATGTTGAGCTTAGCCCACTGTGCCACTGCCTGACACCCAATTATCTATATTAACTCTTTAATTAAAATTGAACAATAACTATTAGTACCATTGGCATGGAGGCACTTTTGTATATATACATAAAGTTGACTAAATTACTTTTGGACATCTTTTGCTATTACTATAAAATTTATTATTTATTTTATCTTTTTACCAGAACACTCTGGTTTATGGTGGTGCTGGGGACTGAACTTGAATAAATGAAATAAAACATAATGAACACATAGCACTAGAAAAACCATAATTATGGAGGTTGGGCGGTGAGGCACCCGATGAAGTACTAAGCGTAAGGACTAGCGCAATGATCTGGGTTACCGTGCTTAAGAAGCAGCAAAGCAGGTGTACAGGTGTCATTCTCTCACTGTCTCTCATCCTTTCTCAATTTCTCTTTGTCCTATCTAATAAAGTGGGAAAAAATGGCCGTCAGTGGATTTGTTGTGCTCGGACAGAGCCGCAGAAACTGGAGGAAAAGAAGGAAGGAAGGAAGAAGGGAGGGAGTCAGGGAGGAAGGAAGGAAGGGAGGGAATTACAAATTCACTAAACTGTGTTTTCACTTAAATATATAAAAGATTAAAATGAGGGGGTCGGCCGGTAGCGCAGCGAGTTAAGCGCACATGGTGCAAAGCGCAAGGACCAGAGTAAGGATCCCGGTTCAAGCCCCCAGCTCCCCACCTGCAGGGGAGTCACTTCACAAGCTGTGAAGCAGGTCTGCAGGTGTCTATCTTTCTCTCCCCCTCTCTGTCTTCCCCTCCTCACTTGATTTCTGTCTTATCCAGCAACAACAACAACAACAACAATAACAGTAATAATAACCACAACAATAATAAAGCAACAAGGGAAACAAAAGGGGAAAAATGGCCTCCAGGAGCAGTAGATTCATAGTGCAGGCACCAAGCCCCAGCAATAACTCTGGAGGCAAAAAAGAAAAGAAAAGAAAAAGATTAAAATGTTTTCTTTGCTATTCTATTTAAAATAAGTAAATTTATTTAAAGTAAACTTATTTACTTGCATACACACACACACACACACACACACATAGATGAGAGAGAAACAGAGTAGCAGAGTGCCATCATTTTGGCAAATGTGATGCTGGGATAGAACTTGGAACTTCACGTCTGAAAATCCATTGTCTTACCCAGTGTGCCACCTGCTGGGCTGCAAAACTTCCAGAATATTACATTAATTTATTAAATAACTTTATTTATTTATTTATTTACTAGAGCACTGCTCAGATCTGGCTTATGGTGGTACTGGGGATTGAACCCCTGTGACCTCAGAGTCTCAGACATGAAAGGTTATTCTGTTTTGCCTGTTTTATTTTCTGCATAGTCACTATGTTATCTCCCCACCCTGATATTCTATTTAAATAAGTGAATTTAGGACCCAGGAGGCTACACAGTGAGTAGATTGCTGACCTTGGAAGTATAAGGCCCTGAGTTTGATCCCCAGCATACCACTGTCAGAGTGGTGCTCTGGCTCTCTCTTTCTCTCTCTTGGGTTAGTAAATAATTTTTAAAAAACCAGAAAGAAAATAAACTAAATTTAGCATCCAGGGAGGTGGCACTGTGGGTAAACTATTGCAGTCTCAAGCATGAGGACCTGAGTTCAGTCCCGGGCACCCCTTGTGCCAGAGTGATGCCTTTGTTCTCTGTGTTTCTCTTCCTTCCTCTTTCATAAATAAATAAGTTCTTACAAATAACATAAGGACATTTAGAAAGCTATTTCTAAGTCTAATTAACATAATCAGGAAAATAAATGCAAGCTAAATGTTTCTTTTTTGTTTTGTTTTTGTTTTTAATATTTGTTTATTCATTCCCTTTTGTTGCCCTTGTTTTTTATTGTTGTAGTTCTTATTGTTGTCGTTGTAGGACAGAGAGAAATGGAGAGAGAAGGAGAGACAGAGAGGGGGAGAGAAAGATAGACACCTGCAGACCTGCTTCACCGCTTCTGAAGCAGCTCCCCTGCAGGTGGGGAGCGGGGCTTGAACCGGGATCCTTATGCCTGTCCTTGCACTTTGTGCCACGTGCGCTTAATCCGCTGCGCTACCACCACACTCCCGCTAAATATTTTTATTTCCAAACTCAGGAAATTGAGTCATTATAATTAGAATAGGTGGGACCTTTCCAGGGAGTAGTAAATGTTTCATTTACAGTGAGATTTATTAAAAATTTACAAATATTATAATTGGTAAAAATATAAATGCAAGATATCTTTTAGCTATAATCTTCACTGAACAGCATTGTCTAGAGCATAATTAAGAATTATTCTTGGCGCAAAGCACAAGGACCGGCATAAGGATCCCGGTTGGAACCCTGGCTCCCCACCTGCAGGGGAGTCGCTTCACAGGCGGTGAAGCAGGTCTGCAGGTGTCTATCTTTCTCTCCTCCTCTCTGTCTTCCCTTCCTCTCTCCATTTCTCTCTGTCCTATCCAACAACGACAACAACAATAATAACTACAACAATAAAAAAAACAAGGGCAACAAAAGGGAATAAATAAATAAATAATAAATATTTTTTAAAAAAGAATTATTCTTTCTGAAATAGCTCACTTGGATAATGTGCTTCTTAGACATGTATGCAAGTCAGGTTCAAGCCTGGTCCCCACCTGTTGAAGGAAGCTTCAGTGAAGCAATCTCTCTCCCTCCCTCCTTCCCTCCCTCTCTCTCTCTCTCTTAAAAAAGAAGGGAGCGCAGCAGGTTAAGCGCAGGTGGCACAAAGCGCAAGGACCAGCCAAAGGGTCCCAATTTGAGCGCTGGGATCCCCACCTGTAGGGGAGTCGCTTCACAAGCAGTGAAGCAGGTCTTCAGGTGTCTTTCTCTCCCCCTCTCCGTCTTCCCCTCTGCTCTCCATTTCTTCTGTCCTATCCAGCAACGATGACATCAATAACAAAACAATAAAAAAGGGCAACAAAAGGGAATAAATAAATATTTTTTTTAAAAAAAGAAACAAAAAAGGAACAGGGAGTTGGGCAGTAGCGCAGAGGGTTAAGCAAAGCCCAAGGACCAGCCCCTGGGTCCCCACCTGTAAGGTAGTCCCTTCACAGGCAGTGAAGCAGGTCTGTAGGTGTCTTTCTCTCCCCCTCTCTGTCTTCCCCTCCTCTCTTGATTTCTCTGTCCTGTACAGTAACAACAACAATAATAACTACAACAACAATGAAAAACAAGGGCAACAAAAGGGAAAATAAATAAATATTTAAAAAAATTTAAAAAAGAATTATTTCAGTCTTGAGACTATATGAATTTTCTTAAAAAAGACTCAAAACTTTCGGATTCACATCTAAAGTGTACTTAATGTTCTTATTTTGCAATGGATTCTGAGAAACTATCTTTAGTAACAACCAAAATTCCTTTCAGTTAGTTTTGCAATTTGGAGTTTCTAAAGAGTTACTTCACTTTTTGCATAAGAGATTAAGCAGAAAAATAGGTAGACCTTGAGAAAGGAATGTTATCTTAAAAAAAAAAAACTCAATAAAGCCATGTTTTAAGTTGTTTTATGTATCAGGGATAGTTCAACCTAGCACAATATACAGTATTTAATCATTAATCTTTATGAGTCGGCATGTGATTATACAGTGTAGTAGATAATAGTGTCATACTACGTAAAAAAAAAATCTGTTGTGAGTGTGTATGTGTAACAAAGTGTGTGATTAAAATAAGACTCCTCTTTGCAGCAGACACCCTTTCTGAGGGAATCATTGACAAAAAATAAAGTCTCCACTGGCCACTTTAGTCTTCGAGTTTCTAAGACTGATTCCAAAGAAAATAAAGAAAAATAACACAAAAGAAAAAAAAAAATCTTTTAATTCACAAACTGGAATTCACCTGGGGAGTTCTACCCTCCTTAGAGCTGTTATTTGGATATGAAATTCTAGTGATTCTGAGAGCTCATGACCATTAAAGCAAATTTTGAAATTCATGTTGCCAACAGAGTGAGAGGCTATTATGAAGTAACATTTAGTTACTATTGCTAAACAACCTGGTTTTTTTTTTTTAATTTTTTATTTAAGAAAGGGTTAGTGAACAAAAGCATAAGGTAGGAGGGGTACAACTCCACACAATTCCCAACACCCAATCCCCATAACCCACCCCCTCCCATGGTAGCTTTCCCATTCTCTATCCCTCTGGGAGCATGGACCCAGGGTCGTTGAGGGTTGCAGAAGGTAGAAGGTCTGGCTTCTGTAATTGCTTCCCCGCTGAACATGGGCGTTGACTGGTTGGTCCATACCCCCAGTCTGCCTCTCTCTTTCCCTAGTAGGGTGTGACTCTGGGGAAGCTGAGCTCCAGGACACATTGGTGGGGTCTTCAATCCAGGGAAGCCTAGCCAGCATCCTGGTGGCATCTGGAACCTGGTGATTGAAAAGAGAGTTAACATATGAAGCCAAACAATTTGTTGAGCAATCATGGATCCCAAGCTTGGAATAGTGGAGAGGAAGTGTTAGGGAGGTACTCACTGCAAACTCTAGTGTAGTCCTGCTTTCAGGTATATATTTTGCAGTAGTTTATGGATACGTGTGCACATAAGCTCTCTCTCACAGAAACTGGTGTATATCTAGGTTATGGGACTTTGTTAGAAAGTGAACTACCTGAGATGAAATTAGAGTGTACTATTAAAGGAAAGGTCTCACCCGAGTAATGAAGCTGAAGGGTTGTCATTCCACACGTGAAGTCTCTGGATACATTCTGTGGTGAAGCATGTTGAGGTAGCAATCGTTGCTTTGGTTAGGTTGTGATCGGCAGATGCAATGTTATTTGGTTTGGATTGGGAGATGCATACGGGAAAGTGGGCCCTATCCAAGGGTTCCAGGACTGGGGGAAGTAGGGGCTCTATAGTGAAGATGTGAGGTTCCTGCTGTCTTAGGGTTCAAAAAGACAATCGATAGTTAATATTATCATCACATTATTTATTAATTGGGTTAACTTTGAAAAGTCCCTTTGTTATGGTTTGCTGGACAGTACCCAGTATCTTGTATATAGCTGTGCTATTGGAAGCTTCTAATCTACTTGGTCTAGGCTTTTGAGAGAGTCCGCATATCAAATACATAGCCTATATATTAAAAAGATTCAGTTTGTCTTTTGAGAAACTTTGAGACATACAATTGATCTGAAAGGGAAACTAAAAGCAGGACCTGATCAAATTGTAAGTAGGGCACCAAAGTAAAAACCCAGTGGTGAGGGGTAGGCATGTAGCTTCCTGGGCCAATGGGGGGTGGGAGTGGGCTGGAGGGATGGGTCACAGTCCTTTGGTGGTGGGAATGGTGTTTATGTACACTCCTAACAACCTGGGTTTTATATTAGAAACTGTCTGCTTAAAAAAGCATGAACTGGGGGGCTGGGCGGTAGAGCAGCGGGTTAAGCGCACATGGTGCAAAGCTCAAGGACTTGTGTGTAAGGATCCAGGTTCAAGCCCCTGGCTCCCCACCTGCAGGGGTGTCACTTCACAGGCGGAGAAGCAGGTCTACAGGTGTCTATCTTTCTCTTCCCCTCTCTCTCTTTCCCTCCTCTCTCGATTTCTCTCTGTCCCATCCAACAATAATGACAGCAATAACAACAACAATAAACAAGGGCAACAAAAGGGAAAAAATAAATAAATATTTTTTTAAAAAGCATGAACTCTAAGAGTTGGGCGGTAGCGCAGTGGGTTAAGCACATGTGGCACAAAGTGCAAGGACCAGAGTAAGGATCCCAGTTCAAGCCCCCAGCTCCCCATCTGCAGGGGAGTCGCTTCACAAGTGGTGAAGCAGGTCTGCAGGTGTCTATCTTTCTCTCCCATCTCTGTCTTCCCCTCCTCTCTCCATTTCTCTCTATCCTATCCAACAACGACAAAATCAATAACTACAACAATAAAACAAGGGCAACAAAATAAATAATAAAATAAATAAAATAAAAAATAAAAAGCATGAACTCTGATGAATTATCTGAAAGCCAATTAAATAAAAGATTTTATTTATTTACGAGAAAGGGAGAAAGAGAACCAGAGCATCACTCTGGCACATGAGATGCCAGGGATTGAACTCAGGACCTCATGCCTGAGAGTTCAACACCTGACCCACTGTGCCACCTTCCAGGCCACTGGATGCTGATTTTTAGTAAGAGGATTATGAAAGAGATCACATAAAATTTCAGTCTTGACTTTTTATATGGAAATGTCATCTGTTCACTAAGAATGTACAAAGGAGGCTGGCCATATGCCTTAGTACTTGGAGACAGTGCTGCTTTGCCTTGTGCTTGACTGAGTCGCACTGCATGAAGGAAGCTTCGGGATGCATTGGATCGACCTTCTTGTGGTGCATCCCATGAGTACCCATTCATTGGGGAAACTGACGATCCTTCCTAGCCGACTGAATCCACATGGATCCCAGTCACTTTCAAAGCCAGCAACAAGCAGCTCCTGACAGCTTTCAATCTGACGCTGTTGACTGGCTATGGAAGAAGGGCAAACGCTAGAAGAAGAAGAAGGAAGCTTCAGTGTTGTGCTCATTCTCTCTCTCTCTCTCTGGAATAAAAAAGAATGTACAAACATAGAAATTTAAAGATTAAACAGAGCTTCCAATATTTTACTGATCACAATGACTACAAGCTGTCATCAGTTAATATATCAGATAAACATACTCTTTGGACAAGGTTCACTGCACCTGATAATATACCAAGTTAATGTTTCAGTTTTGGGTCTCCCCCAGCTCCCCCCACACACACACACACACCAGGCGATGAACTCAGGACCTTGCAGGAGCTTGATGCCACTGCTAAACCACCTCCTCAGGCTGATTATTTTTTTCCATTCTATATTGAGAGAGAGAGGAGAGAAGAAGAGAGGAGAGGAGAGGAGGAGAGGAGAGGAGAGGAGAGGAGAGGAGAGGAGAGGAGAGGAGAGGAGAGGAGAGGAGAGGAGAGGAGAGAAGACAGAGGAGAGAGAGGGAAACAACACCACTCCAACATCCAGGGAGGCCCCAGTGCTGTGCATAGTACGTCCATGTGGTGTCAGGGCTTGAACCCAGGCCTTACACCTGCAAGGCAAACCTTCGACCTGGTAACAAGCCCCCGCCCCCACCACCACCTTTATTTTCTCTGTTTGTTTTTTTTTTCGTGGTTTATTATTTACCAGGCAGTGGTACTAATGTTTCTTACATATGCCAGAGAGGGTTTTTTAAAATATTTTATTTATTTGGAGACAGAAATTGAGAGAAGAAAGGGGAGACAAAGAGGGATCAGAGCCAGAGAGCATCTGCAGCCCTGCTTCACCACTCGTGCAGCTTTCGAATCCACTACTCCTGGCGGTAATTTTTTTCCATTTTATAGGACAGAACAGAGAGAAATTGAGAGAGGAGGGCAAAGAGAGAAATACAGACTCCTGAAGATCTGCTTCACTGCTTGTGAAGCGACTCCTTTGCAGGTAGGAATCCGGGGGCTTTTACTGGGACCCTTGTGCGGGTGCTTGTGCTTAACCTGGTGTGTTATTGTCCACCCCTCCCATGACTATATATATGACAAAGAGGGGTTAGGCTGAGGAGACAACACAATAGTTATGCAAAAGACTCCCATGCCTAAGGCACTAAAGGTCCCAGATTAAATCCCCAGCACCACCATATGCCAGAGCTGGGCAATGAAAGAAAAAGAAGGAAAGAGAAAGAACCACGG
The DNA here is from genome assembly GCF_950295315.1 of Erinaceus europaeus. Classification (NCBI taxonomy): domain Eukaryota; kingdom Metazoa; phylum Chordata; class Mammalia; order Eulipotyphla; family Erinaceidae; genus Erinaceus; species Erinaceus europaeus. Next base: position 33,657,151 of record NC_080168.1, read on the forward strand.
TACTGACTCTTCCTCATGTGGCAGGGGCTGGGTTTAAACCTGGGTATCACACATGGCAAGGCAACACTCTTCAAGAAAGCTATTTCAGTGGCCTTTCCTCACCACCAGAATCATCATTAGGGATCAGTGTCAGCTCCTGGTGGCCTTTTCTCTCCCCTCTATTTTATTTAATAAGATGACATTGAGAGGGGAGGAGGAAGAAGGGGAGGGGAGAAAGATGCCACACCTATCGACTTGCTTCACAGCTTGTGAAGAGTCCCCCATACAGGTGGGGAGCAGGGCTAGAACTTGGGTCCTTGCTCGTGGTAGTGTGCCATTCATTCAGGTGTGCCACCTGGCTCCCCTTTCTTTCCTTTCCTTCTTCCTTTCTTTTCTTTCTCTCTTTCTTCCTTCCTTTCTTTCTTTCCTTCTTTCTATCTCACCAGAGCTCTGCTAAGATGTGGCTTATAGTGATGCTGGCCATTGAACCTGACATCTCAGACTCAGGCATGGCAGTTTTTTGCATAACCACTGTGCTATTCCTGGGGCCTACAAGGAAAGTTAAAATTGGGTTTTTTTGTTTGTTTGTTTTCTTGTGGAGCCCTTGCCTCATACACACATGACCTCACCACTCCTTTAGATAGACAAGAGACCATTTCTGCTGGTGTCAGTTATAAGAACACGGGGTGTGTGCATGACAAGGCAGGAGCCCTAGCAAGTGATTTATTTCTCTAGCTCTGGAAAGTAGTTCTGAGGAAGAAGCCACAAGGGTAATTTTAGGGCACGATAGAGTATTATCACATAAGTCAGGATGACTACAGTATAGTGGATACTCTGGATTGGCTGTGGAACTTAACATCAAAGTCTGAAACTCAGTGCCATTTTAGATTGTAAATGCCTCGTTGAGAAAATGGGAGAGGTTAAGACAAAGCGTTGGAATGAGGAACCTCATGCTTGAAGGTTCAACATCCTTCTCACTGTGCCAGCATCCGGGCTATGATTAGCATGAGTTTCAATGACCTTGGATCATACATTTTAGGAATGAATTCTAGAGAGTGGGGTGATGGTGCACATGAACCATGTGCAAGGAGCTGGGTTCAAACCCCTAGTCCCTACCTACAGGGGAGAAACTTCACAAGTGGTGAAGCAGGGCTGCAGGTGTCTGTCTTTCTCCCTATCTCCCCTCCCCCCTCAATTTCTCTATCCAGTAATAAATAAATTTTTAATTTTTAAAATTTTTGCCTCCAGGGTTATCACTGGGACTCAGTGCCTGCACTACGAATCCACTGCTCCTGGAGGCTTTTTTTCCATTTTGTTGCTCCTATTATTGTTGTTGTTATTGCTGTCATTGTTGTTGGATAGGACAGAGAGAAATGGAGAGAGGAGAGGAAGACAGAGAGGGAGAGAGATAGACACCTGCAGACCTACTTCACCATCCATGAAGCAACCCCTGCAGGTGGGGAGCCAGGGGCTCGAACCGGGATCCTTATGTTGGTCCTTGCACTTCATGCCATGTGCACTTAACCCGCTGTGCCACCGCCCAGCTCCCAAATAAATGATTTTTTAAAACTACAACAGACTCCTCTATTGTTATAAAACATCCTTTGTATTCTAAAAAAATATATATATATATTTCTGAGAGAGGAGGAGGCTAGGGTGACAGCATAATGGTTATATACAAAGACTTTCACGCCTGAGGCTCTATAATCCCAGGGTTAACCCCCTACACCACTACAAGCCAGTGCTAGTCTCTATCTCTGTATCTTTCTCACTCAAATAAATATTAAGAAAAAAAAAAAAAGAATGAGACAGAACTGCCAAATCATTGGGGAAACGGCTCATACGAAAACAGAGAGGAGAAAGAGGTGGGAGGGAGGGAGAGAGAAAGAGAGAGAGGGAGGGAGGGAGAGGAGGGGGTAGAGGAGGAGAGAAAGGAGAAGGGAGGGAAGGAGAAGGGAGGGAAGGAGAAGGGAGGGAAGGAGAAGGGAGGGAAGGAGAAGGGAGGGGAAAAGAGAGATGGGAAGGGGAAGGGAGGGGAGAGGAGAGAGGACCTCACACTTGAAGGCCCAATGCTTAAAGCACTGCACCAATTTCTGGGTTGCTCTTGATATTCTTTGACTAAACTATATTTTTCTTCATATTAAACAGTAACCTCAAAATTCTTTTGATTTGAGTTTGGAAGCTCTAGCTTTTCCATTCCTGTGTAAGCACTGCGTGCTGACCAACTGCGCCACTAGAGCTCCAGCTCCTCTACTCCTTTGCTTGTGCCCATCAATGACTTCACTTTTTTTTTTTTTTTTAAATATGGAACGCTTCACGAATTTGTGTATCATCCTTGCGCAGGGGCCATGCTAATCTTCTCTGTATCGTTCCAATTTTAGTATATGTGCTGCCGAAGCGAGCACATGACTTCACTTTTTAAAATAAACTTGGACATACTGAATAGAGTCAGAGGAACTGAGAGGGAGGAGAGCAGCAAAGAGGGAGACCCCTGCAGTCCTGCTTCACCACTCATGAAGCTCCCTCCGTAGGTGGGGACCAGGGGCTTGAACCCCAGTCCTTTAGCACTGTGACACAAATGCTCCCTTTGTGCAGCAGCACCCTCCCTCAACAACCGTAAAGGAGTTTTCACATAAACAGTTTCTATTTGAGTGTTTTTTACCCAAAGCACTGCTCAGCTCTGGCTTGTTAGTGGTGCAGGCAGGTGCGGACCTGAGCCACACATTCGGCAAGGCTGTCACACTCCCAGGCCATCTACCTCGCCACCTTCCTCTTCTGTCCGACTTTAAAGTTTCATGTCTTTAGAGAGAGGTACAGAGACCAAAATGTGCCCCCTCACCACGCACACAACGGCCCCTTGGCGCTGTCCATAGTGTTCCCCTGTGGTGCCAGGAAGCAAAGCCAGGATCTCCTCCTTGGTAAGACTTGTGCTGTCTGCTGAACTATCTCCTATCTCCTAGTCCCAGACACCAAACGACAAACAAACACAAATTTTCTTTGTTCATTTAAGTTTTACTAGTAGCTTTTAAGGGACAAACACACAAACAAGTAGGATACAACGAAGACACCTTGTTTGATACATGAGTTGAGAGGCCATTAAAATCCTTCCAGGCATTGTCTTCAATGATGCTTCTTTTCTTCCTTCCGGGACTCCAGGAAGTACTCAGCCCCTACAGCTACCACAAAGGCAGCAAACCCCCACTTGAATCCTTTCAGTATTGCACCAACAATGGAGACATTGTGTTTAAAGCCACCCATGAACCTCCATGCTTCATTGCTAGAGGGGAAAAAAAGAAAAAAGAAAATTCTAATGACACATAGCCTATGAGTATATGTACAGAGTAAGATATATTCAGTTGTTACCTTGTCAATAGACTTGAACAGATTTTATATAAAATAATATAAATGGAACACAGTAGGAACCTTTCTATGGAATAGGACAATTGAGTATGCATTCCATTTCACATAGAAGAGAAGAAAAACTACGTGATAATTTCCGAGTTGGCTATAACTCAAGATTCTTATAACTCACATCTATATACATATGTATATATACATATATGAGTATATACTCACACAACTACATGCACACAAACATGTCCTCAGGCAACCACATGCCTGTACATGGGAATCTACTGGGACAAACCCTCCCATAGAGGGTTTCTAGAGAATTCTACAGAATTCTCAAACATAAGACTCACTGTAGTCTAGTCATAAATCAGTTTTCTGTAATTTTGCCCACATTTGTCACTCACTACAGCCTCACATAGAGACACTTGGGGATTAATTTTGGGGCCTGCTCCCTTATACTAGAGTCACAATATTTTAGGCTGTGCAAGTTATTCAGCCTGTCAAGATCTGCTTCGTCAAAGACGGCTACTACAACTTATAATGTGATTGTACAGATTAAACAGGGTAGCAGCCGAGGAGATAGCTCAGTGGATAAAGCACTGTACTCTCATGCCTAAGGGCCCAAGTTTAATCCCTAACATTGCATGTGCCAGAGTAAGGCTATGGTTCTCTCCTTTCTTTCTCTACTTTAATAATAGTAATATTTTATTTTATGTAGTTTGGTAGGACAGAGAGAAATTGAGAGGGGAAAGGGAGACAGAAAGATACCTGCAGTACTGCTTCACCACTTGCGAACTGGGGGCTTGAACTCTGGTCCCTAAGCATTGTAACGTGTGCTCAACTAGGAGTGCCACTGTCTGACCCCAAGCACTTTTTTCATACAAAAATAAATCTTTAAAATGTTACTTACAAATTAAAAAGCTTCTTCACAGCAAAAGAAACCACTACCCAAACCAAGAGACCCCTCACAGAATGGGAGAAGATCTTTACATGCCATATATCAGGTAAGAGTTTAATAACCAACATATATAAAGAGCTTGCCAAACTCAACAACAAGACAACAAATAACCCCATCCAAAAATGGGGGGAGGACTTGGACAGAATTCACCACAGAAGAGATCCAAAAGGCTGAGAAACACATGAAAAAATGCTCCAAGTCTCTGATTGTCAGAGAAATGCAAATAAAGACAACAATGAAATATCACTTCACTCCTGTGAGAATGTCATACATCAGAAAAGGTAACAGCAGCAAATGCTGGAGAGGGTGTGGGGTCAAAGGAACCCTCCTACACTGCTGGTGGGAATGTCAATTGGTCCAACCTCTGTGGAGAACAGTCTGGAGAACTCTCAGAAGGCTAGAAATGGACCTACCCTATGATCCTGCAATTCCTCTCCTGGGGATATATCCTAAGGAACCCAACACATCCATCCAAAAAGATCTGTGTACACATATGTTCTTGGCAGCACAATTTGTAATAGCCAAAACCTGGAAGCAACCCAGGTGTCCAACAACAGATGAGTGGCTGAGCAAGTTGTGGTCCATAGACACAATGGAATACTACTCAGTTATTAAAAATGGTGACTTCACCGTTTTCAGCCAATCTTGGATGGATCTTGAAAAAATCATGTTGAGTGAAATAAGTCAGAAACAGAAGGATGAATATGGGATGATCTCACTCTCAGGCCGAAGTTGAAAAACAAGATTAGAAAAGAAAACACAAGTTGAACCTGAAATGGAATTAGTATATTGCACCAAAGTAAAAGATTCTGGGGTGGGTGGGTGGGTGGAGAGAATACAGGTCCATGAAAGATGATGAATGACATAGTGGGGGTTGCACTGTTAAATGGGAATCTGGGGAATGTTATGCATGTACAAACTATTGTATTTACTGTTGAATGTAAAACATTAATTCTCCAATAAAGAAATAAATTATTTTAAAAAATGTTACTTACACACATGTACAAACTACTGTTTTTACTGTTGACTATAAACCAAATCTCCCCATAAAGGAAAAAAAAGTTACTTATAATGAAATATGGTATAATGCATGATAGATTTAACAAAATATACACATAACTGATATAGAGGACAATAAAATATTGTTAAGAATGTTGGGGCAGGGGAATAGCCCACTGGCTACACAGAGAGACTGTCATGCCCGAGGGCCCAAAATCTAAGGTTCAGTCTCCTGCACAAGCCAGAGCTGAGCAGAGCACAGCACAGCTTTGGGAGGGGGGAAGGCGGAAAGAAGCTAAGAGGTATTCTAAATTGATTATACTATCTCTCAATGTCAAGATAACAACTGTCCTCAGTTCAACTGGTAAAGCATCAGACTTGACTACCTGACGTTATCTGGGTACCAGCGTGATACTCTGATCTGTCTCTCCCTCATTCTCATCTGTAATAAGCACAATAGATCTTTTAAAATGATTTTATTTATTTATTAGTGAGAAAGCTAGGAGAGAGAGAAAGAACCAGACATCACTCCAGTACATATGATGCTGGGGATTGAACAAGGGATGCTTTATCCACTATGCCACCTCCCAGGCCACAATACCACAGACTGAGCAGCCCTGCTGCATTTTCAAGTGTAAGGTCCCGATTCTGACGCTTGGTATTACGTGTGCCAGAGTGATACTCTGGTTCCTCATTAGCAACTAAGTCTTTTGAAAAATAAACAAATGTTTTAAAAAATTATCTTCAATGTATAGATTCACTGTAATGACAATCAAAATTACAGCAGGCGTTAGTAAAAACAGAGAAGTTCATTCTAAAATTAATCCTACTATCTCCCCCACCCCAAAAAATATGTAACAGTTCATCAATCTGAGTGTTACCCCTGTGCAGGGACCAAGCTGATCTCTGTATTATTCTAATTTTAGTATCTGCACTGCCAAAAGGAGAACTCATTCTTCTTCTCTTTTTAAAATTCATTTTCCCAGGAGTCAGGTGGTAGCACAGCAGGTTAAGCGCATGTGGCGCAAAGTGCAAGGACCTGCGTAAGGATCCCAGTTTGAGCCCCTGCCTCCCCTCCTGCAGGGGAGTCGCTTCACAGGTGCTAAAGCAGGTCTGCAGGTGTCTCTCTTTCTCTCCCCCTCTTCTGTCTTCCCCTCCTCTTTCCATTTCTCTCTGTCCTACCTAACAACAATGACATCAATAATAACAACAATAATAAGTACAACAACAGTGAAAAACAACAAGGGCAACAAAAGGGAAAATGAAAGAAAAAAATTCATTTTCTCAGAGCAGCTCTGGCCTGTGGTGGTGGTGCTGGGGACTGAACCTGCAACATCAGAGTCTCAAATTCTTTGCATAACTATTATGCTATCTCCCTAGCTTGGGAACACTCATTCTAACATTTAAATGCAAAAGAACTTTGACTAGTTTGAATAATTAAAAAACAAAATCCAGAGATCTTACACTACCTGATCTGAAGACAGTGTGGTACTGCTACAAGGGTTAACACACTGATCAGCGTAACAGAACAGAAGAATGCTAAAGCAGACCACAGATTCGTTAGTGATTTTCGGACAAGAGGATCAGTGTAAATTAACAGGAGATAGTTTTAATAAATAGTACTGAGGAGCCAGGAGCTTATATACCTGATTCCATACACACATTTCCATATGCAAGGACATGGGTTCAAGCCCCTAGTCCCCACTTGCAGGAGGGAAGCTTCATGAGGGGTGTAACATGTCTGCAGGTATCTCTGTTTCTCCCTCCCCTTTAATTTCTCTCCATCCTATCTAAAAAAAACCCAAAACAGTATTGGTGAGTCAAAAGGCCATATACACCCCAAGTTCATAGCTGGACTATCCCTTTTTTTAAAGAATTTATTTATTTATTTATTTATTTATTCATGAGAGAGATAGGAGGAGAGAAAGAACCAGACATCACTCTGGTACATGCGCTGCCGGGGATAGAATTCAGGACATCATGGTTGAGAATCCAATGCTTTATCCACTGCGCCACCTCCCGGACCACAGCTGAACTATTCTTAACAGTCAAAATAGAGAGTCAACCTGAATGAATATCCAGTGACAGATGATACAGTCAGGCACAAGAATTCTGGTGGCAGGTACAGTCAACTGTGCATACATGGAGGTGTGAAACTATACCCGTGAAATCTTCAGCTTTTAAGCCAACATTAAGGCCATAATAATACAAACAAACAGATAAATTGGCCTGGCCAGACAGTTCACCTGGGACGGCACTGGCTTTGCCATTCGTGTGAGCCGGACTAAGCCTGACCCCACTGCATTGGGGTAAGCTTCAGTCCTGTGGTGCCCCCTCTCTACTGTCTCTATGTGAATAAGTCACCCCAAGTAGTGAAGCACCAGCAACAACAAAACTAAGAACGACAATAACAATAATAAATAAGTGGTGATGAAACGACTTGATGTCCGTCCACATGTAAACATTCATTCATTGGCTGCCAGGGTTTCCACTGTTACTGTGTGCCTGCACAATTATGCGCCTCTTGGAAGACAGTTCTTTTTGTTGACAGACAGAGGGTGGGAGAGAGGTGCCGCAGCAGCACTGCTCCACAGCCCACAATACTTTCCATCTGCACGGTGCTTCCATCTGGGAGCTGGGCTCAAACCCGTGTCTGTATGCATGGTAAAGAGTATGTTCTACCTGATGGGCTAGCTCCTGGCACTTCACATACAAACATATGTACCGTCAATCTTTTCCTCACAAGGCAAGAATTAACTCAAGCCAGATGGCACATCTATAGTAAGAAAGAGAAGAACTAGTGCCTGGTTCTGCTCGTGTGGGGAGTATAAGGAACTGAAATACATGAGCCTAAAAAAAAAAAAAAGACCGATATCTCTCTAGGACTGTGAGAACCATGGGGGTGGGTTTTGGGGTATGAAACCACACCCCTATAATCTTATCTCTCATAAGCTATTGAGTCACTAATAAAAAGAGTCTAGAAGAAAGCTTAGGTGACAATCTTAGAATGCAAAATGTACAAAGCCCAAGAGAAAAACAGCGCTAAACTGGAAGTGGCTCATAGTTTAAAACATTCTGATTCTTTTTTTCTTTTTAAAGAATTTATTTATTCATGAGAAAGATAGGGGGAGAGAAAGAGAAAGAACTAGACCTCACTCTGGTACATGTGCTGCCAGGGATTAAACTCAGGACCTCATGCTTTAGAGCACAATGCTTTATCACCCTGTGCTACCTCCTGGAGGTTCTTTATTAAGAAAGTAAAGATGGTGCATTGCGCCAAAGCAAAGGATTGTGGGGGACGGTGGGCTAAGGGCTTAGAGTCCTGGTGTATGACGGTGGAGGACTTAGGTTGGGGAGGCGGCTCATGGGTAACTATCCTGGGAGATGAGAAACTGCGTGCCCTCCCCCCCATATTAGCACCTACACTGCAAACCACATCTCTCCTCCAGTGAGATGGCTGAAGGGAAAGGCTGCTCTTCAAGGTACGATTTTTTTCACCCTACTGTGAGTAAATCAATAGAGACAGCGGGCTAGGTGCACAGCATCATGGGAGTGCAAAAGACTCAGGTTCTATTACCAGTACTACTACCAGCCAAGGCTGAGTAGTGCTCTGGGTAAAGAGAAAAAGACAAGTGGAGAGATAAGGCAAAGTCTTGGATGAACATTTGCAAATTGATAGCTAATCATGGATAGAGTATTACAGAAATGAAGAACACTTACAAATTCTTTTTCTTTTTCCCTTTTTGTTGCCCTTGTTGTTTATTATTGCTGTTGTTATTGCTGTCATTGTTGTTGGAAAGGGCAGAAAGAAATGGAGAGAGGAAGGGAAGACAGAGGGGGTGAGAAAGATAAGACACCTGCAGACCAGCTCCCCTGCAGGTGGGGAGCTGGGGGCTCAAACTGGGATTCTTACACTGGTAAGTGTGCTACGCACCACCTACGCTTACCCCGCTGCACTACCGCCCATCTCCCACTTTTCCCCATTTTTTGTTGCCTTGTTGTTGTCATTATTGTTATTGTTACCACTGGTGTTGTTGGATAGGACAGAGAGAAATGGAGAGAGGAGGGGAAGACAGAGAGGGGGAGAGAAAGATAGACACCTGCAGACCTGCTTCACCGCCTGTGAAGTGACTCCCCTGCAGGTGGGGAGCTGGGGGCTCGAACCAGGATCCTTACAGGGTCCTTGTGCTTCGTGCCACCTGCGCTTAACCCGCTATGCTACCACCCAAATCCCGGCTTTTAATTATTCTAACCCACTTTTAAAACTTGAGGGATTCAAAACTGCATGCAGCATTAAATGCCATTTATTGTTCCATAAATCTCGAGACTCAAAAGCAATGCTAAATACACAAGCAAAGTGCTAAAACAACAAATAAGCTTACTTTCCCCCAAGTGGTTAGTATAAAAAACAAGTGGTCATACAAAAAGCAATGGGAAGAAAAGATAGAAAAGTTCTCCTCCAGTTACTCAAAGAGTTACATATTTTCAAATGCTCGGGTGCTTCTCTTCTCTCCCTAAGTAAAACAAAAAATGGAGGAAAGATGGGGCTACTCAGCAGCCACGTGAATACATAAGGTGCTGATGCCTGGGGCACCCTATCAGGTAAGTGCTGCCAGGGGACTGGGAGTTGGTGCATTCAGTTGAGTGCACATGCTGCACCGGCCTGGACCCAGGTTCAAGCCCCTAGCCCCCCAGCTGTAAGGGGGGCTCAATAGCTTCCCAAGTGGTGAAGCAGGGCTGCAGGAGTCTTTCTCCCTTTCTATCTCCCCAACCCACTCGACTCCTCTGTCTCTATCCAATAAATAAGCATTTAAAAACAAACAAACAACAAAAAAGTGCCTTCTGGGGAGTTGGCACGGTACAGTGCTAGACTTTGAAGCACTGCGTGTGCCAGAGTGGTACTCTGATTCTCCTACTTTTTGGACCACTGTACTGCACAGCTCTGGCTGGGATTGAACCTGAGACCTTAGTGCCTCAGGCACGAGTCTTTTTGCGTAACCATTATGCTATCTCCCCAGCTCACTCTCTCCTCTCTAATGATAAATAAATCATAAATAAAATAAAAATAGGTAAAAGAGCAATACTATCAAATGTTGATGACAGTGAGCAACTGAAAACCTCATAGACTACTTGTGGAAATGCAAAATGGTGGTTATTTTGGAAAGCAGGCATTTTGAATAAAAGTAACCAAACACTCACCATGTAATACAGAAATTCCACTTAGGAATTTACTCAAGAAAAATTGAAACTATTATCTTGGCAGCTTGTATTTGAATGGTTACAGCAACTTTATTCCTAATAGCCTCAAACTGGAAACAACCCAAATGGAAATCAACCAATGAACAGTGAAAAAGTAAGACATGTGCTTCAGTGGCTGTCAAGGGGGGAAGGGGCAGGGGAGATAGTCTAGTAGTTATGCAAAAAGACTTCCATGCCGGAGGCTCCAGAGTCTCAGGTTCAATCTCCCAAACCACCATGAAAGTGTTATGTGTGTTGTGTGTGTCCATCTGTCTGTCCCTCTAGATATGGATCTTTCTTTCATTAAAATAAAACAAAACATAATACTAATACTAATAAATCAAATTCATTCTACAACACTAAATAAAATTTAAAAAAGGAAAAATCTTGGATCTAAGGTAACAATGTGTATAAGTTTGAAAAGCAGTAAGCTAAGTGAAAGTGCCCAGAACAAAAGACCAAACACTGTGTGATTACAGTTCTATCAAATTCTGGAAAAGGCAACACCATAGACAGCAAACAGATCAATGGTTGCCAGGAGACGGGTGAGAGAGAGCACTGTGTGGGGAAGGGCAGCAGAACAGGTTGCTGTGCAGCTGTTATACGGTGATACGGTGCTCGCCAGGGAGGAGGCAATATTCATGACTGTGGCTATGGCTACACAGTTGTACAGAACATATACATAGGGGGCAGGGGTGGTGGTGGTGCACCTGGTGGAGCACATATGTCACCATGTGCAAAGACCTGGGTTCGAGTGTCCAGTCCCCACCCGCAGGGGGAAAGCTTACAAGAGGTGAAGCAGGGTTGCAGGTGTCTCTCTGTCTCTCTCCCTCTCTACCTTCCCCGTCCCTCTCGATTTCTGACTAAATTTTTTTTAAAAGCTAGAACATACACATCCAGTTCTTATATATTATATACTTATTGTGTATTCAATAAAATTACTCAAGAAAATGAATGTAAAAACCATTTTCAACGATCTTTAAAGCAAACAAAAATACACTGGAAGGAACAAAATACTGATTCTCTTGGATAAGTTTCATCTAGCTGAATTATTCCTACCGGGCCCATGGATCCCGTAATCCTCGTGCAGCCAGCTTTTCCTGGACCACTTCTAAAGGTGTTCCTTCAATCTTCCATTTCCTATAATCAGGAAGTTCCATTTTATTATGTCCATGTCCATGTCCATGTCCATGACCATGGCCCATATCTATAGAACAAAAATTGACAGAAGGGGAAAATGCACAGGCTGCAGATATCAAGTACATAAACTTACCTTTTCTGTCTCAAAGTCAACTATAAATATAAATCTGAAAAGTATGGATAAAGAGATTTTATTTAAAAAATACATATACAATCATATTCACACGTAGGAAACAATAATATACAAGACATAACAAAAGGAAATCCTACCATTAAGATGGCTCCAAGGGAAGAGACTTTCTGTGGTTTGGGAGGTTGTGTTGCAGTAGCATCAGACTTGTGAGTATAAAATCCTGAAGCAGATCCCAGACATCACCCACACCAGAGCAATACTCTGGGTCACTCTGGTTAACAGACAAGCAGCTGGGGAAATAGCTCAACTGGTGGAGGATCAGACTTTCATGCCTGAGGTTCCCAATTCAATCCCCAGCAGAGCACCGGCTCACAGTGGTGCTCTGGCCCACCTCTCCTCTCATAGAACAATCTTTATTTTTATCTCCAAAGTTATTGCTGGGGCTCTGTACCTGCACTACAAATCCACTGTTCCTGGATGCTATTTTCCCCATTTTTTGTTGCCCTTGTTGTTATGGTTATTATTGTTGTTGTCATTGCTGTTATTGGATAGGACAGAGAGAAATGAAGAGAGAAGGGTAAGACAGAGAGGAGGAAGAGAAAGATAAGACACCTGCAGATTTGCTTCACGGCTTGTGAAGCGACTCCCCTGCAGGTGGGGAGCTGGGAGCTGGAACCAGGATCCTCAATAATAACCACAACAATGATAAAACAAGGGCAATAAGGGGGCGGGGGGAGAATGGCCTCCAGGATCAGTGGATTCCTGGTGCAGGCACAGAGCCCCAGCAATAACCCTGGAGGCAAAAAAAAAAAATTTCCTGAAAGTAGCACAGACAGAAAGTGGTCTGGCTGGACTTTGGATCTTGTCATTTCAGAGCCGTCCTCACTCCCGACTAGTAAGCAGTAGTGTGTTATGGGCAGTCCCTTGGTGATGCATACACAGGGGCTGGGAAGCTGGCTGAATGGGACAAAGTGCGGCTGTGCCAAGTGTGTGGTTCAGGTCTAAGCCCAGCCCCTGCCTCAAGGAAGGAAGCTTTGGTGCTATGGTTGGGGTCTCTCTCTCTCCTTCTCCCTCTCTCTCTCTCTAACAAATGTTGACTTGAGCCCCAGCACCACATGGAGGAAACTCCATGGATGGTAGAGTGGGTTGCTGAGGTGACCATCCTTATCTGCCTCGCTTTGAAAATTAAATTTAAAAAAAAAATTTTTAAAGGCTCATGAACTGTGGATCAATGCATGTGTGAGGCCTCTGGTACCACACAAAATTGTTTAATTTCAGAAATGAAAATGGAAACATTGTCAGGAAATTGAAGCCTGGTTCAAAGTTACAACAATATTGCTATGGTTGAAATATAAAACTTCGAAATCATGATTTTTTTTTCTAGATAAAATTCCTCTAAGTCAATGTCTTTATATAGAGTATTTTTGAAAGTTACTTTACTATCTTTTATTAATACATTTCAGTGACTTTATAAAAAAGAACAAAAAAGTTCAACAGTACTATTCTAGGGAAATTTTCATTTCCTTTGGAAAGTTATTTACTGCTCCCTCCCTCCCTACCATTGCTACTTTATAGTGAGGGCAAGGTCCTGAAGAGGCCCACAAGAGGGCTTATGATGACATTCCTGGTGGAAGTGACCAGTGGTGGTGAAGAGGGTTTATTGGAGGTCTAGGCCCATCACATCTGTATGGGAATCCAAGGATTCCCTGACTAGAGCCCCAGATGCTGGGGTGGTCTGGTACTGACCCAAAAGGCCATTATTATGCGAGCCAGTCTCCTGCCCTTATATAGCTTTTGTAGTCCTTTATCTGAGGAGCTTAAGACTTTCTCCCAGTTGTTAAAGCATTGAGTGTCATTTGCTGTATCCAAACTGATATTCGGTGTATGGGGTCGGGCCTCCAGTTGGGGAGGAAATACACCTAGGATTTTAGAGGGGTATAAGTTTTACTGCATTGACTTATTTGATGATTCTAGCAAAGATTTTCATAGGACAATAACTGTTCTTTAGTTGATAAATATTTTTTCCCAGTATATCTCTTGGCCAATTGTATACAGTGTTTCTTCTAAAGATTATCAAGGGGCATTCTACCTTGCCACTTGAGGAAGTCTGGTCCTAAGATAAGTGCAGCCTGCAATGTTCCCAGCTGTGACCATGAACTGTGAGCTCAGTCTGACAGGGACTCAGTCTGACAAGTTACACAGGCACCTGTGCTAAATGTGAATATATATGTGCCCTGGGCCAGGTCAATAGGGTAAACAGTTCATTGTATTTATGTATTTTCTTCAAGTTTGGAAGTTACTCTGACCAATCCAGCTTTCTAGCCCCGTTCTCAACTCTGACACCATCTTCCCAGACAGTATTTTTAGTTCACTTGCATGTTAGCTATCAAGCTCAAGCAAAAATCACTAAAGTCAGGGTCCCCTAGGAATATACCTCAAACAGACTTCCTAGCTTCATTCTACCCTAAGATCCCTATTCTCATCTGCTCTATTCCTCTTTTTTGGTTCCTGTTAAGAAATCATTTTGTCCTACTTCATATCATAACTGGCTTTCAAACACTAAGTTGCAGATGCTACTATGATTCCATCCTGACCTCCATGGGCAGATGACCTCACAAAAGTGTCCTGGAACCTGACGTTTCCAGATCCTTGCCTGCTAGGGAAAGATGGCTGGGGGTAGGGGCCGGGTGGTGGCGCACCTGGTTCAGCGCACATGTTACAATGTACAGGACCAGAGTTCAAGCTCCCAGTCCCCACCTACAGGGTGAAAGCTTTCTGAGTGGTGAAGCAGGGCTGCAGCTGTTCTCAGTCTCTCTCACTCTCTATCAGCCCATTCCCTCTTGATGTCTACCTGTTTTTATCCAATAAATAAATAAATAAAGATAATGCAAAAAAAATTCTTTTTAATGGGCTGGGGATATGGATCAATCTGCCAATGTCCATGTCCAGTAGAGAAGCAATTACAGAAGCTGGTCCTAACCAATTACATAAAGTAATTTGAGGGGCCAGGTAGTGGCACACCTGGTTGAGCACACATGTTACAATGTACAAGGACCCAGGTTCAAGCCCCTAGTCCCCATGTGACAGGGAAAACTTCACCGGTGATGAAGCAGTGCTGTAGGTGTCTCTCTATCTCCACCTTCCTCTCAATTTCTAGCTTTCTCTAGCTGATAAAAGATCTTTGGTCCATATTCCGAGAGGGGGGAAAAATGATAGAAAATGACCAAAGGGTTCTGAACTCCAATTCCATCAGAACCCAGTGAGAAAAGAGGCGGAAAAAAGAAGTACATTTGGAAGTAATAACAGGTGTAAGACTGACTTACAAAGGAAGAGAAGGGTAGTCGGGCAGTAGCGCAGCGGGTTAAGCGCATATGACGCAAAGCGCAAGGACCTAAGGATCACAGCTAGAGCCCCCAGATCCCCACCTGCAGGGATGTCGTTTCACAGACGCTGAAGCAAGTCTGTAGGTGTCTGTCCTTTTCTCTCCCTCTCTGTCTTCCCCTCCTCTCTCCATTTCTCTCTGTCTTATCTAACAATGACGACATCAATAACAACAACAATAAAAAACAACAATGGCAACAGAGGGGAAAATAAATAAATATAAAATAAAAGAAAGGAAGAGAAGGCAGGACAATAGAAAAAAAGGCCAATATATATAAATATAGTTATAGAATTAATAGTCAACCCATATCTGTGAACTTAGGAGAACCACTGAAGTTTCCAATGGAGGGAATAGGACACGGAGCTCTGGTGGTGGGGATGGTGAGGAATCACACCCCATTATGTCACAATTTTATAAATCTACATTAAATAACTAGTAAAGAATTATTTACGGGCAAGGATAGAGAGCATAATGATTATGCAAAAAGACTGTCATGCCAGAGGGTCTATCGTCCCAGGTTCAATCCCCCACACCACCATAAACCAGAGCTGAGCAGTGCTCTGGTTAAAAAATAAATAGAAATTAAAAAAAAAGAATTATTTACTGCTCAGAACAGTCATAAATCAACAATATCCTGATCACTTAAAGGAAGAATTTGGAATTTCTCACATGCACTTTGGTGCTGCATAGATCTAGCATCAAATCCTGAATGTATAAACACAATTAATAGCTGTAGTGTCTTGGGGAAATCATTTTTATAAGGTTACAAAGATTTAAAAAAATTTTTTTTTTAACCAAAGCACTGATCAGCTCTGGTTTATGGTGGTGCAGGGGATTGAACCTGGGACTTTGAACCTGGGCATGAGAGTCTCTTTGCATAACCATTATGCCATCTACCCCTTCCCAGGTTACAAAGACTTTTCATATGACATAACAAAATATAACCTGCAAGGCAGTGAGGATAGGGGAAAACATACTGTGAGGTGCCTTTCACTTTTACAGCTAGGTGGTGAGAATGTGACTTATCACAGCCATTCTGCAAAAACCACAGCATGACCTAGAAAAATGGAACATTTGATATACACTGTGACCTAACAATTTCGCTGGGTAAATGTATTCAAGATTTACACTGTTCAATAAGAAAAGTGGTTCAGTGTGTGTGTTGCATGTATGAGGTCCTACTTTTGATCCCTAGCACATCAGAGAGAAAAAAAGACAGTGAAGCAGATTCCATGGACTGTAGGACTATGCTTTGTATGCTTTCTCACTCTTACAAAAATAAAAAAGTGGGGAGTCGGGTAGCGCAGTGGGTTAAGCACAGGTGGCGCAAAGCGCAAGGACTGGTATAAGGATCCCGGTTCAAGCCCCCGGCTCCCCACCTGCAGGGGAGTCGCTTCACAAGCAGTGAAGCAGGTCTGCAGGTGTCTATCTTTCTCTCCCCTTCTCTGTCTTCCCCTCCTCTCGCCATTTCTCTCTGTCCTATCCAACAACAACAATAATAACTACAACAATAAGACAAAAAGGGCAACAAAAGGGAATAAATCAATAAATAAAATATTTTTAATTTTTTTTAAAAAATAAAAAAGTGGAAACTGGACTGGGAAGCGGTACAACAAATGTTTCACAGGCATAAGTCCTGGTACTGCAATGAAAAAAGATTCAAAATGCTTTCAAGTTGTTAAAATTGTGCTGCTATACACAGACCTCTTTGGATTTGGTGAGCTTACTTCTTTAGGATTTATCTCCAGAAGGGTAGGGAGAGGGCTGGGAGGAAGGAGCCAGCTTTGAGGTCCTGGTGGACAAGGATCTAAGCTGGTGTAGAAGTGTTTTGTAGACACTTATCACACTGAGATGAGAAATCCTACCCATATGTCAACAACTGAACTATAAATCATTATAACCCCACAATAAAGTGGTAAAAGATAATTCAAAATGAATTCTAAAACCAGTTACTGGAAAATTTTTAAGTGCATTTGGAACAACTTACATATATATTTTTCAACTGTGAATTTTGTGAAATATAAACAAATCAACCATTTGTATTTATAAAAAGCAGTACATCAATGTTCTATTATGTGTAGACTTAAGAGAGCAGATAGCTTAGTGGTTAAGCAAAAAGGTTTTCTTTTTTTATATTTATTTATTTCCTTTTGTTGCCTTGTTTTATTGTTACAGTTATTATTGATGTCGTTGTTGTTGGATAGGACAGAGAGAAATGGAGAGAGGAGGGGAAGATGGGGGGGCAGAGAAAGATAGACACCTGCAGATCTGCTTCATCGCTTGTGAAGCGACTCTCCTGCAGGTGGGAAGCCTGGGGCTTGAACTAGGATCCTTACGCCTTTCGCTTTGCGCCACGTGCGCTTAACCCGCTGCGCTACCCAACTCCCACAAAAAGGTTTTCATGCCCGATGTACCAAAAGTCCCAGGTTCAATCCTCAGCACCACCATATGCTGGAGTTTAGCAGTGCTTTGGTTACAAAATGTAAAATAAGCATACACTGCATGGAATTTTAAGATGTAAAATATTTCATTAGTTATCTTTTAATACTAATTAATCAGGATGATTATCTAGAATATGCTTGGAGAGATAAAATAAATGTGACTTATAAATATATTGCCCCTGGAAACTCTCGAATGAAGATAACAAAAGAAGGAGGGGAAATAGGCTCCAAAGTCCCAGGGTCAATCCCTTGCAACACCATAAGCCAGAGCTGAGCAGTAAAAAAAAAAGATGACACAAGACATAATAGACATATAAGAACATTTTAAGCTACAGGGTTTATGTTAGCTACAAACTGAAAATGAGTCAAATGTTGAACAGCCAATTTTTTCCATAGATTTTATTAACCAGAGCACTGCTCAGTTATGGTTTATGATGGTATGGGGACTGAACCTGGGGCTCTGGCATGAGTCTTTTTGTATAACCATCACCTGGGGATATGCTATCATCTGCTGGGGGACAATAACAAATTAATTATGAAAGGATCACACCATGAAATAGTTCACAGTGAAAGCGAACATGCGTGAATTTTACACATACAAACAAGATGAATCAGAAAAAATGGATCATCGAATACACTAAAGGATGTGATTGTATATGGCAGGCTAGGGATCAGGTAAGATCCCACAGGAAGCGTCTAAGGGAACTGTAGTTAATGTACCCCAAAGAACTTTCTATTCGCACCCTCAGGAGTCGCCACCAGATTTTAGTATCATGAACATTCTGTAGGGATTTATGTAGTAAGGCCCATAAACAACTGTGATGTCTAAGATGTTTCTTGCCCCTTCAATCAAATCGGGGGGGGGGGGGGGAGGGCTGGGTAGTAGTGCACCCAGTTGAGTGCACTTGTTACCACACACAAGGACCTAGCTTTGAACTCTGAAGCAGGTCTGCGGGTGTGTAGCTTTCTTTCCTTCCTATTGTCCCCCTCTCCTCTCAATGTCTCTCTGTCCTAACAAAATAGTAAAAAATGGCCACTGTAACCCTTTAAAATAGCCTTGTTCCACAGAACAAACTAAAATATGGTGGTGCTGGGAACAGCTCAGCAGTGGAGCACTAACAGGAGATTTCAGGTTGGCTCCCCCACACCACTAATGCCAGCCTGAACGGTGCTCTAGCCTGGATCTCTCTCAGAAAAATGAGCGGCCCAGCATGTGGGTCAATGGCTGGAGCAAAGTGTCCCAAGCAATGCAGGTGCCAGACTGTGGCGGTCTCCTACCATCAGTAAATAGATGCTGAAAACATTGAGCTAGCAAGACAGTGCACTTGGGATAGTGCGCTGCTTTCTCCTGTGCACTGCCCCACCCTGAGGGAGGAAGCTTTGGTGTAGCGGTCTCTCTGACCCTCTGCTTTTCTGTCTCTATCTGAAACAAGAATCTAAAGATCCCTAGAACTTGATAATGTGACAACTTATGACAATTACTCAACAAGATTGATTATTGAAGTTCCAGAGCTGTTTAATCAACAACAGCAAGAAAACTAGCCCAACAAAAGAGGGAACATGTAAACATAATTTTTAATCTTTTTTTTTTTTTTTTTACCAGAACACTAGTGCAGCTCTTGTTAATGGTGGTGCTAGGTATTGAACCTGGGACTTCTGGTGCCTCAGGCATGAGAGTCTTCTTGCATAATCATTGTGCTATCTATCTAGCTCTTCACCATGAAATTTTAAAGAATTACTGGGGTTGAGGAAGACAGCAAATGACACTGCAAAAGGCCTTTCATGCCTGAGGCTCTGAGGTCCCAGGTTCCACCCCCAGCACCCTCATAAACCAGAGATTAGTAGTGAGTGGTCTGACCTCTTTCACCAGCAGTCCTGGAAATGTATTCACAAAATCAACTTACAAATTTGGTGGAGGCGTGGGGGGAGAGGGGTAAGTAGCATAATGGTTATGCAAACGGATTCACATGCCTTAGGCTCTAAGGTTCAATCCCCCGCACCACCATAAGCCAGGGCTGAGCAGTGCTCTGGTTAAAAAAAATTTTTGGCGAAGACCAACCTCCACTAAAGGAGGCTGCCGTACTTCCCGTGAGAAAGAGGGTCACGACACAAGTAATTTTACTGTTTACCGAGACCAAAGTATCTATCACAACTTTGCCTCCTTACACACATACTCCAGTGTGTATATA
The DNA here is from genome assembly GCF_950295315.1 of Erinaceus europaeus. Lineage (NCBI taxonomy): Eukaryota > Metazoa > Chordata > Mammalia > Eulipotyphla > Erinaceidae > Erinaceus > Erinaceus europaeus. Next base: position 33,676,961 of record NC_080168.1, read on the forward strand.
CCAGGGGATTGAACCTGGGACTTTGGAGCCTCAGGCATGAGAGTCTGTTTGCATAACCAGTATGCTATCTACCCCCACCCTCTAAGATGTTTCTTGCCCCTTCACTGCCACCCCAAGAATCAAATCTGGGGGGCTGGGTGTGTATATACCGGTGTACACACCTGCTATATAAATACAGGGATAATTTTGTATACTGCTTTTCTAATAAACATTCGTAGCAGAAAAAAAAAGTAATTGAAACTGTAAATGCTTTCGATCAGGCATTATAATGATCAATCATCCCTATTTTCGAAAACAATTTTTTTTTTTAACTTGGGAGCTGTTCTACTTCATTCGATTCAGAGAAACTAGGGGATGCATTGGATCGACCTTCTCGTGGTGCATCCCGTGAGTACCCATTCATCGGGGAAACTGACGATCCTTCCTAGCCGACTGAATCCACATGGATCCCAGTCACTTTCAAAGCCAGCAACAAGCAGCTCCTGACAGTTTTCAAACTGAGGCTGTTGACTAGCTACGGAAGAAGGGCAAACGCTAGAAGAAGAAGAAGAGAAACTAGCACAGGGTGCTGGGAGTGGGAGCAGAGGGGAAGAGCGCCGGCGACCCCGCGCTCTGCGTCCTCGGTGCAGCCCGCGCCACCGGCGCTTCAGCCTCTCCTCCCAGTGCTTCCGTCGCCTTCTCTTTCGAGCTGCCCCCTCTTGCCATCCTTCTCCATTCCATCTCTCTACCATTCCCAAAACAGAGGCTCGTGTTCATTACCACACAAGAGGTGCCCCGACACCTACTTTACCTGACAGCAATCTGACCTCTCAGGACACTGAATATTCAACCCTCCAGCAGGAGGCAACCGGAAACGTAGATTGTAACCTGAAGTACCTTCCGGCAAGAAAGCAGAGAAGCTACTTAACGTTCCGGCACTGGGTCACACATTCTTGGACCAAGGGGCATTTGCAAAAAGAAAGATGGAAGTCGACATTTTTATTCCCACTACAGCTGTGAATACGTAGTCTAAGATAAGAGAAACTGTGGGGAGAGATAGAAGGGGTGCCGGGGGCGGAAAGGCAGAGAAGAGACTATGTTTCCCTAGCTTGCAGACCGGAATCCTTAGGTATTGCACAGAGGGGCGGGCCGCGGACATACTCTAGCCAATAACCGGGGCTGTTGTTTAGAGCGTGAGACCGTCCAATGGGAGAGCAGCTTATTGCCCTGCAGTTGGCAGGCTGCTGCGGGAGGCGGTGGCGGCAAGAAGCCGGAGGCAGCGGGGTGACAGGTAGGCGGCGGCGGTGGCGCCGCTGTCTTGGGGGCAAGCCGAGGGCTAGAACTGAAGGGACCTTCTTCTTCTTCTCCGCTTGCAGGAGCTCGACTGGGGCTCGGACGCGGGTCGAGTGGGAAAGGGGGTGGTGGGTGGCTTGGAAGCCTGTCGTGACCCGGCGGCAGGCAGCTGGGGGGGTCGTGGCGGGGCCGCGGCGGTTGCGGGGATCGGCGGGCGGAGGACGCGGCACCTGCGGGCGGCGCGATGCGGGGCGCTGGCGCTGCTCAGCTGGCTGCCTCCTGCCCGGGGCTGTGCATTATGTAACCGCGGCCGCCCTCCTCTCCCCGCGCTGCTAGCTCGCCCCCCCTTGCAGGAGAAAGTCTTGCAGCCTATTGATGTGTCGGAATAGCCTGCCTGCCTCCTCTTCTTCTTTTTCCTATCTCCTTCCCCCCCCTTCTTCCATCTCCCCCGGCTGCTGCGCTTCGTGCCCTGCAGGCTCTGCAGGGGAGCAGTCACGAAGCGCCGAGCTTGGGATGGACTGGGCTGGGGAGCTGTCAGCTGGACGCGAGCATGTCCTGGTTCATGCTCTCGTAGTCCGTGGGTTTGTTTGTTTGTTTGTTTATTTGAAGGGCAAAGCTGATCAGGACTTTTTTTAAAAAAATCCTCAGGAGCGCGGAGAACCTAAAAAATAATCTATAGTACGAGGTAAGTGCAAGATGGGGAATGGCTAGAAAAAGAGCCAGAATATCTTCATTCACCTAGATGCTGTGCGTGTTAGGGGCTGGGACAACGAGCTGGTGACTGTGACTTTGAATGGTTTGCTTCTTTTTTTTTTTTTTTTTAAGTCTGGAAACTAGTTGTGAGTATTTCTTAGGTGTAAATGTTATTCTTTACTAGCCTCTTAGTGGGAAAATGTGTTTACAGAAATCATTCTGAACTGTGTGGTTTGTTTTGTTTTGTTTTTTGCCCCTCCCCAAGTTTTTATAATTGCATGATGACATACATAGCTCAGATGGGAATTTTGTTCAATTTGTGTTATGGAATAGCAAACTACATTATTAATTTTCTGGCTCACCAGACACCGTTTTAAAAGAAGCATTGTGAAATTGTTAAAACGTAGGTTGCTTGAAATGTTGCCGTTAGCTTATAAAAATAAGAATGAATGTGATGTCGAATCTTTCCAAACTGGTTTTAGTACTGTTGATAGAAAAGCTTTGAAAGGTGCGCCGTTAGAGTTTATTCTAAGGTATTTGGAGTACTAAGATGTTTATCATTGCTTCAGATGAAATTTTTAATCTGGTGTTTTTAATTTTTAATCCTTCATTCTTTGCCTTTTCTTAATCTTTCCATAAGAATAATACTGTCTTAGTCACAGAAGAATACATGTGCTTCTATTTTAGATGCAATACGTGTGAGTACCTGTGAACAAATTTCTGCTATTATGCAGGGTGGTGTGTGTCTTTCTCTGTGTGTTTCTTATTATATAACCAGTCTGCTAGGGCTGTCTTTGAGAACTAATGGTTTATTTTGAATGGCCAGTAGGTGTCATTGTAGAATGTAATAAAATTGAATACAGAATAGGAAATTACCAAGTGGTTTAGAAACATTACTCCAAATTAGAACATTGTACTTGATTGGTTATTTATAACTAACTAGAAGTTCTGTTCTCTGACACATTTAAGTGTTGGAACTGTTTATAAGGAATTTGAAACAGTGGCAATATAGATGTATAATCACTTGTTCACTTATTTATTTTTAAGATGTTACTTATTTATTAATGAGATATATAGGAGTAGAAAGAGAAAGAGCCAGGTGTCACTCTGGTACATGTACTGCCGGAGATCGAACTCTCAGCCTCATCCTTGAGAGTTCTGAACACCCCTTTATTTATTTTATTAACTTGAACAGAGAGATAAAGAGCCAGACATATTTAATACTCAGAATTGAGCCTGGCATATTTGATACTCAGAATTGAACTCAGAAGCACATGCATGTAAACCTCCCTGTACCCTCTGTGCCACCTACTGGGCCATAGGAGGTAGTTGTTCTTAAATTGAATCTTGAACGCTGATTTTTAAATCTTTTTTCATTAAGCTGTCTTTCTTCTTGACATGTAGTACAGACTCAGGTTGGTTTTTCTTCTTTCTTCCTTTGGAAGCCCCCCTGGGCTTCGCTGGTCTTCAGTTTTCAGATGGAGGCAGGGAGAGACAAGGAAGAAGTGCCATGGTATTCCATGGCACTTGGAGAACTAGAAACTAGGTCCTGCATAATAAAGCAGGTACTGTCCTAGGTGAGCTAGCTTGTTGACCTCTGCTTAAATTTTTTAAAATATTTATTTGCTTATTAATGAGAGAGGAAGAAAGAGAAAACCAGAGCGTCACTGTGGCACATGTTAAAGGCAGGGAGTGGGCCCCAGACTTGATGCCACACTGTTTGGTTATTTTTAACATAGAGTTTTGTAAACTTACGGTAGTTTTTTTTTTTTTTTTTTTTTTTTTGAGTTCTACAATGATTGGGACTTCCAGCTTGTATACTTTTTATTATTATCTTTATTTTATTTATTGGGTAGAGACAGCCAGATATTGATAAGGAAGGCAGTGATAGATAGGGAGAGAGACAGATACTTGTAACACTGCTTCACCATTCATAAAGCTTTCCCCCTGCAGGTGGGGACTGGGGGCTCAAACCCTGGCCCTTATGCATTATAATGTGTGCGCTCAACCAGTTGTACCACCACCTGGCCCCTAAATAAGGTGTTTTTTTTTTTTTTCCGCTTCCTGGGTTATCACAGGCACTTGGTGCCCACACTACGAACCTACTGCTCCTGGAGGCCATTTTCCCCCTTGTTGCCCTTGGTGTTTATCATTGTTGTTATTGCTGTTGTTTCTGTTGGATAGGACAGAGAGAAATGAAGAGAGGAGGGGAAGGCAGAGGGGGAGAGAAAGACAGACACCTGCAGACCTGCTTCACTGCCTGTGAAGTGACCCCCCACCTGGGCTTTGGGGAGATAACGTTCCAGGACACATTGGTGAGATCGTCTACCTGGGGAAGTCAGGATGGATTCCTGATAGCATCTGCAGCTTGGTGACTGAAAGGGGTAAGATATGAAGCAGGACAAAATGATTAATGAACAGGAACCAAAAAGTAGGAATAGAGCAGATGAGAATAGGGATCTTAAGTTGGAAAAAAAGTGAGGAAGTCTATTTTAGGCATGTTCCTAGGGGCCTATGACTTATGTAGTTTATGCTTGAGTTTGATAGCTAACATGGAGTTGGACAAAAATATTGGCTGAGAAGATGGTGTCAGAGTTGAGAACAGGGCTAGAAAGTTAGATTTGGACAGAGAGTAGCTCCCGATCTTGAAGAAAATCTGTGAATACAATTAACTGTTTACCCATTCACCGGACCCAGGGCCCACATATATTCATATTTAGCACAGGAACCTGTTTAACCTCTGAGTCCTGTCAGTCTGAGCTTGAAGTTCATGGCCACAGCTGGGAACATTCTAGGCTGCACTCATTTCAGGACCAGTGTTCTTGAGTAGCGGAGGGTAGGCTGACCAGCCTCCTATCAAGACTGGGATACTTTCTACCTTTGCTGCTTTATAGAGAGGACAAGTTCCTGGAGTGACCCACGAGAGGCTGATGGCTGTGACCAGTGATGGTGGAGAACAAACACCTCATCACAGACCCCTGCAAGTGTCAACCCGGCTTTGACCTAGCACGTTATGATTGGGCGCTCCTCAATCGCTATCAAACAGGCCATGGCCGGTGCACCCTATGTTCCATCGCTGGGGAGCCAGAGACGACCCGAACTGCCCCTGCGGCTACAGACAGACTATGACCCACATAGTCAACGACTGCCACCTCTCCAGATTCAAAGGAGGTCTCGAAACTTTACATCAGGCTCAACCTGATGCTGTTGACTGGCTACGGAAGAAGGGCAAACGCTAGAAGAAGAAGTGATGGTGGAGAGAGGGGTCTAGAGTGTTGTATGCTTTACATTGGGTAGTTCTCCCCCGCCAAGAGAATTGCATCAGTCCTGTTAATTTCGTGGGCCCGCTTGGCCCTGCCCCTAGAAAACCCGCCAGAGTTCCAGAGTGACAGAGTTAGAGAGGGTTCCTGAGTTCCAGAGTAAGAGAGAGTGCTTGTGCCGCTGCAAAGAGACAGCAGAGTTCTGTTTGGTGATTAGTTTGTCTTAGTTTATGAATCGTTGTTCCTGAATAAAGAAATACAGCTTCCCTGCCCAGCCGTTGTCTCCGCGTCTCTGTTACCCACTCGTGAAGCTAAACCGCCCAGCAAGAGCCTCCAAAATAATTTTAACAACACTAGAGGTCTGGGCCATCATATCTTCGTGGGAATCCAAGGACTCCTTGACTAGGGGTGGTCTTAGCTCACAGTTCTTTAATAGCTGACTGGTTAAACAAACTCAGAATCTGTACCATGAACTGCTGTGTAGCAATAACAACAATGAGCTATCAATACATGGAGTTTATATGTGCCTAAAATGAAAGCCTCCATCAAAAGGTTTCCGTTCCCCTTTCCTTCCATCCCTCCTTCCTCCTGTCTGGTAGAGGAAGAGTTAGAGAGTGAGACACAACAGCAAAGCTTGCTTCAGCCTTGTGGGGGCCAGGCTCCAACTTGGGTCGAACACATGACAGAGCAACACACTGTCCAGGTTTCGCTGGCTCTATATGCCATTCTTGAAATAATAGACTTGTAGCTAGGGAACTCCCTTGGTTCCAGTTCTGTATCTAGACTATGGTTGTATAGAATTGCACACATACACACACACACACACACCCACACACACCAGACCAGGGTGTGCTTACAAAGCTGGTCATATTTCAGTAACCTCATTGGATTGTTTCCATTGGAGGAAACTGGGCCAAAAAGAAGAATAAAGAGGGTTTATTTTCCTTTTTATATTATAAAAGGTATTAATGAGAAAGAGCCAGAGCATCACTGGCACGCATGTGGACCTTAAGCTGAAAGGGCCAGTGTTGTACCACTTCTTGGGCTGCTCAGTTCCTTTTACTTTTTTTTCTTTCTTTTTTTTTTTTTTTTTAATTTAACCAGAGCACTGTTCAGCTCTGGCTTATGGTGGTGCGGGGGATTGAACCTGAGACTTTGGAGCCTCAGGCATGAGAGTCTCTTTGTGTAATCATTATGATATCTACCCTCTGCCCAGGTCCTTTTCTTTTATTACTATTATTGTTGTTATTTACTAGAGTACTGCTAGGCTCTAGGTTAGGTGGGCCTATGACCTCCGAGCCTCAGATGTGGTAACCATCATGCTAGCTCCCCAGCCACAATGAAAAGGGTCTTAATGGGGTTGTTATCAGGACTAAAGTAACACAGATATGTAAGATTCTTATATAAGATCATCATCAAATGCATCATCAAATATTTAACAGACCTGGGCTGGGAAGATAGCATAATGGTTAGCAAAAAGCTTTTCATGCCTGAGATTCCAAAATCTCAGGTTCAGTCACCACTTGCAAGGACTGGCATAAGGATCCCAGTTTGAGCCCCCAGCTCCCCACCTGTAGGGAGTCCTTTTGCAAGTGGTGAAGCAGGTCTGCAGGTATCTTTCCTCCTTTGTCTCCCCTCCTCTCTCTTATCTCTGTCCTAGCCAACAACAACAGCTATGACAACAATAACAGCTACAAGAATAACAACAAGGGCAACAAAATGGGAAAAATAGCCTCCAGGAGCAGTGGATTCCCCAGCGATAACCCTGGAGGCAATAAATAAATAAACAGGGAAAAAAACATGCAATAGTAACAGCAGCATTAAAGTTTTGACTTTCAACCTATTTTGTTGTTCTTTTTTTTTTTTTTGCCTCCAGGGTTATCTCTGGGGCTCAGTGCCTGCACTATGAGTCCACTGCTCCTGTAGGCCATTTTTTCCCATTTTGTTGCCCTTGTTGGATTCTTCTTCTAGCGTTTGCCCTTCTTCCATAGCCAGTCAACAGCGTCAGGTAGAGCCTGATGTAAAGTTTCGAGACCTCCTTTGAATCTGGAGAGGTGGCAGTCGTTGACTATGTGGGTCATAGTCTGTCTGTAGCCGCAGGGGCAGTTCAGGTCGTCTCTGGCTCCCCAGCGATGGAACATAGCGGCGCACCAGCCATGGCCTGTTCGATAGCGATTGAGGAGGGCCCAATCATAACGAGCTAGGTCAAAGCCAGGTTGCCGATTGCAGGGGTCTGTGATGAGGTGTTTGTTCTTTACCTCAGCTGACTGCCAACTCTGTTTCCAAGAGTCTGGAACAGAGAAGTTCAGTGTAGGCGTAGGGGACCAGATTGGGTGACGAGACGTCAAGCGTTGGACAGGGTGGGCGAAGATATCCGCGTATATTGGCAGGTCCGGTCGAGCGTAGACGTGGGAAATGAACTTAGATGATGCCGCATCCCGACGAATATCTGGCGGGGCGATGTTGCTAAGAACTGGCAGCCATGGAACCGGCGTGGAATGGATGGTTCCAGAAATTATCCTCATGGAGGAATATAATTTGGAATCGACCAAGTGGACATGGGGGCTACGGAACCATACTGGGGCACAGTATTCTGCAGTGGAATAGCATAATGCCAGAGATGATGATCGTAGTGTGGAAGCGCTCGCGCCCCATGAGGAGCTGGCCAGTCTTGCAATGATGTTATTCCTCGCACCCACCTTTGCTGCAGTTTTTATGAGATGTTCGTGAAATGACAGAGTGCGATCGAGAGTAACGCCAAGATAGACTGGCTGGGCTTCATGCCGGATTCTCGTATCGCCAAGCTGCACATTAAGCTCACGCGAGGCCGAGGCATGGTGTAGATGGAAAACAGATGATACTGTTTTTGCAGTGCTAGGGATTAGTCGCCATTTTTTACAGTAATCAGATATCAGAGACATGTCTTTCGTGACATGTCTTGTTGAGAGAAATCTAGAGAGGGGGAGAGAAAGACAGACAACTGCAGACCTGCTTCTCTGCTTGTGAAGCACCCCTTTCCCCCTGCAGGTGGATCTGGGGGCTCAGACCAGGATGCTGGTCCTTGTGTTTTGCACCATGTTTGCTTAACCCGCTGCCTAGCACCCGGCCCCCTTTGTTGTTCTTTTTTTTTTTTTTTTTAATATTTATTTATTTTTCCTTTTGTTACCCTTAGTTGTTTTTTACTGTTGTTGTGGTTATTATTGTTGTTGTTATTGATGTCGTTGTTGTTACTTAGGGCAGAGAGAAATGGAGAGAGGAGGGGAAGACAGAGGGGGAGGAGAAGTGGGGGCCCAGGGGCTCGAACCAGGATCCTTACGCTGGTCCATGCGCTTTGCACCACCTGCGCTTAACCCGCTTTGCTACCACCCGACTCCCTTGTTGTTCTTAAAGACATTTGTTTATGAGCGGGTTGGAGAGAGACAGAGACAATAGGTCAGTAGGAGTAAGGTCTATCTTGGGTAAGAATTAGTGGTCTTTGCTGTGCTTGCTCTCTGTTGACTGCCAAGTGGCTGTTAATAAGCGCTTCATTCACTAGACACAGATTGTGTTTTGTGCCAGGCAGTTAGGAACTAGGAATAGAAATCCAACTGACAGGTGACTCTTGCTCCAAAGAAGTTATGACTTGATAATAGGACCAAGGAGCTTGTAGATAGGATTTGGAAAACAGAAGCTACTAAGCCAGAGAAGCTATCTCACTGGATAAAATACCTGGCACACAGCCCATGTTGAGCTCTAGAACCCCATGGGAGATGCCAGGGAATTGTGGGACGCTCCAGTGCTATCCTATCCCTTTCTCTGTTTTTCTGCCGGAATGAAAAACGGGTCCAGGAATGGTGAAATCATGTGTGCTCAAGGCCCCTGCTCTGTAAGAGACAGTTTAAAATAAGAAGCTTAAATTGGATAGATCCTTAGAAGATGTAAGTCTGTTTTTTTAATATTTTGAGAAATTTCCTTGCTGTTTTCCATAAAGGCTCAACTAATTTACATTCCCACCAAAGGCATTAAAGTGTTCTTCTTTCTTCCACATTCCTGCTAGTGCTTATTGTTTCTAACATTTTTAATGGGTGTGTGTAATTTTTAGTGGATTCTGTTCCTCCCGGGTGTTAAGTGGTATCTTCCTGTTGACTTGATTTGCATCTGTCAAGAAAAAAAACAGGGAGTCGGGCGGTGGCGCAGTGGGTTAAGCGCACATGGCGCAAAGCGCAGGGACGGGCGTAAGGATACCGGTTCAAGCCCCCTGGCTCCCCACCTGCAGGGGAGTCGCTTCACGGGCGGTGAAGCAGGTCTGCAGGTGTCTATCTTTCTCTCCCCTCTCTCTCTGTCTTCCCCTCCTCTCTCCATTTCTCTCTGTCCTATCCAACAACAAAGCAACGTCAACAATGGCAATAATAACCGCAACAAGGCTGCAACAACTAGGGCAACAAAAAGGGGGAAAAATGGCCTCCAGGAGTGGTGGATTCATGGTGCAGGCACCGAGCCCAGCAATAACCCTGGAGGGAAATTAAATAAATAAATAAATAAATAAATAAATAAATAAATAAAACAGAGGCAGGCGGTAGCACAGCGGGTTAAGTGCAGGTGGTACAAAGCGCAAGGATGGAAGGATCTTGGTTCGAGCCCCTGGCTCCCCACCTGCAGGGGAGTCACTTCACAGGTGGTGAAGCAGGTCTGCAGGTGTCTGTCTTTCTCTCCCCCTCTCTGTCTTTCCCTCCTCTCTCCATTTCTCTCTGTCCTATCCAACAATGACAATATAAATAACAACAATACTTAAAAAAGGCAACAAAAGAGAATAAATAAATATTAAAGAACAACTTAATCTGTGCACACCTATGTTCATTGCAGAATAATGAGTATGTACAGTAGCCAAGATTTGGGAACAACTCTAGTGCCCAACAACAGGTCGCTGGCTAAAGAAGATGCAGGGTATAGCCAGTTGGGTACTGCTCAACTTTAAGGAAAGAACTCTTGCTATTTCTGAAAAAGCCTCTTGAACTGACGGGAAGTATTAATGGAGGACATGGGTTGGTCTAAGGAGGGTCACGCTGACTGGAATAAGCTAGACAGACAAATACCAAATGTCGTCACTCAGAAGCACTCTGTCTGGGGAGAGCTGGAAGGGCTTAAGAAGGGCTTCAGGACCCAGCGCTGGACAGCAGGAGGACTTGGTAGAGACAGTGTGCTGGGGAAGATTTCCAGGAGTTGTTAAATTGTACCTGAGACAACAATCTTGTAAAAACATTTATTTCCTCAATAACGGTAATTTTTTTTCTCAACCAGAGCACTGCTCAGTTATGCTTATGGTGGTAGACCTGGGTCCATTATGTTCTCTTTCTGCCCCCAAATAAAAAATATTTTAAAAAGAAGCTGAAATTGGAGAATCAAAGAGTATTAATAGAGATAAATCTCAGCGGGGGAGAAGTAGTCATGAACCCAGGTTGTATTTTGATGTTTGCAACAACTTGAATTTGATATAAAATACTTTTGACGTCTACAGATCAAGTCACAGAAAATATTGTGTTTTTCTATTTTTTCAAGTTTATTAATCACAGAATTTTGTGGAAGGGTTGGCAGTCTGAACTGGCTTGAAAACTTGTGAGTTGTAGGGGGTCGGGCGGTGGTGCAATGAGTTAAGCACACATGGCACAAAGCACAAGGACCCACTCATGATGCTGATTCAAGCCCCCAGCTCTCCACCTGCAGAGGAACAGCTTCACAAACAGTGGGGCAGCTTCATAAGCGGTGAAGCAGGTCTGTAGGTGTCTATCCTTCTCTCCCCCTCTGTCTTCCCCTCCTTTCTCAATTTCTTTCTGTCCTATCTAACAACAACAAAATGGAAAAAATGGCTGCCAGGAGCAGTGGATTCCTAGTATCGGCACTAGAACCCCAGAGATAACACTAGAGGGAGAGGGAGAGAACTGGTGAGCTGGAGGGCATGGAGGACTTTAAATTGATAGGGGTCAGAGAGAGCGCTCAGCAGGTAGGTTATATACTTGCCTTACCATGTACAGTCCACGCTTCAGTCCCTGGCACTGGGGTGGGAGAGGGGACTGTGGTACCCTGGTGTCTCACACCCTCTTTTTCTGTCTGAATTAAAAGTGGTCCTGATGCAGTGAAATCACTCTGTGTACTTCCCTTCCCCCAGTAAACAATTAAACAATTACAGGGGCACGGGTGGGAGTAGATAGCATATTGACTGCACAAAGAGACACCCATACAGGAGGCTCCAAAGTCCTAGGTTCCATCCTGGCACCACATAAGGCAGAGCTGAGCAGTGCTCTGGTAAAAAAACAAATATAAGGTAGAGTTTAGGATTTGCATGCCTGAGGAACCTAGTTTGATTCTTGGTGCTGCATGTCCTAGAGTGGTGCTTTGGTGCTTTTTGAAAGAAATAAAATCATTTAAAAGTGTCTGAGGGCCCAAGTTCTATCCCCAGCACCACTATAGTCCAGAAGTGAGCTGTACTATAATAGTCTCTCCAAACAATGCATATCTTTAAAAAAAAGTTGCTAGTCCTCTTGGCCTTAGCACCATGTTCCTGAAAGCCTCTGCTCGCCAAGAGCCAAGTGGAGGAAGAAGCGAACGCACTGAAGCACAAAAAAGAGAGACAAGGCACATGTCCAAGTCCTCTCGTGCACCCATGGGAGCCTCAAGAGCACAAACAGGAGTTCCAGAGGCCAGAAGCGCTGGGACAGATTGGACTTTGGTGCTACAGCTTAGAACTTGATTCATTGGATCATGAACCTCCACCAGCATCTGCCAATGGGCCCTGCTTTGAGGGCCCTTCCTTGCTCATGCCAAAACACACTCCCTTCCATTCCTCTGGACTTGACTTTCTGTTCTCATTATGGCTGGATGGAACCCACGTACAATATATCATCTCTTCTGCTACTTAAGCCATGGCGGGGGGGGGGGGGAGAAATCGATGGAGTGGCGGGGGAGATAACAGAAGGACTTTGCAAAAAGACTTGGATGCCTGAGGCTTCCATTCCCAGCTTCAGTCTCCCTGCATTACAGTGCACCTCAGGTGAGCAGTGCTCTGATACAGACAGACAGACAGACAGACAGACAGACAGACAGACAGACGTCGATAGACTAGCCTGCTAAGCAAAGGCTTGCTAGAGAAGGTGGCTGGATCTGGACCTCAGTGGAATAGGGTACTTAGGCTAGAGGGTAGTTGAAGGGCATTCCAAAGAAGATAGTCATTTAAGAAGTTTGGCACTGTGTGGAATTATAAATCAGCATTGGTGACAGGAAATCTGTGTTGAGCCAGGCTATAATTTTTATTCCCCCCTGACCAGGCCATTCATGAATAAAAAAGCATATTGAACAAGCACAGATGACAAATTGTCTAGCAGAACTGTAGGTCTGCACCTTTGGTCATCTCTTGAGGCATGATAAACAAATGCTTGAGGGCTGGGGTAGTAGCATGATGGTTATGCAAAGAAACTCATGCCTGAGGCACTAGGGTCCTGGGTTCAATCTCCAGCACCACTGTAAACCAGAGCTGAGCAGTGTTCTGGTCATTCTCACTCTGTATTTTTCTCTATCTCTCTCATTAAAGTAAGGAAATAAAATATAAAACCAAATCCAACTGCTAGAGAATTTTCACAGGAGAATTTTCCTTTTTTCCTATACTTACAGCCACCTCTATGTACAAGCCATCCCTGACTTCTTTCTGTGATCGCAGGAACTTGCTAAGGGCATAGACATTTAGTAGACAGGTATCTCATGGGTGTCTGTTTGATTTTGAGGCTTATTTATGTTTTTAGGCCCTTCTCTAACTTCATGTATATATAAGTAGCAGAATCAATTTATATAAGTAATAATAGTCATCATTGTTAATGAATGTCTTAAAATAAGATCTCTAAATTTTTTTTTCCTTTTCACCTGCTTAGTGCTGGCTTGTAGTGGTGCTGAGGGTTGAACCCGGGACTTTAGAGTCTCAGGCATGTCCATGTTTTTGCATAACCATGAGGCTATCTCCCTGGTCCCAAAATAAGTCTTTTCATGTAAAATCTACTGCAAATCTGGGTGACTTCAGGGCAGCTATTTTCCATATGCTAGATCAGCATTGCATTTCTGTATTTACGTTTCTGTGATCATACTGGCAGGAAAAGACTAGACTAAGAGACACATACTGGCAAGTAAGTGCCTCTATTGGAATCACTTGTGCCCATTGATCAGAGTAAGTCATGAGTTCACATCTGACTTGAAGACAGTGTACCCTGTAAAAGAGCAGCTAGTGTTTGACCTGCAGTATCACCTCCACTTAGTAATGAGTGTTGGTGGCACAATGAGCTTTATGATTTGGGGGGTCAGAACACCCATTCTTCAAAGTAGATCAGATAGTGGGTCAAGTGGTGGTACACCTGGTTAAATTACACATGTTGCCATGTGCAAGGACGTAGGTTCAAGCCCCCAATCCCACCTGCAGGGAGGAAGCTTCACAAATGGTGAAGCAGGGCTGCAGGTGTCTCTATGTATCTCTCCCTCTCTCTCGCTCTCCCCTCTCAGTTTCTGTCTGTCCAATTTAAAAATGTTTAAAAAGATGTGGTCGAGGAGATGGCACAGTGGGTAAAGCACTGGACTCTCAAGCCTGAGGTCCTCAGTTCAACTGCTGGCAGCACATGTGTGAAATCTCATTCTTTCTCTCTCCTCCCATCTTTCTCATTAATAAGTAAATAAAATTTTTTTTAAATATGTTTAAAAAGAAGGGGCCAGGCTGTGGCACACCATGTTAAGCACTCATGCTACACTGCACAAGGAACCAGGTTCAAGTCCCTGGTCCCCACTTGCAGGGAGAAAGCTTCATGAGTGGTGAAGTAGGGTTGCAGGTGTCTCTCTCTCTCTCTCTCTGTGTCTCACTCTCTTATCTCCCTCTCCCCTTCTCTGTCTCTGTTTAACAAATAATTAAAAATTTTAAATGTTTTAAAAAACAAAAAAAAAGATTAATAGTGAGGTGAAAAACAGAAGTAGTAGATCAGATCACATGATCACTTGGTGCTCCACGATCAGTCCCCACCAGGACTCAAAGACAAAGCAGGCAGGCGGTGGGGATAGCAAGCCACTCAGGACTGCAGGAAGCTCTTTTTTAAGACAGTTGATTGGCAAATGAAGACACTGTCTTATTCTAAGCTGTGGTTCTCAGCCAGGGACGTTTGTGTTCCCTGGGGTCTATCTATGTTTGAAGACATTTCGTTTGTCACAACTTGTAGACGTGCCTCTGATGGGTACTGCGCGGAGGCTGTGTGCTGCCTTGAGCTGTGAGTGGTGCAGAGCCCCTCATGGCATGCTCTATCAGAATAGGTAGGAGGTGGGAAGGCCTGCTCTCTGTGGGACTCTGTGCCCAGTGGTCTGCGTTACCACAGGGCCACCACCCAGCCCCTGCAGAGTTATCTCTAAAGGCCACTTTGACTTCTGGCACTTCCCATGCCCCCAAGCTTCCTTTTAAGTTGGCAGTTTTCTGATGTGTTCAGGAAATGGGACACAGCAGCACTCTAAAATGTGGTTCATGTTATTTCCAGAATCTAAAGAAGCCGACTAAGCATCGTGTTTCTTTCTAACTGGTGGTAGCAGCTTTTCCTTTATTTTGAAGAGAATATCTTGACGTTCTCCAGACAGGTGGCAGTGCCAGGCATCTAAATTTCTCCTGATTCTACCCTCCTATGGGATGCATGTATCTTTGCAAGGTATCCTACTGGGCACGTAACATAAGCATGATGTTTTCAGTATTACACCGCCAAATGATCTGTTGGAACTGTACCCCCTCCCTTTTTTTTTTTTTTTTTTGCTCCCAAGGTTATTGCTGGGGCTTGGTGCCTGCACTATGAATCCACTGCTCCTCATGACCATCCTTTTTTTTTTCTTTTTAAGATTTTATTTATTAATGAGAGAGATAGGAGAGAGACAAAGAACCAGACATCACTCTGGTACATGTGCTGCCGGGGATTGAACTCGGGACCTCATGCTTGAGAATCCAATGCTTTATCCACTGTGCCAATTCTCGGACCATGTGACCATCCTTTTTCCATTGTTATTACTGTTGTTGTTGCTGTTGTATAGGACAGAGAGGAGGGGAAGGTAAAGAGGTAGAGAGAAAGATAGACACCTGCAGACCTGCTTCACCACCTGTGAAGTGACCTCCCCCCTGCAGGTGGGGAGCCGGGGGCTCGGACCAAGATCCTTATGCTTTGCACTATGTGCACTTAACCCAATGTACTACCACCCGGCCTCTGGTACCCCCTTTTTTAGAATTAAATCCTTTTAGTCTAGATTGACAGAAACCTGACTTCATTTACTACCATGGATCCTTGAGCAAGTGACTGAGCTGATCAGTGCCTTTTTCTAAAAATTGGGATGATAGTAATACTTACTGTGCATAGTTGTAAGCAGATAAAGTATACAGAGTAGTGTTTACATGACAGCTGTAATATAGAAAGAGTATGTTTCTAATCTTAGGATAATGAAAGCATAAAAGACATGATAGCGTGAAGGAAAAGAACGATTGCAGATTTAACCAGCAGTTCTCTTAAATCTGTAAATCTAAAATCTTGACTCTTTTACAGTTCAAAAAGTAGTGTTCATAAATCTATTCCTGTAAATCTGGCTTCTTACTCTCTGTAAATCTCTCTTACTTGAGGTACTAGATCATAGTTTTTTGGTTTGTTTTTTCAAATATCTTTGACCTTCAGGAAGAATTTTTTAATTTAATCAGTTAGCTGGGTAAGTACTACAAGGTCACTCAGATCTGTGCAGCCTGAGTTTGAGCCCTTGCATCCCTTGGGAATGCCACAGCCCCAGGGGAAGTTCTGGTATTGTGGTGTCTCCCTCCCTTTCTTTCTCTATACCTGACATAAAACAATGAAAAAGTGGAGTGGTGAAAGTGGCGTGTGTGAAGCTCCAGTGCTTCGAAGAAAAAATAACAGTTCTGTTGTTTTTGATGAGCACTGCTCAGCTCTGGCTAGTGGTGCCTCAAATCAAATCTGGTACCTCTCCCATGCAGGCCCTGGGCACTGACTTTGTGCTGTCTCTCGAACTCTAACATTAATAGAACTAACAATGCTGGCACTGAGAACCGAGTACTCCTGGTGGTCTTTTATTTTCCTCCTCCCCCTCCTCCTCCACTATCTTCTTCCAATAGAGAGAAATTGACAGAGGGCAGGGAGACAGAGAAATGGAGGGCTTAACACCCAGTTAAGCACACATAGTACAGTGCAAGGACCCGCACAAGTTGTAGTGAGGCACTGTGCCCCAGCAATAATCCTGGAGGAGAGAAAGAGAGAGACTGACCTGGAGCCCTGCTGCAGGGGGGTGGGGGGGTGGGGGGGCTTGAACCCAGGGCCTTGCACTTGATGACAGCCTTAACCTGGTGCGCCACCGCCTGACCCCTTTACCCTTCGCTACTGTCTTCTCATTTCTTTTTCAGACTGTTGTTTGTTTGCATATTGTTGTTATTTTACCTGCCAGGTCACTGATCAGTTCTGGCTTGTGGCGGTGCTGGGGATTGTGTCCTGTTTGCTCTAAAACCAGTTCATGGAGTGGCGTAGGAAGTGGCCCAGTGACTAAAGTGCTGAACTTAGAAGCATGAATCAGCTCCTTGGCGTCATGTGTGCCAAGTGGTGCTCTTGGGGCCTCTCTCTTGTACACACATGTGACATGTGTGCATCTTCTAAATACACTGGACTTTCAACCTTACAGTATTAGGCCCTATGATGTCATTGGTGGGATTTTTTTAAATAACTTCTTTTTCTTTTTTTTAGATTTTATTTATTTATTAATGAGAATCATAGGAGGAGAGAGAAAGAGCCAGATATCACTCTGGTACATGTGCTGCTGGGGATTGAACTCAGGACCTCATACTTGAGAGTCCAATGTTTTATCCACTGCACCACCTCCTGGACCACTCTTTTTTGTTTGTTTGTTTTGTTTTTTAACTTTAATTCAGTAGAACAGAGAGAAATTGAAAGAGAGAGCAGATAGAGGAGAGAGAGACACCTTCAGCTCTGCTTCACCCCTTGCAAAGCTTTCCCCCTGCAGGTGGGGACCAGGGTCTCGAACCTGGGGCCTTGGGCACTGTAGTGTGTGCGCGCTCAGCCAGGTGCACCACTGCCTGGCCCCCAGTGATGAGATTCTTCACCTCTGCTCAGCTTCATCAGCTTCCCCTTGATTGTTAGTGTATGAAGGTGCTGGCCCTACTACTGTACTTGCTGTGTGTATGAAAGAAACAGTGGACAGTGTTGCTTTCCTGATAAGATTCTCCGTAGTGTGTTTACATGGGTGAGGAGCTCAGAACTACCATTTAATTGGGATTTGACTATTTCAGGGGATGTGATTAAGTTGAGCATGAAAAGGAAGGAAGGAAGGAAGGAAGGAAGGGGAGGGGAGGGGAGGGGAGGGGGAGGGAGGAAAGAAGGAGGGAAGGGAGGGAGGGAGGAAGGAAGGAAAAAAAAGAAAAGAAAAGAAATCGGGGCCGGGTGATGGCGCACCTGGTTAAGCAGATGTTACGATGGGCAACAACCCAGGTTCCAGTCCACGGTCCTCCCTTGCATGGGGAAAGCTTTGCAAGTGTGGAAGCAGGGCTGCAGGCGTGTCTCTGTTTCTTTCCCTCTTGATTTCTCCCTTCCCTCTTGATTTCTGGCTGTCTCTATAAACAAAAAAAAAAAAAAAGGGAGCCGGGCGGTAGCACAGCGGGTTAAGCGCAGGTGGCGCTAAGCGCAAGGACCGGCATGAGGATCCCGGTTCGAGCCCCTGGCTCCCCACCTGCAGGGGAGTCGCTTCACAGGCGGTGAAGCAGGTCTGCAGGTGTCTGTCTTTCTCGCCTCCTCTCTGTCTTCCCCTCCTCTCTCCATTTCTCTCTGTACTATCCAACAACGACGACATCAACTACAACAACAACAACAAAAAAAGACAGGGGCAACAAAAGGGAAGATAAATTTTTAAAAAATTACAAAATAAATAAATAAATAAATAAATAAAAATAAGATTTTAAAAAAAGAACATTTTGGGGGCATTTGTGGTAGCGCAGCAGGTTAGGTGCACATGGCATGAAGTGCAAGGACTGGCTTAAGACACCCGGTTTGAGCCCCCAGCTCCCCACCTGCAGGGGAGTCACTTCACAGGTGGTGAAGCAGGCCTGCAGGTGTCTTTCTCTCTCCCTATTTCCCCCTTCTTGATTTCTGGCTGTTTCTGTCCAATAAACAAAGATACTTTTAAGTTTTTTCTAATATTTATCTATTCCTTTTGTTGCCCTTGTTATAGTTATTATTATTATTGTTGTTGTTGTTACTGATGTCGTCATTGGATAGGACAGAGAGAGATGGAGAGAGATGGGGAAGACAGAGAGGAGGAGAGAAAGACACCTGCAGACCTGCTTTACCACCTGCAGGTGGGGATAAAGATATTTTTTTAAAAAGACCTTGGAGCCGGGCAGTAGTGCAGCAGGTTAAGCATGGCACAAAGCCCAAGGACCAGAGTAAAGATCTTGGTTCAAGCCCCCGGCTCCCCACCTGCAGAAGGATCCCTTCAGAAGCAGTGAATCAGGTCTGCAGGTGTCTTTCTCCCTCTGTCTTCACCTCCTCTCTTGATTACTCTCTGTCTTATCCAACAACAACGATATCAATAACAATAACAACAACAAGGGTAACAAAAATGGGAAAAGAATGACCTCTAGGAGTAGTGGATTTTTCATGCAGGCACCAAGCCACAGCAATAACCCTGGAGACAAAAATATAAATAAATAACTAAATAAATAAATAAATAAATAAATAAACGAGGAAAAAAAAAGAACATTTTATTTATTTTGCATAGAGACCGAAGCAGATAGGGGAAAGGGAGACAGACACCTGCAGCGCTGCTTCAGCACTCTTGAAGCTTCCCCAGAGTTGAATCCTGATCCTCTGTGCATCGTAGTACTCACAGGGTATGCTGCTGCCCACCCCCTAATGTGACTTATTTACTAGAGCACTGCTCAGCTCTGGTTTATGGTGGTGCTGGGACTTGAAGGGGATGGGAGAAGTCTCCAAGCCTCAGGCATGAGAACTGTTTGCATAACTACTGTGCTACTCCCCTGCCCCAATTTATTTTCCGTATCATTTGCCGTGTTAGATTTTGTTGTAGTTCATTGGTGGTGACTACTTATGAGAAAAAAAAATGTACTTTCAGCAGTCGGAAAATCATTCTCTGATTTAAAACTTGTAACATGGTTTGTGGTAAAGCTTCAAGTACTAGCATTTTGTGTTCTTTTTAAAAATTATAAAATTTTCACTTCTGTGAAATTCATCCAAAATTACAGTTATTGGTACTTTCAATTTATGCTTGGTATTGAAGTTTTTTCTTCTTCTTTACTTTCATTTCTTGTATTTGATAGGACAAAAAGAGAAATTGAAGCGGGTGGAGGTAGAGAGGAAGATTGAATGAAACACCTGCTGACCTGTTTGTCACCTGCAGGTGGGGACCAGGGACTTTATGGAAGTATATGCTAGTTACTATAGAAAAAAAATGTGTTCCGTAATTATTTGTTTCATTAGATAGAATGTATTATAAATGTCTTGTTAAATTATTTGTACTACATTTTTGAGATTATCTCAATCTTTCATAGATTTTTATTTTTCATTTTTTATAGAGTTGGAAATATATAAGTCTCAACAAATGAATTCCACACTTGACTTCTGCTGCATTCCTGTGCCACCTCCACCATTAGAAAACTGATCTGAGAACAGAGGTAAGTTTACAGGCCTCAGCTTTTAAAGGCTAGAGAGTGAATGTGCTGCCCATCCATTCAGCCTTTTCAGAATTTCAGGAAGGCAGCTGATATGCTTGGCTGAGTACACACAACTTGTAAGAGCCCAGGTTTATTCCCCTGCCTCAGCCTGCAAGAAGAAAGCAATATGGGTGGTGAGGCAGAACTGCAAGGCTGGCTCTCTCTCTCTCTCTCTCCCTTTCTCTCAATATTTTATTATATTTTATTTTATTTTAATGAGGGACAGATATTGAGAGAGATAGCAGAGGACTGCTCAGCTCTGGCTTATAATGGCGCTGGGGATTGAACCTTCAGAACCTCAGACATGAAAGTCTTTTTTTTTTATTAATTAATTTTTAATTTTTTAATTTATCTTTATGAATTGGATAGAGATAGCCAGAAATTGAGAGGAGGGGGGAGATAGAGAGGGAGAGTGGCGGAGAGATACCTGCAGCCCAGCTTCACAACTTGTGAAGCTTTCCCCCTGTAGGTGGGGCCAAGGGCTTGAACCCAGATCCCTGTGCGTGGTAACCTGTGCACCTAACCAGGTGTGCCACCACCCAACCCCAGCATTTCTCTTCTAATAGTTTTATTGTTTAACCTGTTTCCCAAACTGTGCAGTTACTAAACTAGCAAATTACCCAGCATAATTATTTAGTGATACCTAAATCCATGCTGCCTAGTAGAATTTCTATGATGGTGAGTGTTTAGATTTAAATAGCCACATGATGCTATTGGTTGCTGTATAACATAGTTCAGCTCTGTTTTCCCCTGGGTAATTCGGTATTGACAGTAACAGCTCATCTTAAGTGCTTACATTTCATCCTTAGACCTTGAAATATTTTCATAGTAGTCAGTCTATATTTTTGAAAAATTTCAGTAACAAAATTATATTTGTTTCATATGCTTCCTACTAATTAGAATTTTGACTGTCCAATAACTTTTGTTGACTAGGAATCCTTGAGCACTTACTACAACTACTATTTTTTACCAGAGCACTACTCAGCTGTGGCTGATGGTGGTTCTGGGAATAGAACCTGAGACTTTAGAGCATCAGACATGAGAGTCTCTTTGCATAATCATTATGTTATCTATCCCTGCCCTTATTTAATCTATTTTTAGGGAGGAGAAAGGTGCCAGGTGCCAGGAAGAATCCAGAGCCTCATACAAAAGTATGCATTGTGTTATTGAATTCCTTAACTTATTTAATATTACATTAAAATATTAGATATTTAATTTATTTATTTAGATTTCTTTTTAAAAACATTTTTAGTTATTTTTTTACTAGTGATTTAATGATGATTGACAAGATTGTAGTATAAGGGGTACAATTCCATACAATTACCACCACCAGAGTTCCATATCCATTGAAAGCTTCCCTATTTATCCCTCTGGGAGTATGGACCAGAAATCTTTAGGGGTGGTCTGGGAGGTGGCACAGTGGTAAAGCTTTGGATTCTCAAGCATGAGGTCCAGAGTTCGATCCCCAGCAGCACATGTGCCAGAGTGATGTCTGATTCTTTCTCTCTCCTCCTATCTTTCTCATAAATAAATAAAATCTTTAAAAAAAAATCTTTAGGGATACAGAAGGTGGGAGGTCTGGCTTCTGTAATTGCTGCTTCACTGGGCAAGGGTATTGAAGGTCAATCCATACCCCCAGCCTGTTTCTGCCTTCCCCTAGTGGGGCAGGGCTCCAGGGAGGTGGGGTTCCAGGACACATTGGTGAGGTGTCTGCCCAGGAAAGTCAGGTGGGTGTCATGGTAGCATTTGCAACTTGGTGGCTGAAAAGCATTAAGATATAAAGCAGAACAAATTAGTTAATAATCAAAAACCTAAAGGTAAGAATATAGCAGATGAGATTTGGGGTCTTTATTTATTTAGATTTAATTGTGGGTATCTTGTTCATGCACAAATCCATACTCTGGGCCAATATTTTTATTATTTTTATTTTAATCAGAGTTCTGCTCATCTCTGGCTGATAGTGATGCTGTGGATTGAACCTGAGGCCTATGGAGGCTAGGAGTGGCATAGTAGATAAAGCCCTGAGCTCTAGCAATAGGTTCCACAAGGTCGACCCAGCACTCTGCCGAGATCGGGCGTGTTCAGGGAGCTGTGACTGTAGACCCCAGAATTCACATAGTCTAGAGTGATGCTTCCTTTGTTTTGTTTTTTTAAATTATCTTTTTATGTTTATTTTCCCTTTTGTTGCCCTTGGGTTTTTTTATTGTTATAGTTATTGTTGTTGATATCATCGTTTGGATGGGACAGAGAGAAATGGAGAGAGGAGGGAAAGACAGAGGGAGAAAGAAAGACACCTCCAGATCTGCTTCACCCCCTGTGAAGCAGCCCCCCTGCAGTTGGGGAGCTGGGGGCTTGAACTGGGATCCTTACACCAGTCCTTACACTTCACGCCACGTGCGCTTAACCCACTGCGCTACCTCCCGACTCCCTTAAATTATCTTTATGTGTTTATTATTGGATAGAGACAGAGAGAAATCAAGAGGGGAGGGGAAGCTAGAGAGGGAGAGAGGCAGAGAGACACCTGCAGCCCTACTTCACTCATGAAGCTCGCCCCCTGCAGGTGGGGGCCAGGGGCTTGAACCCAGGTCCCTGCACATGGTAACGTGCGCTCAACCAGGTGTGCCACCTCCCTGCCCCCAGAGTGATGCTTTTTATCTCTGTTTTGTTTGTTTTTATCTCCCTTTTTTTTAGATTTTATTTATTAATGAGAAAGATAGTAAATGAATTTTTTTCTTTTTCTTTCTTTTTTTTACCAGAGCACTGCTTAGCTCTGGCTTATGGTGGTGTGAGGGATTGAACCTGGGACTTCGGAAACTCAGGCATGAGAGTCTCTTCGCATAATCATTATGCTATCTACTCCTGACCATAAATAAACTTTCATTTGAAGTGTTTTGAAGACATTTGAACCTTAAATTCAAAAGCGTTTGTTTTACTAGGACAGTGCTCAGCTCTTGCCTTCTGGTGGTGCTAGGGATTGAATCTGGTTGCTCAGAGCCTCAGACATGAAAGTCACTTTGCAGAACCATTCATTATGCTGTCTCCCAGCCCAAAAGTTTGGTTTTCCTTTTCACTTATGCTTATTTTTGATTTCTTGCATTTCACTGTATATATGTAGAATGTCCTCAAGTGATCCTTCTGTTATAAGCAAACACTTAATGGGTTAATGTTTTTTCTTTATTTAAAATTATCTTTATTTATTTATTGGATAGAAACCGTCAGAAATAAAGAGGGAAAGGGGGTAAGAGAGAGAGAGAGAGAGAGAGAGAGAGAGAGAGACTTGCAAACCTGCTTCACCACTCACAAAGCTTTCACCCTGCATGTGGGGACCAGGGGCTCAAACTCGGATCCTTGCACATAACAGCATGTGCACTCAACCAGGTGCACCACCACCCGGCCCCAGCTCTAACAGTTTATAATGTTCCCAGCAACTATACTTCAAAGAGGCAAAACCAAGCTTGCTGAATGAGATCAAATTGCACATCACTTAGGACAAATGTTGCTGGCAGGGCTTCACTGGGGCACCAAAGCTGTATGACTCTCTACTTCTGGTGCTTTTCCCCCTTTATTTCAGTTAGAGGGTGAGAGGCACCACAACACTACCCTGCCCCGGCCAGCAGGGCGGTGAGCAGGGGCTAGCAACCCAATGAGACCTGAAATGATAGGGACAAGAGACGCGAAGAACGAGAGCAAGTCAAGTTTCTGATCAAGCTCTAAATTTTATTGTGAACACAGGCATTATAAGGCTTTGGGGAAGGAGGGGGAAGTGCTGGAGGAGGAGGAGGGGGAGCAATCTTCAAAGGGGGAATGTTCCTTGCAACATACAATGGATGAAATCATGTTTGCTACCACAACTATGTGTTGTGTCACTGTTTCTGATAAATGGTCTACCTGAGGGGAAAATGGCCTGCCCAGGGGGAAATGAAACTTGTCTTGAGGGCTTCCATTGTTTCAAAGCTAATCATCTATCAAAGCAGAGAAATGGGTCCTGGCATATCCTCCCTTTGTTATAATTTTAAAATTGAGGCAGGCAATGTGGGTGAGGAGCAGAGACCCTAACAGCAGGTTTGGTGGGCTTAACCAGAGGAGGGAAGTATTGACCTGAATCCTCCCGCGGGGTGGGTGCAAAACCAACCTTCCTGCATCTTATAAGGCTCTTGGTGTCTTTTTGGGGAGGGGAGGCAGAGCCACAGTTTCTAGGGAAACAATTTTTGTTGCTGACACCAACCTCCATGCAAATCAGGTTTGCTTCACGGGGGACTCAGAGGCGGACAATAGGGTCCTCCCCCTGCAGTGCTTTGCCTTGCACCCCTTACTGGTGTCCTTGCCCTGCCAAGGTTGGATGTCTCGATGCATAATTCTGAGTTTTATGCCATCCGAAAAGGGAGGTCTGTCATCCTCAGGTTCAGCCAGGCCTCTGTCAGCCAAATCAAGTCTGTGATAATGTATTTGCAAAGGGTTTAATGCCAAGGAGTCAATCTGCTGTTTTATAAAATCAGTAATCTTATTAAAAATAAAGGGTCCTTAACAAAAGACTAATAAGGGTCTCATAAGGGGCTCTGTAGTGACTCAAGACTATTTGTGGTGGAGTCTATAACCTGTTGTAATTTGTCAGAAAATTTATGGGAGGAATATATAGAGTGTCCTAGCGTGCCACCAGCAAGTCTAAGGGAAGCAGTCAGTGGATGTGATGTCCAGGGGAAGAAACACAGCACATCTGGTCTTCTGGTCAGCGCCAACTGATGAAATTTTCTTCTTCTGGTCAGCTGTGGAACAAGCAAAACTAGGAGGCAAGGACCAGGTAGAGAAGAATTGACATGAAAATACAGGATGGTGTTTACCAAAACACAGAGGAGGTGCATACACATTAGAAGTCAAGGTGAGGTTCCTTGAATATTGAGGAATATTTTGAGAAAAGTGAGCAGTCAATAAGCATGCAAAGATGAAGTCAGCAGTGGTAGGTCAGCAGAAAGAGAAGACTTGGATAAGCTGGTGAGGTTAGCTGGAGTATATACTGCCATGGTGTCCTTTGTGGTAAGGACTTGCCAACAGGGACTCTGTGGATTTTGCAAGAGCAGTGTCATCCACCATAATAAAAGGAAAACAAACATGGACATCCAGTGTTGAAAAAAGAGAAAAAGAATATGTCTCTATGACTGGAAAAGTGTGTGGCTTTGTCAATGAGATATAATAAATGGACAATTTGAATTTTTGTAAATATTAAAAAGATTTAGTATGTTACTTCATTGACACTTTAGCCAACTGAATACTGGAGGGTGCATTACCCTTCCTTTTTTTTATTATTAATTAAGCTTAAGGGTTTTAGTTTTTCTTGTTTGAGCTGTAGCCCACATAAATTTAGAAAAAATATCAACTGAGAAAAAAAAGTTTTTTTTTTTTGTTTACTAAACATGGGCAGGTGAATTACATCAATCTGTCAGAGAGCATTGGCTTTTATCAATGGAGATTAATCTTAAAAGTCTGAATAGCAAGATCTTAATTAAACAATGTAGGAGCCAGTAAAGTGCTCTTACTATGGCAGGTCAAGCGTTATAATTTTAAGAGGCTTGTAAAAAAAATGATAAAAAATTTTAGGATATGAGTGACTTTAGGAGTCATCACACACCCATAAATAAAAATTAAAAATGTTTAGTTTTAAATCTTACCATATGAGCAGTCAGTTCTTCATGTGCAGATGTACCTATAATTATTTACTTAGGGAGAGAACTTGTACCAAGTTAATTGATGATCTAATGGTTAGAATTGACTTGTTTTTTTTTTTTCCTATGATTTTAGAAGGCTCTTCATTAGAATATACCAATATGTTATAGAAAGTCAATACCTAATGTGTTGACATGATAAAATATTTACCATTTTTTAGCATTATTTTAAACTGATTAGACAGTTTAAGCACACTATTATACCTTTAGTTTACTAAGATCTTTACTCATCACAAGGCTATCATGAGTAAGCATAGATATAAAACTCTTAATAGATTTTGTTCCTTAGAACTCTAATATGGCAACTTAAAAGGCTAAAATAAAACCTCATAGTTTAAATGTTCAAAATATTAATTTTGTTAAATCAGGATTTGCCAAAACAAATCTTCTATCAGACCAAAAACACAATGTATTACCTTAATTTATCAAGAATAAACCTCTGGCAGTGTCTTAAAACAAACCAGATAATTTTTAAAAGCAGAAAGATATAAAGAGGAAAACCAGCGCAAGAGCCTCTGGCATGTAAATAATTAACATAACTATTGTGTTATCTTTTACTAACCCAAGCCAGTTTTGCCTGTTTAGTTGAGAAAGTATTTTAAAAGCTTTTTTTTTTTTTTTTTGAAATCACTTAAACAATTTTAAGTAAAATGTTAAACTTTGTTTATTAAGGACCTTTGTTTATCACAAAGCTATCACACCCTTAGGGCAGTTATGAACAAGGGTGGGTACACAACTTAATTGATCTTTCACTTTGATTTAGATAGGTAACTTAAAAAGCTAAGATAAACCTCATAGCTGAAATGTTAAAATAAATTTTTACTGTTAACATTTCTTTTAGATGACCATTTTACACTAAATAATTTTGTTGAATCACATCTGTTGAAAAAAAAAATTTTTTATCAGGCCAGGAATAGCACGTTTAACCCTTTTTTTCCTGGCAAGGCCACTGCTCTACACTGACTGGGTTATTAGAAAGTCAGTTCAAGCATGGAATTAAATTAACAAACAGTGGCAGTTGATATTGAGGTGCTGGCAATATCTACAATTTTCACAAGAGTGAGAGAGACTGCAGAGGCATTTTACCATGCCTAGATATCTCAGAAAATCTTTTTAACTAATGAATTGATGCTGATATTAGCTATCAGAAGGACGAAACTGTCCTATATTTTACTCTGGTAAAGGTGTGCCAACTCTATGAGTCTGGATCTTTAAAACCACATTTAGCTTAACTAAATCTTATTTAAAACTTAAAACAAACTTTAGTTACTTAGGGGTTAACACACATTAATGAAAACAAGGTTAGCACAGACTTAAAACATACATTCTTGGTGAAAGGAAAATTTTCCCTTTGAAAAACCGCTTTGGTTTTTGGATTCCTAACTCACAGCCTATCTATCCAGGAGGGGCGTTTGTGGCTAAGGTACATTTTACAGTTTTAAAGAAATAAATAATTAAATTTCTATCAAAAGTGTCTACTGGTTTTCTGGTTAATAGCTTTTAAGTTAAAGAGAACATCTTGTTTGATTGATTTCATTCTTTCTCTAAGGAATAGCTTGTTAGCCAGATAAGATCTCACTCAGAACTGGTTTTAAGCTTTCTGAGAGTAGAGGGAAAAAAGCTGGATCTTTTTTGGCTGACTAGTTTTAAGATAATGCCAAATCAAGAGCCCACAGTTCTTTAACTAATTGTAAATGTTCTCTTTTTTTTTTTTTTCTCTACTAATTTTCTAAGGGAAGCTGTTTTTCATGCTAGTTGAGTTTTAGCCTTGGTGGTCTAATCAGTATTATTGGCTAAGTCAAGGACCAGAGCACAAAACGGAGGGACGGTGGTGTAGGGAGGCAGTCTGGACAAGGAAGAGCCTAGGGGTTAGGGTTAACCAGTTTGAGCCTGGCTCCGAGTAACAGGGAAAGCCAAAACTGGTTTTGATTTGGATTGTTTAGTCTTAGTTTTAGTTTTAGGGATTGGGTTTTTTGGTGAGGCTAAAAATGTAAGCTCTTCTGTAACTGCAGCTATTTCTTTCATTAATTGAAGCTGCTCTCTCCGGTCAGCAAGGACCTTGCGGAGAGTGGAAATTCCTGTAAGGGCTCCTGAGCGTGCCCTCCTGACGGAGGGATTGTCAAAGAGAGGGTCAGGCTGGAGAGCAGGGGCACGGATATAGGGAGGGGAATTAAAGGGAGGAGGACACCAATCGGGATTGTAGTATCTGGCAGCCTCTTTTTCTAGCAAAGCCTCATCCTCCGCGGGGAGTGCTTCAGGAGAGGGGGGGTTTTGTGGGAGGTTTTGTAAAACTGGATAGAGGCGGGGGAAGGAATGCTGGGTTTCACTCTCATGTGAATTAGCAATAGGAGAGTCAATGGAGGGAACTTTAGTAAGTGAGGTGGAACCTGTAGGGAGGGGAACAGGGCTTTTACTTTCATCAGGTGCTGGGAGGCTTTTATTTTGACTGGGTACCGGGGGATCAAGATCAATAACCACAGAAGGGCATGGAGATGGGGTCTTTGTCCTGGACGGCGGACGAGAAAGTTGCCGGAGGACCTTTTCACCCTCTGTAATAAGGTTTTTAATATCAGGGTGATTATTATAGATTTTTAAGATATCATTAATCAAATTCCAGTAACAAAAGGCAGAAACAGGTACACGTTCAGGACCAAAAGACTAATAGTGATCAAGTGATCATTAAGACAATCAACAATTCTCCAACGTTTCTCATTTATAGTGCCTTCCTGGGGGAACCAGGGGCAAATATTTTTAATATAATCTAAAAACTTCTTTAATTCTTTCTCTTTTTTTTTAAACCCTATTTCTTCGTGTCTTGAGTGACTCCTTGAGTCCTTTAATGAATAAATCTTGTTTGCTAAATTCATGTCCCATGGTTTTGCTTACCTCAGCCGCTGTGACACTCTTCCCCAGATGCGACTCACGGGCGGGTATTTCCGTGGCGATCTCTGCGAGTCTTTGCGTTACCCCCTCGGCCGCGGTTACTCTGTGATTTCGGGTAGGCCTACCCCCTCGATCAGCGGAGTTTCTAGGTTCAGAAGGCTTCTTTGCCCCACGCTCGGGCGCCAGAATGCCCCGGCCAGCAGGGCGGTGAGCAGGGGCTAGCAACCCAATGAGACCTGAAATGATAGGGACAAGAGACGCGAAGAACGAGAGCAAGTCAAGTTTCTGATCAAGCTCTAAATTTTATTGTGAACACAGGCATTATAAGGCTTTGGGGAAGGAGGGGGAAGTGCTGGAGGAGGAGGAGGGGGAGCAATCTTCAAAGGGGGAATGTTCCTTGCAACATACAATGGATGAAATCATGTTTGCTACCACAACTATGTGTTGTGTCACTGTTTCTGATAAATGGTCTACCTGAGGGGAAAATGGCCTGCCCAGGGGGAAATGAAACTTGTCTTGAGGGCTTCCATTGTTTCAAAGCTAATCATCTATCAAAGCAGAGAAATGGGTCCTGGCACTACCCCACTACCTCCCTTTACATGTTTTATATAATACTTTTATATTTGTCATTACTGGGACTGCACTACTCTGGGCTGATTTTTTTCAAAGAGAACAGGAGAGGGGAGAGAGGGAGAGTTCCCACAGCACCAACGTGTCTCCTGACTTGGGGGGGCTGTGCTCACACCATACACATGGCAAAGCAGGCACACTGGCTGCCTGACCTACCTCGCTGGCCACTTGCGCAGTCTTTTAAAAATTCCTATTACTGGGAGTTGGGCGGTAGCGCCGCGGGTTAAGCGCACGTGGCGCAAAGCACAAGGACCAGCGGAAGGGTCCCAGCTCAAGCCCCCAGCTCCCCACCTGCAGGGGAGTCGCTTCACAAGTGGTGAAGCAGGTCTGCAGGTGTCTATCTTTCCCCCTCTCTTTCTTCCTATCCTCTCTCCATTTCTCTCTGTCCTATCCAACAATGAAGACATCAATAATAACTATAACAATAAAACAACAGGGGCAACAAAAGGAATAAATAAATAAAATATATTTTTTAATTATTTCTTTTTCTTCTTATTATTATTTACCAGTACAGTGCTCAGCTCTGGCTAATGGTGTTGCTGGGAATTGAACCTGGGACCCCAGAGCCTCAGGCATGAAAGTCTTTTGCAGAACCATTATGCTGTTTCCCCAGCCCACTTGTCTTTTAGTGTTTTCATATTTTGCTAATAAATACCTAGGAATGCAGTTGCTAGGTCATGGGGTATTTCTTTTTCCTTTTCTTTTCTATACATAGGTATGATTTCTTTTTCCAGATAGATAAAGACAGAGGAGGGAGAAGAAACCACATCACTGAAGTTCCCCTAGTACTGTAGTAACCTTTTCTTAATTTCTTTAATTATTATTAAATAGAGACAGAGAGAAATTGAAAGGGGAGGGGGAGATAAGGAGAGAGACAGAGAGACACCTGCCCTGCTTCACCACTTGTGAAGCTTTCCCCCTGCAGGTGGGGACCAGAGGCTTGAACCTGGGTCCGCGTACACTGTAGTGTGTGTGCTTAACCAGGTACGCCACCGCCTGGCCCCCTGTATACTCTTATGTGGTGCTGGAGATTCAGGTGTGGGCTGTGTGCATGGCCAGGCATGCACACCCTGCAAGTTGGGTGGCCATACCAGCCTCTGCCACATGTGCCTTATTCTGGTAGTCTGTCTGGTAAAAGTACCACAAATAAGAGAAACATTTGTCTTAAGTGATGTGCAATTTGATTTCATTCAGCAAGCTTGTTTTTGCCTCTTTGTAGTATAGTTGCTGGGAACAAGTGTTAGAGGAGGGGACCGGTTGGTGGCACACCTGGTTGAGCACACATGTTGTGATGCGCAAGGTCCTGGATCTGAGCTCCTGGTCCCCACCTGCAGGGAGAAAGTTTTGCAAGTGGTTAAGCAGTGCTGCAGGTGTTTCTCTGTCTCCCTCTCTATCACCCCCTTTCCCTCTTGATTTCTGTCTCTATCCAATAAATACATAAAGATAACTTTAAAGAAAGAAAAAAAGCATAAAAAAGTATTAGAGCACTAGGCTTCAATCTTAATAAAGGAAACTTATTTTTAATATGAAATTTTAGTTTTAGTTTGTTTTGTTTTACCTAGAACACGAGCTAAGTTTTTCCTTCCTTGAAAGGCACAGTGGTCCAGTAGATGGCCCAGTGGATAAAGCATCTGACTCTCAAGCATGAGGTCCTGAGTTCAATCCCCGGCAGCACATGTACCAGGGTGATGCCTGATTCTTTCTCTCTCCTCCTATGTTTCTCATTAATAAATAAATAAAGTATTTTTTAAAAAGAAGTCTTTAAAAAAAGGGGGGCACACATTAGTTATCTCTGATCTCTGTAAGGAATGCTATCCTCAAGTTCAGTGCTTTTTTTCTTTCAGAGAAAAAATTGGGATAAAAGGTAGAAGAAGATGCTGGGAACTGAACGTAGTGTTGTGGAAGAATGGTTATCAGAATTCAAGGTAAAGTGGACTGGGCTTAGAAGTTGTTGTGGGGAGTCGGGCGGTAGCGCAGTAGATTAAGCGCACATGGTGCAAAGCAAAAGGACCGGCATAAGGATCCTAGTTCAAGCTCCTGGCTCCCCACCTGCAGGGGAGTCGCTTCACAAGCAGTGAAGCAGGTCTGCAGGTGTCTATCTTTCTCTCCCCCTCTCTGTCTTCCTCCATTTCTCTCTGTCCTATCTAACAACGATGACATCAGTAACTACAACAATAAAACAACAAGGGCAACAAAAGGGAATAAATTTTTAAAAAGAAAAAAATTAATAAAAAAGAAGTGTGTTGCAGTCCTTTATATAAGTAGTATGTTTTAATCTAGCTCTTCATTTTAAAAAAATATGAATGAATGAATGAGTGAGTGAATGAATGAATGAATTCATACAGAGAGGAGAGAGAACCAGAGCATCACTCTGGTACCTATAATGCTGGGAATCAAACTCAGGACTTTATGCTTGAGAGTCCAGCACTCTACCTACCACACTACCCCTGGCTACTATATTGTGACTTACATTTTTATTTCTAGTAGTTATTAATCATCTAGTAATTAAATAGAAGGCTATATAGTTTGTGAACACTGGAAATAAATACTGTAATGCTAAATGCAAAAGCTGAAATAGACATTCTACATCACCATCATTGTTAACCAGAGTACTGCTCAGCTCTGGCTGGTATTGGTGCTAGGAATTTAACTTGGGACCATGGTGCTTTAGACCATAACAACTATACTATTTCTCTGGCCCTCCTACATTAGTATTTTTGGGTTCGCTTAAGGTGCTCCATTTCAGTATATTTTGGTATAGTCTAATTTCAACTCATTTTCATGATTAAGAAGAACTGTGTGGTGTAACATCCTAACTTACCAACCTATGTGATTATATCTCTTATTAAGTGATTTTGCTTATTTTAGTTGACCCCGTTAAAGACCTTTTCCCAAGAATTTATGCACAGTGAAGTCCCTGACTTCTCTAGTGTAAAGTTTGCTTTTTGATTTCCTTTGCTTTTTCTTTCAGGCGTTACCTGACACTCAGGTCATGAATTATGCAGCAACTTTACACCGGAAAAAATCCCTGGTACCAGCCCTCTATAAAGTAATTCAAGAGTCAAATAATGAGGTAGGAGGAATTGTAGGAAAGATAATTTCAATATAATAAATGTGTGTGTAAGAGCACACACATTTTCTCTCTTTTGAAAAAGTCTTCGTGAAACAAAGAAGCTTCCTGCTGTTTCCATTCTGATAGTCGCTTTGGCTTTCTCCTTGCCCTTCCTCCCTCTCTGTATTTTTAATGCACTTTTGTTCTTATTGAACACAATATGTATTGCTTCTTGAACTGAGTGATCAACATCTTAGACAAGTACTTATTTGAACCTTTTCTCAGTTTGCTGTTTGGGGATATTTTTTTTTCCTTTTTTTGGAAATCACATTTTAACTATACACTGAGCTTTATTTAACTGTTTGTGGTTATTTTCTTGTTAGTACAGAAGTCTAATCAATGAACTCAAACTAGCAACTTGAAATAATACTGCTAGTAAATCTAGCTTGAAAATAGTCAGAGAAAGCTTTTTGCCTGTTTAAGTCTTATTGGTCAAGAACAATACACTTAGAAAAAGAATGTCCTGTTTTGACTTTTAATAGAAAGGGGGGAATGCAGCTACTACCTGTGTTAACTGATAGAAAAAGCACACATTAGCTTCCATCAACACAGCCGTATGGCATGGTTGTATCACCCCTGCATTCATGTCTGCTTTGAAGTGAAAATGAAGAAGGGAACACACAGGAAAGTAGCTTCTTATCTCCCCAGATACAGCCTGCAAGAGTGCCTCTGCTGTGTACTGGAGTGAGTTTGAAGAAGTTCAGGTAATCATCTCCTAACCAGAAGTTTAACTAAAAATGCGCCTCCAGTTGTCCTCTCACTAAAAGCTTGCTATTGACCACTTTCCTGCCTGTCTCCTGAATTTGGATGGGCTTCCAGTTAGACTTGCCTCTGCTGCTGTTTCTAGCAGCAATTCAGGATGTGTTTGCTTCTTGTTCTCTTGCTGTGTATTTGTGGATATTTTATGGAATGTCTTGATGTGGGCATATACATATATGCATGTCCTTCTTGGTCAGAAGTTTTCAGATTTATCTTTGAACAGTGGATATGTGTATTCCCTGCCCTGCCCCTGTTCTGCATTGTCTTAACATGTAAGCTTTGCTTATTAAAATTTGTTTCATGCTTTCTCTTTAGAGTATATATTCTTGACGGGCAGTGGTCACATATTTATATCTGTATTTATTACTTCTCTAGAATCTAGTATTTGACTGCACACAGTGAACATTTAAATACTACTTGGTTGAACAACAAAATAGAAAATGGCTGGGGGTCGGGCGGTGGCGCAGTGGGTTAAGCGCATGTGGCACAAAGCGCAGGGACTGGCGTAAGGATCCCAGTTCGAGCCCCTGGCTCCCCACCTGCAGGTGAGTCGCTTCACAGGCAGTGAAGCAGGTCTTCAGGTGTCTATCTTTCTCTCCCCTTCTCTGTCTTCCCCTCCTCTCTCCATTTCTCTCTGTCCTATCCAACAATGAATTGCGTCAACAAGGGCAATAATAATAACCACAATGAAGCTACAACAAGGGCAACAAAAGGGGGAAAAAAGATGGCCTCCAGGAGCAAAAATGGCCTCCAGGAGCGGTGGATTCATGGTGCAGGCACCGAACCCAGCAATAACCCTGGAGGAGGAAAAAAAAAAAAAAAAGAAAATGGCTTCCTGAAGTGCTGTCGTTTTTACTAGAACTACAATTGTATAAATTTGGTTTCCTTCTTTTATACTTTATATTATCATACTTATCATAGATATATTAACGCATATGTAAGACAGTGTCATGGGCAGAGGTAGAAAAATGAACAACTTGGGGTCCGGGAGGTGGCACAGAGGATAAGGCATTGGACCCTCAAGTATGAGGTCCTGAGTTCAGTCCCCGGCAGCACATGTACCAGAGTGATGTCTAGTTCTTTCTCTCTACTCCTATCTTTCTCATAAATAAATAAATAAAATCTTTTTTAAAAAAAGAAAGAAAAATGAACAACTTAAGAGATGCAGACTCAAGACCAAGCCTTCATTTTAATCGGCCAATTGCCTCATCACATCTGCTATCTTTATGTCCCTTCTTCTGTCAGGTGTTAAAATTAAAATTGCCACTTATTCTTTTCTTTTTTTAATTATTATTTGTTTGTTTAACCAGAGCACTGCTCACTTCTGGTTTATAGTGGTGCCAGGGATTGAACCTGGGACTTTGGAGCCTCAGGTGCGAAAGTTTGTTTGCGTAGCCATTTTGCTATCTACCCCCACCCCTGCTGTATTTTCTCCTTTCTCTTCCTCTCCTTCTAGATTCCTTAGCCACTGGCAGTTTTCAACTCCAGGGAAACCTCCATGCAACCCATTAACCTGTATCAACTTTTCATGATCTGATTACTTCTGTTCCTCCTCTCAAGTGTCCCTCTTCTTACTATTTCCATCTAGCTTTTCAGTGGCTCATCATGACATTGATTCTTTTGCAAGCAGCTTAGCTCCTGTATTGCTTATTCCCTTAGTTCAAGTTCACTGTATAATATCAACCCCGGGTACAGCCCATTCATTCATCTATGTCATGCCTGCACTGGAATGGCTGGACATAATTTTATTGACTTCGGTGTAGGGTTAAAATATCAAATGGGCTCATTACTGCTTTGCAATCTTGCTTTGTTCCTGTGTACACTGCCCCACTATTCACTGTACATGTTCTACTTCCTATGTACTTGTACTTTTCAGTTTGTCATTAAAAAAGAAGGAACTGGGGGCCG
This sequence comes from Erinaceus europaeus, assembly GCF_950295315.1. Lineage (NCBI taxonomy): Eukaryota > Metazoa > Chordata > Mammalia > Eulipotyphla > Erinaceidae > Erinaceus > Erinaceus europaeus. The sequence continues at coordinate 33,711,953 of NC_080168.1, forward strand.
GGAGGTAGCACAGCAGGGTTAAGCACACATGGTGTGAAGTGTAAGGACCTGTGTAAAGATCCCGGTTCTAGCCCCTGGCTTCCCACCTGCAGGAGGAATGCTTCACAAGTGGTGAAGAGGTCTGCGAGTGTCTATTTGTCTCCCCCTCCCCTCTCAATTTCTGTCAGTCTATTAAATAAATAAATCAGTAAATAAAAAGACCGCCAGAAGCAGTGGATTCTTAGTGCCAGCACAGAGCACCAGCAACCTGAGGCAAAAAAAAAAAGAATCTAGTAGTTACTAAGGTAGGAGGTGTATCAGTGTCTTAGCTTTAGAATCATATTGCTTTAAAACAGTATAACTCATAATCAGCATAACATCTGTTGACTTCTAATTTACAGTTATAAAAGTGATTTTATTCTAGAATATTAAAATTTTACAGATTTGTTGTATCCAAGCATATTTCCAAATGTATATGCATTATTTTAATTCAGAATAGAGATAAGCATGTAAGTTACTGAACTGTTTATTTTGTAAAAGCTAGTGCTATTTATCTTTAATATTTATTTTTAATATATTCTATGGATTTATTTATTGGTTAGAGACAGAGCAATCAAGGAAGAGAGAGAAAGAGACCCACAACCCTACTTCAGCCCCTGCTGGAGGGGACCAGGGTCTTCAACTTGTAACGTGTGCTAAACAGGGAACACCACTGCCTGGCCCCCTTTATTTTATTTTTTTTTCGGTGTCCCCCTTTATTTTATTTTAATATGAGAGGGAGAGGGAGAGAGAATATATGAGTACACACAGAGGGAGAAAGGCCAGAGCCCTGCTCAGCTCTGGTTTCTGATGGTGTTGAGGACATCAAAGTCTTTTTGCATAACCATTATGCTATCTTCTCCACTGCAAAAGTAGTATTATATCTTTGTTTTTGTCCTCACTGGGTCCTCCCTTCCCCTAGTTGACTTCCTGAGAGAGAGACACAGAGAGAGGACAGACACACCCACCCTACCTCACAGCCCTGAAGCCTCCTGTAGGGCAGTGAGAGCCAGTCTTAAACCTAAGTTTTGCAGCACCTTATCTAAATGAGCTTTTTTGCCAGCTCACTAGTGTTAATTTTTAGTTTAAAAATATCTCATAGTTTGCTGTGTTTTATCTACTTTTAACAATCATAGCCAGCCTATATAGTCTGCACTTATTCCAGTGAGAAGTTCTAAGTTGGTAGTATATGTTTAGGAAATAGTGAAGTTTATTTATCAAAAAGTTTTAAATGTTTTTTAAATTTTATTTATTTTTATGAGAGCAAGCTTGACAACAGAACAGCTCTCAGCTCTGGCATATGGCAGTCCCATGAATGAACTTGGGACCACAGACATGCAGATCCTGTGAGCTGCTTCCCCATCTAGGGAAGTTCACTTTGCTCGTTTCCTTCAATTTGCAAGGACATGAAGTTCTTCATGAGTCATTCTGTAATTATCACATGGAAAATATCCAGTTAAACATTCAAAGGCTCTTTCTATATTTGTCCCTTTCAAAATCTTTCACATATAATAGAATTTAAGTCAGCCCTAAAACATAAAATTAATTTTAGTTGCAACTATTTAAAATACTGGCATTTTGGATGTTCACATATAAGTTGCAAAGCCCTTTTCTCTACTGAGTGCTTAGTAGTGTTTCAATTTTGTTTGAGTTGAGGCTTGACGTTGATTTCCACAAGGTCATTAGAAATTATTTTATTGGGAGTCAGGCAGCAGCGCAGTGGGTTAAGCACAAGTGGTACAAAGCACAAGGACCAGCCTAAGGACCCTGGTTCGAGCCCCCAGCTCCTCACCTACAGGGGAGTCCCTTCACAGACGGTGAAGCAGGTCTGCAGGTGTCTATCTTTCTCTCCCCCTCTGTCTTCCCCTCCTCTCTCCATTTCTCTCTGTCCTACCCAACAACAACATCAATAACAACAACAATAATATCTACAACAATAAAACAGCAAGGGCAGCAAAAGGGAATAAATAAATATTTTTTTAAAAATTACATTATTATATTTATTTTTTTTCAATAGATTTATTTTTTAGCAGAGTACTACACATCTCTGGCTTGTGGTTGCACATGGGATTGAACCTGGGACCTCAATTTTTACATGACCATTATGCTGTCCACCCACTCTGAAATTACAGTAGACATTTGATTAACATCACACTGGGAGTGAGCTCATGATCTTGTGTAGGTTGCAGTCATACTGAGCAGCTTCCCTGGTCCAGTTTTTTAAGTTTCTTTGAGGGGAAGAAGTAGAAGGAGAGGAAAGACATAACAGCATCGCTCCACCATCCATGAAATTGCCCTAATGCCATTCATGGTACTCCCATGTAGTGCTGAGGCATTTAACCAGGGTTCAGACCTAGCAAGACATGCTCTCTAGCAGGTGAGCTGTCGTCTGGTCCCCAAGTAACTTTTTAAAGTGAAAAAGAATACTGGTAGGGCCAGGTGATGGCACATGTTTCAGTGCACAAGGACCCGGTTCAAGCCCCCAGTCCCCACCCGCAGGGAGAAAACTTTGCGAGTGGTAAAGCAGTGCTGCAGGTGTCTCTCTGTCTCTATCCCTCTCTATCACCCCCTTCCCTCTCGATTTCTGCCTGTCAGTATCCAGTAAATAAAGATAATACAAAAAAGAAAAAAGAAGAGGAAGGATACTGGCTACTAAGACTAGAGAAGGAAATGGCTGGGAGATCGCTCACAGGTAGATTCCTAGAAGCCAGCTTGGTGGTAGGCACACGTGAGGCTTTGCATTCCTTTCCTTATGTTACATAAAATATTTTTGCACAGATGAGTATTGAGGATTTATGTTTAATATTATACTAGTATATGTGTCTTAAAATAGTTATAGTTGAAAAATTAGAAATAAATAATGCATTTAATTTTCCTTTTTAGCTGCTGGAGCCTGTCTGCCACCAGCTCTTTGAGCTCTATCGTAGTTCTGAAGTTCGACTAAAGAGGTTCACGCTGCAGTTTTTGCCAGAATTGGTATGGGTTTATTTACGCCTCACAGTTAGCCGCGACAGACAGAGCAATGGTTGCATTGAAGCCCTTCTGTTGGGAATTTACAATTTGGTAAGTTGAAAACAATAATTTGGGATATTTTTAAATATATATTGTTAAAGTCCTCTGAGATAATATTTAAAGAATGTTTAGGAGGAAACAAATTGATGTAGTTACTTAATTTATCTGAATTAATACAGTTTAGTAGAGATACTCAATAAGTGCTTGTGGCATTGCAGTTTGTAATGGGTGAAACTATAATAAATTATTTTGTGGCATTTATTTTTTTTTATTTTATTTATTTATTTATTTATTTTTAAATAATTTATTACTTTATTGGGGAATTAATGCTTTACATTCAACAAAAAATACAATAGTTTGTACATGCATAACATTCCCCAGATTCCCATTTAACAATACAACCCCCACTATGTCATTCATCATCTTTCATGGACCTGTATTCTCCCACGCACCCACCCACCCACCCACCCCAGAGTCTTTTACTTTGGTGTACTACTCCAATTCCATTTCAGGCTCAACTTGTGTTTTCTTTTCTAATCTTGTTTTTCAACTTCGGCCTGAGAGTGAGATCATCCCATATTCATCCTTCTGTTTCTGACTTATTTCACTCAACATGATTTTTTCAAGGTCCATCCAAGATTGGCTGAAAACGGTGAAGTCACCATTTTTTACAGCTGAGTAGTATTCCATTGTGTATATATACCACAACTTGCTCAGCCACTCATCTGTTGTTGGACACCTGGGTTGCCTCCAGGTTTTGGCTATTACAAATTGTGCTGCCAAGAACATATGTGTACACAGATCTTTTTGGATGGATGTGTTGGGTTCCTTAGGATATATCCCCAGGAGGGGAATTGCAGGGTCATAGGGTAGGTCCATTTCTAGCCTTCTGAGAGTTCTCCAGACTGTTCTCCACAGAGGTTGGACCAATTGACATTCCCACCAGCAGTGCAGGAGAGTTCCTTTGACCCCACACCCTCTCCAGCATTTGCTGCTGTTACCTTTTCTGATGTATGACATTCTCACAGGAGTGAAGTGATATCTCATTGTTGTCTTGATTTGCATTTCTCTGACAATCAGAGACTTGGAGCATTTTTTCATGTGTTTCTCGGCCTTTTGGATCTCTTCTGTGGTGAATATTCTGTCCAAGTCCTCCCCCCATTTTTGGATGGGGTTATTTGTTGTCTTGTTGTTGAGTCTGGCAAGCTCTTTATATATGTTGGTTATTAAACTCTTATCTGATGTATGGCATGTAAAGATATCCCATTCTGTGAGGGGTCTCTTGGTTTGGGTAGTGGTTTCTTTTGCTGTGAAGAAGCTTTTTAATTTGATGTAGTCCCATAGGTTTATACTTGCCTTAGTCTTCTCTGTAATTGGATTCGTTTCATTGAAAATGTCTTTAAAATTTATGCAGAAAAAAGTTCTGCCAATATTTTCCTCTAAGTATCTGATAGTTTCTGGTCTAACATCCAAGTCCTTGATCCACTTGGAATTTACTTTTGTAGTTGGTGAAATACAGTGATTCAGTTTCATTCTTCTGCATGTTTCAACCCATTGTTTCCAACACCATTTGTTAAAGAGACTCTGCTTTCCCCGTGTAATATTCTGGGCCCCTTTGTCAAAGATTAGATGTCCATAGGTGTGGGGGCTCACTTCTGGGCTCTCAATTCTATTCCACTGGTCAGTGTGTCTATTCATGTTCCAGTACCAAGCAGTTTTGATGACAATGGCCCTATAATACAGTTTGAGATCTGGGTGTGTGATGCCTCCAGTTCTGTTCTTTTTTCTCAAGATTGTTTTGGCAATTCTAGGTCTTTTCTGGTTCCAGATAAAACATTTGTAGCATTTGTTCTATTCTCCTAAAAAAATGTGCTTGGGATCTTGATGGGGATAGCATTAAATTTGTAGATGGCTCTGGGTAATATATTCATTTTGATGAATTCTTCCAACCCATGAACATGGAATATCTTTCCACTTCTTTGTGTCTTTTTCAATTTCTTTGAGTAGTGACTCATAATTTTCAGTATACAAGTCTTTCACTTCTTTGGTTAGGTTTACTCCTAGATATTTTATAGTTTTTGTTGCTATAGAAAAAGGAACTGATTTCTGGATTTCAATTTCTTCTAACTTAGTGTTTGCATAGAGGAATGCCACTGTCTTTTGAATGTTAATTTTATAGCCTGACACCTTACTGTATTGCCTGATGATTTCCAAAAGCTTCTTGCTGGATTCCTTAGGTTTTTCCATGTATACTATCATGTCATCTGCAAATAGGGAGAGTTTGACTTCTTGTCTTCCAATCTGTTTTCCTTTAATTCCTTGCTCCTGCCTCATTGCTATGGCAAGAACTTCCAACACTATGTTGAATAGTAATGGTGATAGTGGGCAGCCCTGTCTAGTACCTGATCTGAGTGGAAATGCTTCCAGTTTTTCACCATTGAGTATGATGTTGGCTGTAGGTTTGCTATATATAGACTCCATTATCTTCAGGAATTTTCCATCTATTCCCATTTTTTGTAGTGTTTTGATCATAAAGGGATGTTGTATTTTGTCAAAGTCTTTCTCTGCATCTATTGATATGACCATGTGGTTTTTGGTCTTGCTTTTGTTGATGTGGTGGATCACATTGATTGATTTACGTATATTAAACCAACCTTGTATGCCTGGGATAAACCCCACTTGGTCATGATGAACAATCTTTTTGATATACTGCTGTATCCGGTTTGTTGTATGTTTTACATTGGGTTCTAGTTCTCCCCCGCCAAGAGAATTGGATCAGTCCTGTTAGTTTCGCGGGCCCGCTTAGCCCCGCCCCGAGGAACCCCGAGAGAGGGTTCCAAAGTTAGAGAGTTCCTGAGTTACAGTGTTGGAGAGTTCCGGAGTTACAGAGAGTGCTGGCGCTGCCGCGGGAAAGAGGCAGCAGAGTTCTGTTTGGTGATTAGTTTGGTTTAGTTTATGAATCGTTGTTCCTGAATAAAGAAATACAGCTTCCCTGCCCAGCCGTTGTCTCCACGTCTCTGTTACCCGCCCGTGAAGCCAACCCAGCTGGCAAGAGCCTTCCAAATTTTTAACAACACCGGTTGGCTAGAATTTTGTTCAATATTTTCGCATCTATGTTCATCAGAGATATTGGTCTGTAGTTTTCTTTTTTGGTTGTGTCCCTGTCTGCTTTTGGTATCAGGGTGATGTTGGCTTCATAGAAGCTGGCAGGGAGTATTCCAGTGTCTTCAATCTTCTGGAAGACTTTTAAAAGTAGAGGTATTAGTTCTTCTTTGAAAGTTTTGTAGAATTCATTTGTAAAACCATCTGGTCCAGGACTTTTATTTTTGGGAAGATTTTTGATAGCTGTTTCAATTTCATTAGCTGTGATGGGCCTGTTCATGTTATCCATTTCCTCTTTACTTAGTTTTGGAAGTTGGTAGGTATCTAGGAAATCATTCATTTCTTCCAGGTTCTCTAGCTTGGTGGCATATAGTTGTTCATAGAAGCCTCGCATGATATGTTGAATTTCTGCAGTGTCTGTTGTGATATCTCCTCTTTCATTTACTATCCGATTTATTTGGGTCTTCTCCCTTTTTTGTTTTGTGAGTCTGGCTAAAGGTTTGTCGATTTTGTTTACTCTTTCGAAGAACCAACATTTACTTTCATTGATCTTTTGTATGGTTTTCCTATTCTCAATGTTATTTATTTCTGCCCTAACTTTAGTGATTTCTGTCCTTCTGGTTGCTTTGGGATTCCTTTGTTGTTCTTCTTCTAGGTCTTTAAGATGTGCAATCAGGCTGTTTATTTGTGCCTTTCCTTGTTTCCTAATGTGTGCTTGTATAGCTATGAACTTCCCTCTTAGGACTGCTTTAGCTGTGTCCCAAATATTTTGATAGCTTGTGTCTTCATTTTCATTGAACTCTCGAAACATTTTGATTTCTTCCTTGATTTCCTCTTTGACCCAGAAGTTGTTAAGAAGTGTACTGTTGAGCTTCCACATTTTGGGACTGTTACTAATCTTTTGTTGATTGTTAAGTGTTAGTTTAATTCCACTGTGGTCTGAGAAGATGCTTGGGATGATTTCAGTGCTCTTGAATTGGCTGATGCTGTCCTTGTGGCCTAACATATGGTCTATTCTTGAGAATGATCCATGTGGATTTGAGTAAAATGTGTATTCCAGTTTCTTGGGATGAATGACTCTGAAAATGTCCAATAGTTCTAGTTTATCTATCTCTTCATTTAGCTCCCTTATGTCTTTACTGATTTTCTTCCTGGGTGATCTGTCAAGTTGAGATAGTGGGGTGTTGAAGTCCCGTACTATGATTGTGTTACTGTTAATATATTGCTGTAGCTCTTTCAGTAGAAGTTTGATGTATGTAGATGGCTTCTCATTGGGTGCATAGATATTAATAATTGTTAAGTCCTCTTGATTGACTGATCCTCTGAGCATTAAGTAGTGTCCATTCCTATCTTTTTTAATCTTATCTATTTTAAAGTCTATCATGTCAGATATGAGAATAGCTGTTCCTGCCCTTTTTTGTGGGCCATTGGCTTGTATGATAGTTTTCCACCCTTTCACTTTAAGTCTGTGTTTGTCTTGTTGAGTTAGGTGAGTTTCCTGTAGACAACATATTGTTGGGTTGTGTTTTCTGATCCATCTTCCTACTCTGTGTCTTTTAATAGGTGAATTCAGGCCATTGACATTTATTGATATCAAAGATTGATGATATTTTAACGCCATTCTTGTAGAGTTTTAGAGTGTTTTGATATATGTCCTATTTGTGGTGGTCTGGTTGTTTATAGGAGACCTTTCAGAACTTCTTTCAGGGCAGGCTTGGTGATGGTTGCTTCCTTCAACTGTTGCTTGTCTGAGAAGGTTTTGATGCTTCCATCTAGTCTGAATGACAATCTAGCAGGATATAGTATTCTTGGCTGAAAGCCTTTCTCATTGAGCACTCGATAGATATCTTGCCATTCTCTTCTGGCCTGTAGTGTTTGTATGGAGAAGTCTGCTGCTAATCTTATGGGTTTTCCTTTGTAGGTGACTCTTTGTTTTTCTCTTGCAGCCTTGAGGATCCTTTCTTTATCCTTATTCCTTTCCATTCTAAGTATGACATGTCTTGGTGTCTTTAGGTCTGGGTTAATTTTGTTTGGGACCCTCTGGGCTTCTTGAATCTTTATGTCTTTGGTGTTGTCTAGACTAGAGAAATTTTCAGCTATTATGGCCTGGAGAATGCGTTCTTCCTCTCCTTCTCTTTCTTCCTCTGGTAAGCCAATAATGCGTATATTGTTTCTTTTGAAGTCATCCCATAGGACTCTGTTGTTGTTTTGAGCATCTCTTAATCTCTTTTTGAGATCTCTTACTTCTTTTTTAGTTGTCTCTAATTCATCCTCAATCTTGCTAATTTTGTTTTCAGCCTCATAGATTCTATTCTCTCTGCCCTCTACTGCTTTCTGGAGTTCATCTATTTTGTTGCCCTGCTCTGATACTGTTTTAGCTTGTTCAGCTAGTTGCCTTCTTAGCTCAGCGATTTCAGCTTTCAGCTCTCTAATAACCATGAGATAATTAGAATTTTCTTCCATATTCTCATTTGTTGTTTCTGCATTTCTGATTACAATTTTTTCCAATTCTTTACTCACTCCTGTGATTATTTCCTTAGCTAATGTTTGGATGTTGAACTCATTGTTTTGTGCTTAACCCTCTGGAGGACTTTTAGCTGGACTCTTGTCCTGGTTCGATTTTCCAATATTTTTTCTTGTATTAACCATTTTATATATTATGTTATGAGTTCCCTTTATCAGTACTTTTCAAATTATTGATTACTATTGCCTGGATTTACTTGTGTCTAAGTAATTTAATTAAAGGGTTTACAGTGGTGGAAGTTAACAGTTTTTTCAATCCCTGAGTTTGAGCTCAGTGGTTTAAAAGCCTCTTTTTTTTTTTGCTTCCCTGTAGGCTATGGTAGCCTGAGGGCTTTTAAACTATCAATTGGCTTCTTAGCTTAATCACTGACTCCTGACCAAGAGATAAAGCAGGGTGTGGCAGAGATGATGCAGTGGTTATGCAAAGAGACTTTCACAGCCCCTCAGCTATGCCACCGAGGTATAGGTCTTCTCCTGATGGCATCTGGAACCGGCATCCTGATGGCATCTGTAACCTGGTGGCTGAAAAGAGAGTTAACATACAAAGCCAAACAAATTGTCGAAGAATCATGGACCCAAAAGTTGGAATAGTGGAGATGAAGTGTTGGGGGTACTCACTGCAAACTCTAGTGTACTTCTGCTTTCAGGTATATATTTGCCTTAGTTTATGGATAGACACCGCACATCTTATCTTGATGGAGGAAGACAGCCACCGAAATTTTGCTTTTTTGTAGAGAGTGAGCTGAAACCACCAAAAGGTGACAGGTGAAGCAGAAGGAGGAAGGGCAGACAGTGATGGGCAAGAGAAGGGCAGTAGGAAAGTTTTGTCCTTGGACTCTGAGAGTCAGGTTCTTCAGATTGTGTCAGGTCACATCATGGGTTTTGGAGAGTATTGTAGTCATGTCGTCTTGTGGGTAATGTCAGAGGGCAGGGGTCCAAATGGATTTCCAGGGATTCCTGTGAAAGAAACACATACAAATCTGCTTCCCATGGTTAGCAGGGTGTCTGGTTCGAATTTTTATAGATATTAAAAGAGGGTTAATGTAGTTAGTGCCTTAGCCAACTGAATATTGAGGGGTGTATCCCCCCTTTTTATTTAATCTGTTCTAGGTGTTTGGTGGACCTTCTCAACAGCAGTTTGTCTTTGAGGTTGTAAGAGATGTCTGTAGTATAGGTGATATTATAAAGGAAAAAAGTCTTTAAATTGTTGGCTGGCAAAGGCAGGCCTGTAGTGGCAAAACGAGATACACCAGTTAAATGTAGAAAAGTATGTGAATGCTGTTGTTAATTTACATAAGTTGTATATGGCAGGACTTCTATATAGTTTAATATCTTACCATATGAGCAGATGCTTCTTCGTGTGAAGGCTTTCACACAGCTGTAAAAATTTATTTGTAAAAAACTTGTAACAAGTTAGAAGTTTACTGTAATTGATAACTCGATGGTTCTAATTGGTTTGAGTATCTTTATAATTTTGGAAGGCCTTTCTAGTATGATGTTAAGGTTGTATAAACAATTTAAGCTCAATAAAATGTGGAAAGGTAAAGAAAAGAACCATTGTTAGAAGCCTCACTCATGAGAATCATTAGCATAACCAATGTGTGATCTGTCATTTACCCAGGCTGTTTCTACCCCTTTAATTGAGAAGGTATTTGAGAGCTTTACATATCAATAATGTCTTTCCTACCTTTTGTCACACCCATTTAAGATGGAGACACACCCTAGGTGTGTGATACCTATTTTAAAAGACTTTGAATTTTAAAGAGAGTAAATTTAAAAGGTAACATATTTAGTCTCATGTAGGAATCTCTGTGCAGCAGAATCTTCAGACCAAATTTAGTTAAAACATACTGATTTTTAACTGATTTTTACCTTAGACTTTAAACATACTCAGGTTACTTAGAGAGTTAACACATGTTAGTGACAATGTTTCTTAGAACATTTTCAATGTCAGATTGATGCCAGATATGCTGTGTATTAATTTCCACAAGATTAGTTCACAGGACATTTTTGAGGGCCTTCCAGTTGTCTTGATTAGACCTACACAGGAGGATCAAGTAGCAAGAATACATTTCAGCTGTGCCAGAGGAATATCAGGAAATCAAGGTTGAAGGCCTTTAAGATTAACATGAGTTAAGGAATGGAAGTCAGCAGGATTAGAGACAGAGGCTAGAAGAATTCCTGTGGAGGTGAGGCGATCAGCTGCAGCATTCCCTTCGGACAGGGGACCAGGAAGAGAGCTGTGGGAACGAAGGTGTTGAACATACAGTGGTTGAGTTTGAGAACACCATAGAGGCAATTTGAATTAAGAGAGGAGAAAGTGGGTTGTCATCAATTCTCACATAAGAACGAGCAAGCCATGGAAGTAAGATAACAGTATACACACTGTCAGAAAAAAGGTTGAAGGGTTTTGGTACAGCTTTTAAGGCTAGGAAAACAGCATAGAGTTCTTTGTACTGAGGGGAATTATCAGGAAGCTCAGTAAAGAGAGATGTGGGACATTGTTTATCTGGATAATATACAAGGGCAGGAGCTCCCTTCTTGCCACCATCAGTAAAAGTTGTAGGAGCAGAGGGGATGGGACCTCAAGAGAAAAGTTTAGGTACCCGTAAAGGCAAAAGAGGTAAGGAAGCTGTCCATTTATTAGAAGGAAAATGATTATCTATCTGGGAAGCCCATTAAGCTTATAGCAAAATGGGAGTGGTGGTGTAGAAGCCACTCTGTATCTATGAGAGAAAAAGGAATAATAATTGAATCAGCTTCTTTTCCTAAGACCTGTATTGACCTGTCTCTTCCTTGGCGGATCATAGAAGCCAAGGCATCAATTTCGGTAAGAAGTCTTGGAGCTCCCCCTACTGGCGTATGAAACCATTTGAGAACACCATGACTCTGGTATATATCCCCCACCATGTTAGGGGAGGAGTTAAAGATCAAAAGATTTATGGGAGAGGAGGGGGAGAACCTAACAAGGTGCATGTCCTGGAGAGCCTGATTAACATTCTAAGGAGGCTTCGGGGTTAAAGTACACTTAGAGTAGGGTTGTTTGTCTCCTTTTAACAGATCAAATAGCAGTTGCAGGCAGCTAGTGGGAAGATAAAGATAATGCCTAAGCCAATTTAAATTTCTGAGAAAGCTTTGTAAAGAAGCAAGAGTGAGATTAGAAGGAAAAATAACACAAGGTTTTAAGGGACGAATCTGCGTTAGAGAAATCTCTGAGCCTAAGGAAGATATTGGAGTAATTAATTTTACCTTCTCAGGAGCTACATTAAGGCCGTTTTGCTTTAAGGCAGGGATAGAAAATCACATAGGGCAGATCTGTATCTGTATCTTTTCCTCATTAAGATGTCATCCATATAATGAAAAACCTTAAGGCCCTTATTAATATATGGAAGAAGGGCAGCTTTAACAGCCTCTTGACAGATAGTGGGACTATTGGCCATGCCCTGGGGCAGTACCACCCATTCAAATTTGTCAGCAGGGTTGGAGTTATTAATAGAAGGAACATTTTACAATCTTTTTTTTTTTCCTCCTCCAGGGTTATTGCTGGGCTCTGTGCCTTTACCATGAATCCACCACTCCTGGAGGCCATTTTTTTTCCCCCTTTTGTTGCCCTTGTTGTAGCTTCGTTGTGGTCATTATTATTGCCTTTGTTGACACAATTCGTTGTTGGATAGGACAGTGTTGGGTAGTATGCCACCTCCCCCTGGCTTCTGCTTAACCATATGCCTATATAGGGATTTACTGATCCAAAGCTTTGGTCTATTTACATAAATCACTTTTACATAAAGCACTCCAGGGCATTGGTGGTTCAGTGATAGGATTCTCGCCTGTTCCGCCCCCTCCTTATCACACTCTGATTTTCACCAGTCACTTTTCTCTCCACCCTCTCTATATCACATCCTGTTTACACCCTACTCGGAGAGTATAAAAACAGCTGCTCTTCTGATTAAAGACACCTGGAAATTGCTTTCCAGCTCCGAGAGTTCCAGAGTGTATCTCCTGCGGAAGTTAGTGTGGCACGAGTTCCTGATCCCTCTCCCACGCAGCAGCCTAGATCGGCTCCAGTTGAGTTCTCTCCAAGCCAGAGAGCACTAGCTCGGGAAGAAGTACCCTCAGGCTACCCTGACAGGACAGAGAGAAATGGAGAGAGGAGGGGAAGACAGAGAAGGGGAGAGAAAGATAGACACCTGCAGACCTGCTTCACCGCCTGTGAAGTGACTCCCCTGCAGGTGGGGAGCCGGGGGCTCGAACTGGGATCCTTACGCCAGTCCCTGCGCTTTGCGCCACATGCGCTTAACCCACTGCGCCACCGCCCGACCCCCAATATTTACAATCTTGTGGGTGCAAGGGAATGGAGAAAAAACAGTCTTGAATATCTATAGCAATTATTGGAATTCCCGTGGGAATTGCAGAAGCGAGAGGCAAACCCCTTTGGGGGATCCCCAGGCCTGCATGATTTTATTAACTGCACGGAGGTCTTGGAGGAGGCGCCATTTTCCCAAGCTTTTTTTAATCACAAACACAGGGGTGTTCCATGGGCTCTGGGAATGACGAATATGTCCCAAGGACAACTGCTTGGACAAGTTCCCCTAAGATTTCTAGCTTCTCCCTAGGTAAAGGCCACTGCTCCACCCAGACAGACTCGTCAGAAAGCCAATCTAAGTGGGGAGTTCTGTAACGAACAGTGGCAGTTAGTATTGGGGGTCAGGTCTAGAAGTCTCATGGAGGTGAGAGCGACACCCTGCAGAAGTGGTGTCTGAGGACAATACCACCTCAAGAGATTCCAGCAAATCTCTGCCTAATAAGTTGGTGCTAATGTCAGCTGCTAAAGGACGAAAACGTCTGGTAGTGCCATCAGCCTCTTTCCACACAAGCGAATCTCACGTTAGGAAAGCTTGGTAAGTTGGTGCTAATGTCAGCTGCTAAAGGACGAAAACGTCTGGTAGTGCCATCAGCCTCTTTCCACACAAGCGAATCTCACGTTAGGAAAGCTTGCATTAATCCTCCTATGCCATGTAGGCGTGGGCCTGGAAGGAGTTCCCAACTTGGAGGAACCTCCGCTTGTATTAAAATTGTCTTATCTGCCCCTGTATCTATCAGACATTTAAAAGGAATTGTATCAATCTTTACAGTCATAGTAGGATGTCCCCTTTTGAAAACAGGGGTGGTCCACAAATTTTCAGGCTCTAAATCCATGCTGTTCACTTGCTCCAGCAGGCTGTTTTTATACTGGGAGCTCCCACACACCGCCTGCTCCCCCTCCTGCCCACCCTCTGCTATTGTTACATGTCGTGGTGGGTGGAGCGATGGATTGGGTCCTGGGCTGGGCTCTTGTTTACAGAACAGAGGCATGGCACCGAGAAGGTGATCCGCTTGACTCCCTCTTGAAAGCGGGGCTGAGTTATGCACCGTGCCTAGTTTAAATCCCTGTTTAGATCTAAATTTGGCAGGGGCATGCCATTCCTGTGAGTTTTAGAACAGCAGTCCCTTTTGAGATGATAGCCTCTCTGACACCTGGGACAAAGCGTCCAGGTCCTCTGGCTCCCTTACTGGAAGCCGGGTCGCAGTTTATTTTCTGAACATCGGTTACACCAATGTCCTTGGCGGCCACACTGAAAGCAAGCCCCCTTTTGCTTATCTAGGGTGGCTGCAAAGACCTGTGCCATAGTGGTTAACTGATAAGAGCTTGATCCGATCTCCTGAGTCGCTATAATCCAGCTGTCTGGATGTTTATTTTTTAATGCAAGGCATGCCTGCCGGAAGTCTGATAGCATTCTGTCCCAGATTATGGATTTTAATATAAGTTGGCAGGCGTCTGGATCATAAATTTTTCTTTCTAAACCTGATTGCACTCTAGTTATGAACTTAGCTACTGACTCATCGGGTTCCTGGCAGAGGGAGAGAATAGGGGCAGGACTTTCCCCTGTAGGAGGGGTTAGCCTGTCCCAAGCCTGCAAGGCACACCTAGTCAAAATAAGCAGGTGGAAACCTGGCCTCTGCCTGTTGAATTCTGGTTCCCTGTTTTAAACATTCATCTCTAAAAAATGCTTCCCATTGAAGGAAGAGTGGGCCTGGAAGCGTAGCGTAAGCTATGTCCCTCCAGTCTTGGGAGGGAGAAGGCCTTGTAAGAAAGATCTGGTCCACAGAGCATGGACTCCATCTTCTTTAATGGATTGGCAAGTTCCTTAAGATCTGTGGAGGAATACGGGTACCACGTCTGAGGTATCTTGTCTGTTGGAGGTAACATTTACCGGGAATGTGTGGACTTGCTCTGGAGGAAAAGCTCTGTCACGAAGCCAGCAAAGGTATTCTGTGTCCGATAGTGGTGTAGCAGCAGGAGGAGGAGACATGGAAGGTGAAGCTGCAGAAGCGGCGGCAGCAGTCGGAAACGGAAGCCGCTGGGTGAAATGCAGAGGGCTTAGGGTGGGTCAGGATCGGGGCAGGCTTTGCTTTCTCTAGAAAGCATGTTTGATGCTGGGCAAGCAGAATGACCATCTCCTTTAAATCTTGATCGCAGCCTCAAGGTCCCTTAGACTAAGGCTGTTTCCTGAGTTAGCATGGGTACTCTCTGCGGGAAACACAGAAGGAGCCGGGGGAGTTTTAGAGGGAGCTTCCTGGGTCCTTTTAGGAGGGGTCCCTGCATATCTCCTGAAAGCTGCGACCATGGTCAAGAGGAATCAAGGTGTGGCCCAGAGCAAAATGTCCCCCAAACAGAGAAACTGTCTAGCGAAAAAAGAGTAGAGTATTTGGGAATCCTCTTGATAAGGAGGAAGGTTGCCCATGACAGATGGGTCTCAGGAAAATAAGAAGAGGGAGAAAAAGAACGGCAGTGCCTTCGTAAATGCAAGCCTGCAGAGAACCAAGTGGCTGTATACTTATCTGGGCATCTCCGTACATCTGCTGTGTGTGAAGCCAAAGGGGGTAGGCCCCACGTTGGGCACCAGATGTTGGCCTAGCGTCGTGGGAGGGAGAGATAACCCAGCAACCAAGTTCGTGGTGGTATCAATACAAATCTTTATTCATGTGTGCACCCCAGAGTCAGGTGTGTAGGCACCTGGTTAAAATCACGTGGAGTCAAAAACCACAGTGGCTGGCGTTCACTTCCCAGTCTGCATGTCTGCCCTTCTCCCTGTTGGGACATGGAGAGAGAAGACAGAAACGGAAGCTGCTTTACAACCCCATACGTATTTAGGAGAGGGGTGGAGAAAAATGGGAGGGGCTGGAAAGGTAGAACCTCCCTAGCAACTATTGCGAGGGTTTTAACCCCATGATAATGAAAATTTCACTCACTGACTACATTCATTGTATCATCAACTTTCTCTGAGGCACAACTAGTTATAACTAGGATGACTGCAAAGAGCTCAGATCATCTCTCTAGGGAGTTTTTAAACCTATTTTCTTACCAAAGTTCGAGGTATGGCCATTGGACACATATAATTAATATTCTCCTATGCCGTCTTAAACTTAGAAAACAGCCTTTATAGGGGAGACCCTTTGGTTGTGTACGGGTGACTATTTTTTGTTTTTTAATTTCATATTACTGCTTCTTGTTTGTATACTGTGTAGCTTTTCAGTCTGTCTGACTTCCTGCCTGATAGTATAGATCTGCTGTGGGTCTTCTCTATGCATAGTATGCCAGTTATGAATACCAACATAGTCTGGAAAGGAGGAATGCAGAAACATTTCACTCCTCTAACTACTGGTGGCTATGGGCAGATCTTATTGACAGCTGTGAAGGTTGTGGATGCCAGCTAGCTGAGGAATCTATGAGAGAGGAAGGAGGTTAAGCACCAGAGAATCATTCCGGCATATGTGATGCTGGGGATCAGGCTCTGAGCTCCTTGCTTGAGAGGCCCGGTGTGCTACCACCTCCTGGCCACACAGTGTGTTTTCTCTCGTCTCATAAAAATAGTCATCTCTTGGACCTTTTTATTTATTTATTTATTTTATTTGAAAGAACAGAGAGGCTTTGAGAAGGGAGAGGAGACCGGGCAGTGTCACCAGGTTAAGCACACATAGTATGAAGTGTAAGGATCTGCACAGGATCCTGGTTCAAGCCCCCGGCTCCCCACCTGCAGGGGGTTGCTTCACATGTGGTGAAGCAGGTCTGCAGGTGTCTGTCTTTCTCTATCTTCCCCATCTCTCTCAATTTCTCTCTGTCCTATTTGGGCGGGGAGAGATAGACAACTGCAGCACTGCCTTACTGCTTGTAGACCCCCGCCCCTGTGGGGTCTGTTGGGACTGTGGGCTTGAATCTGGATCCTTGCACGTGGTGACATGTGCTCAGCCTGGTGTGCCACCTCCTCGCCCCTCAACCTTGACTCTAAGCCACCTTAGCCATGTTCCTGCAAAAAGGTCTAGGCCCTTGTAGTCTTCCTGTGCTGCATATAGACTTAACCCTTTGCCTTCATTTTACTCTGTATAATGGAGTTTTGTGACTGTTTCATTTTCTTTGTATTTTTTTTAACTATAGGAAATAGCTGATAAAGATGGCAACAACAAAGTTCTATCCTTCACTATCCCTTCCTTATCCAAGCCTTCAATATACCATGAGGTAAGATCAGAAAGACAGAATAATTAAAAAAAAAACATTAAAAAATGAATAAGAGATAAAAAACAAATTTCTTCCCTGATAAATATTAACACGTCTTTATTGGTGTTCTTAAAAGTCAATGCTTATCACTCAGGAGGTGAAGCTGAGCTATTGTTAGGAGAGGCAGAAAATGGCTACAACAGCTCCCTTGGTGGAATGTCTGCCTCACCATGAACACAGCCTACATTCAAGACCTGGGACCACAAGGGAGATAGCCTTGCGCCAGGGAAAGCTCCAGTGCAGTGGTGTCATTCCCTTTCTAGTCTTCTTTTTTCTGAAATATAAGGAGCTTAGGAGTGGTAGAATGATTCTTGTGCAAGGCCCAGGTTCTAACAAAACAAACAAACACAGAAATTTCCTATTTTCAGTCTCCCATATTGCTTAGAAATCCCATGTTCATTTTTGTTTTTAGATAGAGGCAGAGAGATGCAGACAGACAGACACCATAACACCAAAACTTCTTTCAAAGTGGTGGGGGCTGGGCTCGAGCCAAGGTGGCTCATGTGTCAAAGAAGCACATTACCCAAGTGAGCTATTTCATTGGCCCATCTGCTTGATTTTTACCTTTAGGAAAATGACTTCTTAGTTGTCTTAGTGTAGTTGACGTAGTGTGGTTGTTTCACTGACTAATTCCCCTGGGTCATTGTTTGTATTGGAAATAGAGTGCCTCCCTCCTATTTAGCCAGGGCTCATTTTATCATAGAATATTTAGAGATTTTAATTGAATTCTGTGTATATATCATGAAATATAAATTCATCTTTAAATTCATGAAATATAAATTCATCAGCTATGAGATCATATTCTTCAATATTGTTTGTGTTATATAATTATAAGCAGTTTTATTCTGTTTTCTGAAATACAAACTAAAAGTGATATATTTGTAAACTTTAGTTTGTTCAACAACTTAAGTGCCCTATGTTGGTTCACTCCATAATTGATCAGAAAATCAAAAGGTATTTTTAGTTTCGTGTAGTTTCCAAAAAGAGTTGTAAATGCGTGTAACTGAAAAACAGTGAAGGTTTTGAAAGAGAGGGAATGTTCTGAAGACTTTTTGTGGAAGCAGAATTAAATGTCTCTA
Source organism: Erinaceus europaeus (assembly GCF_950295315.1). NCBI lineage: Eukaryota > Metazoa > Chordata > Mammalia > Eulipotyphla > Erinaceidae > Erinaceus > Erinaceus europaeus. Next base: position 33,730,280 of record NC_080168.1, read on the forward strand.
CACACCACAGATTGCTCCCTTGATTTAAGATGCACACTCTCCTACTTGCCCTTACTTTCATAGCCCTCAACAATCGGATCTATGGCTTTGACAGAAGGAGCCTTGTGTCAGCATGATCTCATCAGGGTTGTTTATAGTGACCTTCATCCTCAGAGGGAAACTTTCACTGCCCAAAACCGGTAAGGCTATAGACAGAAATAAGTGTTCACTTGTGCTTAATAGTTAACTCTTGTTACTTTGTTTCAAAGTTAATTGTTCTACTAGTCACAATACAAGACATCAGTGAAAGGAACTCATCTGTTTATTTAATGCTTAATTCTATGATGTGATTGTCCTCTATAGAGCAGTGTGGACAGATCATTTAGGAGAGAGAATGGTAGTATCCCTCTGCATTCATGGTGCTGGAGATTGAGTTTAGGACAAGTGCAAGTCCCCAATTTTATTTTTTTGGGCCTCTTTCCTGTCTTACAAACACTGAGCTTTTATTGTCCAAGTCTCCAGGTTTATTGGGAGGATAAGTCATAGTAGTCATTTATTTTATTTTATTTTATTTTATTGGATAGAGACATAGAAATTGAGGGGGGAGAGACAGGGAGACCTGCAGGGCTGCTTCACTGCTTCTGGAGTTTCTCCCTTGCATGTGGGGATCAAGGGCTTGAACATGGCTCCTTGCACATGATGTGTGCTCTCAGCCAGGGGCAGCACAGCCTGCTCCTCCCTTTTTAATACAGAGAGAGACAGACCAGAGCACTACTCAGCTTTGGCTTATGGCGCTGTGTTGGTATGCTTCTAAAAACCCCTTCTGTTTCATTTGGTTTAAATCCCCCCTGCTTAACACTGCATTCTATTTACATAACCACTTCATTCTATTTACATAACCGTTGTTAACAAGCACCACCCTCCCTCCAGGGCATTGGTGGTTCAGCAGTAGAATTCTTTCTTACCTGCTCCACCCCCTCTCCTTGTCATACCCTGATTTTCACCAGTCACTTTTCTCTCCACCCTCTCTGTGTCACATCCTGTTCCCACCCTACTGGGCTAGTATATTTATAAGGACAAGATTGTTTGTAGTTTTGAGTTTAGCTTAGCTTGGTATAGATTGCGCTGCGTACAGCTCAACCATGAGTCCCTGGTTGTCTGTTACCCGCCCGTGAAGCCAGCCCTGCGAAAACAACAGTGCTGCAGAAGATTGAACCTGGGACTTTAGGACTTCAGGCATGAAAGTCTTTTGCAGAACCATTATCCTTCACCCCATAGTAGTTTTTTTCTAGAAAGGCCAGCGCCCACCTGGAAATATCAGATGTCAGGACCCCCTCACTAACAGCCTGTTTCAGCTCCCACCCTACACAGCAGTAGTCTCAATAGAGTATTTATGCACTCTGAGCATCTCTCTGTACCCCGGTAGCATATTCTTTCACCTTCATTCTTCCTCTCTTTTTCCTTTCTCTTTTATACATTGCTGGAGTTTCATCGCTCTCACTGGCTTTTTCAGATAGAGTGACTGAGAGAGATACAAATATCACCACAACATAACTTTTCTCTAATATGTAAATAGCTTAATGAATATTCAGGCTTAAGGCCCTTTTTTAATTTATTTATTTTCCCCTTTGTTGCCCTTGTTGTTTTTTCATTGTTATAGTTATTATTGTAGTTGTTATTGATGTTTTTTTGGCTAGGACAGAGAGAAATGGAGAGAGATAGGGAATACGGAGAGGGGGAGAGAAAGATAGACACCTGCTTCACCACCTGTGAAGCAACTCCCCTACAGGTGGAGAGCCAGGGGCTCAAACTGGGATCCTTATGCAGGTCCTTTTGCTTTGCGCCACCTGTGCTTAACCTGCTGCGCTACCGCCCGACTCCCTTAAGGCCCATTTTTAAGTGAGTCTAAAGAATAGGAAAGCATTCATGTATTCACGTAGTCATTGTTTACTTAATAACATGCTGTTCACCATGGTGGACACTAGAAACATAACAGTTGTTTATTGATAAGTTGCTTATTACTAGATGGGTAAAGCAGAGGTAAAGACAGACAGTTATGACTACTGTATTAGAGCTACATGGGTAAGAATTTCCTTTACATGCGTGAATTGAAAATGGATTTAAGGTGCTGGGCAGTGGGACATCTTTTGAGCACACATACAGCTTTATGCCAGACTGGAGTGATTGCATAGTAGCCATGCAAAAAGACTTTCATGGCTGAGGCACCGAAAGTCCCAGGTTCAATTCCCAGGACCACCGTAAGTCAGAGTTTAGCAGTGCTATTGTAGAATGGAGTAGGGAAAGGGGAAGAAAGAAGAAGAAAAGAGGAAGGGGAATGACTATTCTTAAGGATATTTATAGATAGATAGATAGATAGATAGATAGATAGATAGATAGAGCACTTAGCAGGAGTCCTTAGCAGTACTCTCCCAGGTGTGTTCTAGTAAAACAGATTAGCATAGAGACACGAAGTAAAGAAAAACCATCGTGTATTTGTGGACGGGTGAGACTAGGGTAGCCTAGGATAGCAGGAAAGTAATTTGGAAAGCTCTGGTGAGGATGAGCTTTTAACAGACTTTGTGTGCTGTGATGAGTTTGCATTTTATCATGCAGTTAATACAATAGTGGACTAATGTAGATATGGAAATCATATGGCTAAGCACAATATACTTTTTTGAGGATGAAAACAGATGACAGCAAAAGATAGGATATTCAGTGAGGAAAATTGAAACAGGGAAGTGATTTAAAAGGGTAGTATGAAAAAAAATTTTTTAATTAAAAAAAAAAGGGTAGCATGGTAGACAAATCATGAAGATTAATATTAAAGTATTGTTGTCAGTAACCACGTGTTGAAGAGTACATTCACTACAGCCACTAATAAAAGTAATTGTTTGGGGGGCAGGGGCAGGTAGATAGCATAATGGTTATGTGGAGATTTTCATGCCACAGACCTCAGGCTCTCAGAATCCACTGCTCTTGGAGGCCATCTTTTTTCCACTGTTGTTTGTTCTTGTTGGATAAGACAGAGAGAAATGGAGAGAGATGGGGAAGACAGAAGAGAGAAAGATAAGACACCTGCAGACCTGCTTCACCACTTGTGAAGCAACTCCCCTGTAGGTGGGAAGCCGGGGGCTCTAACCAGGATCCTTGTTCAGTCCTTGCAATTCACACCACGTGTGCTTAACCTGCTGCACTACTGCCTGGCGCCACAGTGCATTGTTGAAAATAAAAAAGACTTTAATCTTTTACTTTGCTTTTGTTTCCCCAGGTTTGAAGTCCTGAGTTTCCTCATGCTGTGCTATAATTCAGCGATTGTATATATGCCTGCTTCCTCCTACCAGTCTCTTTGTCGAATGGGTTCCAGGTGGGAATGATTATTATTAACTTCCATATTTATTATTTGACAAGCAGCAAACATTTCCCAAGAATCTTTTTGTTTTTCCCTTTTTTTTTTAGTTTTTGCTCCTCAGACGTTGTGTGTACATGATTCTGCTACTCTTTCATTGATAAATGAAATCTCATAAAAATTATTTTTTAACTTTTTTTTTGCCTCCAGGGTTATTGCTGGGGCTCATTGCCTGCACTACAAATCCACTGCTCCTGGAGGCCATCTTTTCCATTTTGTTGCACTTGTTGTTACCCATGTTATTATTATTATTGTTTTTGTCATTGCTGTTGTTGTTGGATAGGACAGAGATCGATCGAGAAAGGAAGGGAGACAGAGAGAGGGAGAGAAAGACAAGACATCTGCAGTCCTGCTTCACCGCTTGTGAAGCGACCTCCTGCATGTGGGGAGCCGGGGGCTCAAAGCAGGATCCTTACTCTTGTCCTTGCACTTAACCCACTGCACTACTGCCTGACCCCCTTAAACATACACATTTTTTCTTTTTCCACCAGGGTTATTGCTGGGGCCCAGTGCTGGCACAATGAATCCACTGTTCTAGTAGCAATTATTTCCTTTTTTTCTTTCTTTCCTCCTTTCCTCCCTTCTTTCCTCCTTTCCTTCTTTCCTCCTTTCCCTCCCTCCCCTCTCTCCCTCCATTTCTTTCTTTCTTCCTTTCTTTTTCTTTCTTTCTTTGTTTCTTTCTCTCTCCCTCTTCCTTTTTTTTCTTGCCTCCACGGTTATTGCTGGGGCTTGGTGCCTGCACCACGAATCCACTAATCCTGGAGGCCATTTTCTCCCCTTTTGTTGCCCTTATTGTTTTATCATTGTTGTGGTTATTATTGTTGTTGTTGATGTTGTTGTTGGATAGGACAGAAAGAAATTGAGAGAGGAGGGGAGACAGAGAAGGGGAGAGAAAGATAGACACCTGCAGCCCTGCTTTACCACTTGTGAAGCAACTCCCCTACAGGTGGGGCACCAGGGGGCTCAAACTGGGATCCTTACACCAGTACGCTTTATGCCATGTGCACTTAACCCACTGCATTACTGACCAATTCCCTCCCTCTTCCTTTTTAATTCTGTTAAATAGGATAGAAAGTAATTCACAAAAGGGGACCAGGCAGTGGAGCATCTAGTTAAGCTCACAGATTACAATGCACAAAGGCCTGGGTTCAAGCCCATGGTCTCCACCATTGAGAGGGAAGAGAAAGATAGAGAGGAAGAGACAGAGAGACAACTGCAGCCCTGCTTCACCATTTAAGAAGCTTTTCCCCTGCAGGTGGGAGCAGAGACTCGAACCTGCATCCTTGAGCACTGTAACATGTGCACTCAACCAGGTGTGCCACCACTCAGCCTCTGAATAAATAGTCTTACAAGTGGAGAAAGTCTTAAAAGATTGTGAACTTTTTCCTGTTTCACACATAGCTGTCTCTGTGTTTGTTAAGAAAATCAACAGGGCAGGCGATGGAGCACCCAGTTAAGCGCACATAGTAGGAAGTGCAAGGACCTGCTCAAGGATCCAGGTTCGAGCCCCTGCACCCCACCTGCAGGGGGTCCACTTCATGAATGACAAAATGGGTCTGTAGGTGTCTACCTTTCTCTCTCCCTCTCTGTTTGCCACTCCTGTCTCAATCTCTCTCTGTCCTATCCAGTAAAAAGAAAATAATGGCCCCTAGGAGCAATGGATTCGTAGTGCTGGCACCAAGCCTCAGCAATAACCCTGGAGGCAAAAAAGATAAGAGAATCAACAGTAATTCCAATTCACTATATCCTTATATATGTTCTAGTATTTAGAATTTTTAAAAAATATTTATGTACTGAATATATAGCCCCTGCTGAATTGAAGTCTCCCTTTCACTCTTTCTCTCTCTGCCTATTTTCTCTAAATAAATAAGATAAAGTGAAAAATAAAGTATTAGATTAAAAAAATATTTTAAGAGGGGAAAGGATGATTGTGAAAATGCTATTTGGAGAAAAGTTGTTGCTTTTATTGATATTGTCCACTAGGATGACTGTGTGGGCAGGAATTACCATTTGTTATGTTTTTGCCTAGTGATAACAGTAGGCCTAGGTCCAGGACAGTGACCAACATATAGGAGATACTCAGTAAATATTTAAGGAATGGATAAATTGAGCAAATGAATTTATGAAAGCAAAATCTGTTTAATGAATTGGTAAGTCATATGTGATACTCTGTTTTTCTAGGGTTTGCGTGAGTGGGTTTCCACGGCAACATGAGAAGCAGTGGAAAGAGCTTTGTGGTCGAATAGTGTTGGATCCTGAGTTTATGGTGCAGCTTCTCACAGGAGTTTATTATGCCATGTAAGTAGAGCTGAATGCCAGTGATTCTTCCTTATATAAATCCCATCTAGTACTTTAAAAAATGCACTATTTATTTAAAATCAGCATATTATAATCATAATTATAATTATATATATATATATAATTCATTATATTCACTTCAGGTGTACAGCTTAATGATTTGGTCTCTGTATATATTTTTTATTCCATTTTTTTTTTCTTACCAGAGCACTGTTCAACTCTGGCTGGTTCAAGGGATTGAAGTCATTTTGTGATGATGTTTTTGTTTTATTTTTTTGCCTTCAGGGTTATTGCTGGGGTTGGGTACCTGCACTATAAATCCACTGCTCCTGGAAGGCCATTTTTCCCATTTTGCTGCCCTTGTTGTTTTTCATTATTGTCATTGCTGTTGCTGTTGTTGGATAAGACAGAGAGAGATGGAGAGACAGTGAGGGGGAGAGAAACATAGACACCTGCAGACCTGCTTCACCATCCGTGAAACAACCCCCCTGCAGGTTGGCCTCTATATTTTTAAGTATATGATCCACATTAAGTCGAATTAACATCTGTTAAAGCACCTGCTTACAATTTTTTCTTGAGATGATTACTCTTTAAGATCTACTTTCTTAGCAACTTTCAAATAGACAATACAGTATTACTAACTATAGTCACCATTTATTTAACCAAGTTACACCTTAAACCTCCTATCTATTTCACATACCTGTTAGTTGTGCTACCGGCAGCTGCCGGGAGAGCCTGAGGGTGCTTCTTCCCGAGCAAGCGCTCTCTGGGTTGGAGAGGACTCAACTGGAGCCAACCAAGGCTGCTGCATGGGAGATGGATCAGGAACTCATGCCAAGCTAGCGTCACAGGAGATAGACTCTGGAACTCTTGGAGCCAGAAGGCAATCAAGTGTGTTAAAACAGAAGAGCAGCTGTATATATACTTGCCAAGTAGGGTGGAAACAGGATGTGATGTAGAGAGGGTGGAGCAAAAAGAGACTGGTGGAAATCAGAGTGACTACTAGAGGGGGCGGAGCAAAAAGACATCTTGAACCAGTGGGGATTAAACCAATGCCCTGCAGGCAGGGCGGTTCCTAGGTAACTGGTTATGAAAATAGACCCCAGGGATAAGCAGGGGGAAGCTGGCTACTGCCCAACAGGCAGCCATCAGTTTGTTCTCTTTATATATGTTGTGTGTGTGTGTGTGTTAAAGGTCCACATACAGAGTAGATCAGACATTATTTATATTTCACTGCCTGATAGACATTTCTTACTGTAAAGCTTTTGAGGTATGCTTATCACAAATGGCATTTCCTTTTTCAACTGGAATAATATTCCAGTCTCTTTATGTACAAACATATACACACAAAACACAACAGTTCTTTTTTTTTTTTTTTACCAGAGCACTGCTCAGCTCTGGCTTATGGTGGTGCCAGGAACCCAGGACCTTGGAGCCTCAGGCATGAGTGTCTCTTTGCAGAATCATTTTGCTGTCTACCCCCGCCCTCACAACAGTTCTTTATCCCTTTCATTTATTAATGAACACTGAGGGTTTCTTTTCATATCTTTGCTTTTGTAAGTAATGCTACAGTAAATACAGGGTTACATACTGTCTTTTTCTGGCTTTTATTTTTTATATTTACTGATCAATCTTGGGTAGAGACAAAGAAACTGAGAGGGAAGGGGGAGAGAGAGAAAGAGACACCTACAGCAGTGCTTCACCACTTGTGAAGTGTCCCCCCTGCAGATGGGGACCGAAGGCTTAAACCTGGGTCTTTGTGCATTGTGATATGTGTGCTCTATTCACTATGCCACCTCTTGGCCCCTCTTTCCTGGGTAATGATTTTACTTCTTTTTTATATATATAAGTCCTCAGAAGTGGGTTAGGTATATTACATGACATTTATATATTACATTTTGTTCCTTTGTAGGGGAAGGGGTAGGGTGGCAGTGCACATTATCTTTGGGGGGATGGCACTCAGGATTAAAGCAGGTGTTGTGGATGTGATACACATTCTCTGCAACTGAGCTGCGGATAATGAAGGTTTTTTAAAAATGTTTTTTAATTTATTTATTTTCCCTTTTGTTGCCCTTGTTTTATTGTTGTAGTTATTGATGTCATCGTTGTTGGATAGGACAGAGAGAAATAGAGAAAGGAGGGGAAAACAGAGAGGGGAGAGAAAGACACCTTCTGACCTGCATCACCACCTGTGAAGCGACTCCCCTGCAGGTGGGGAGCTGGGGGCTCAAACTGGGATCCTCACGCAGGTCCTTGCACTTCGTGCCATGTGTGTTTAACCCATATGAAGTTCTTTTTAATGAAGTGCTAGAAAACCCAGGGCCTCAAGAGTGTGTAATAGCTCTGAGCCACCTCCCCTGCCCAATTTTTGTTCTTTATGTTTTGACTGGGGGGAGAAATAGAGGTAGAGGTAGAGAGAAAGAGACATCAAAGCATCACTCCAATATCCATGGGGTTCCTTTGGGTGGTGCTCATGGTATTAGGCACCAGGAATTGAAGCCAAGACCTTACAGTCACATATAGTAGGCCTGTGCTGTACCTATTCAGTAGGCCTGTGCTGTACCCATCTCTGTGTCCCGGCTGCAGTGATTCTGTTCTTAATGTTTAGAGGAGCTTCGCTGCTGTTTGCTCTCCTGCTCGCACTGTGTTATATTCCTACCAGCAGTGCACGTTATTCTTCACCCCATAGGAGATTTTTTTCTGGAAAGGCCAGCCCCACCTGAAAATATCAAAAGTCTAGAGCCCCTCACTAAGATCTATCTTAACAACTCCCACCCTTCACAAAGATAGTCTTGGTAGCTTGCATACTTCTAGGCATTTACTCGGTTCTTCTAGGCTGTTGAATTTAATTGTTCAGAGGCCTGTCCGTTTTAGTCAAAAATATAACATAACTAGTCACTTAGACTTTGTAAATTATTCAGTTTCTTTTTTTAAAAAAAAAAACCCATATTGGGAGTCGGGCTGTAGCGCAGCGGGTTAAGCGCAGGTGGCGCAAAGCACAAGGACCGGCATAAGGATCCCGGTTCGAACCCAAGCTCCCCACCTGCAGGGGAGTCGCTTCACAAGCGGTGAAGCAGGTCTGCAGGTGTCTATCTTTCTCTCCTCCTCTCTGTCTTCCCCTCCTCTCTCCATTTCTCTCTGTCCTATCCAACAACGACAACAACAATAATAACTACAACAATAAAACAACAAGGGCAACAAAAGGGAATAAATAAATAAAATAAATATTAAAAAACTTAAAATAGTAGGACCTGGAACAGTCAGAGGGTAGTTGCAGGTCTGTGAGGTTTCCTCAGGCAGTAAGCAGTGTGCTTTTCCACAGGTACAATGGACAGTGGGAGCTTGGCCAGGAAGTCCTTGAAGACATCATCTATAGAGCTCAGCTGGAACTCTTTTCTCAACCATTATTGGTAAGTTATTAATGTTAATTCTTCTTACAAGCCATGCCTTTGCCTGAGATGTGCACACGTAGTGGTTAAAAATTTTATCATGTAGGGAGTCGGGCAGTAGTGCAGCAGGTTAAGCGCAGGTGGCGCAAAGCACGAGGGCTGGCCTAAGGATCCCAGTTCAAGCACCCAGCTCCCCACCGCCAGGGGAGTCACTTCACAAGCAGTGAAGCAGGTCTGCAGGTGTCTACCTTTCTCTCCCTCTCTCTGTCTTCCCTTCCTCTCTCCATTTCTCTCTGTCCTATCCAACAACAACGACATCAATAAAAACAATAATAACTACAACAATAAAACAACATGAGCAACAAAAGGGAATAAATAATTATTTTTTAAAAATTTTATCATGTAATATTCATCTCCAAGGACAATTCTAATCATTGAAGTGTTTTTTTTTCCCCCTGTAATAACAGTTGCTAATGGGGCCGGGTGGTGGTGCACCTGGTTGAACGCATATGTTACAATGTGCAAGGAACGGGCTTCAAGCCCCCAGACTCCACCTGCAGGGGGAATCCTTCACAAGTGGTGAAGCAGGGCTGCAGGTGTCTTTCTGTCTCTCTCTCTATCACCCCTATCCCTCTCGATTTCTAGCTATCTCTATCCAGTCAATAAAGATTAAAAAAAAAAAACTATTGCTATGTTGTTAGAAACATAAAAAATTGGTTTAGATCACATTCTTTACCACATATTAAATTAGAGTTCAAATAAAGAATTAAAAGTTTTGGTTGGAGGGTAGATAGCATAATGGTTATGCAAAGAGTGTCGGGTTATCCCCGACAGGTAGTCGCGAGGAGGGAGATCTGGACCAGCCGGACCCCCCTTCTGGGGCTGAGCGGGAGGGAGAGTGTCAGCAACTTGAGAAAAGAAAAGACACCAAGTCAGGAGTTCTGTCAAGGCAGTGACTCGCTTTATTGAGGAAAAGGCCACTCTATATAGGCAGGAGGATAGAGGCAGGGATGGAAAGGTAGGGTGAGATGACGTTAGAGGTGGTGTGAGGTGGCGTTCACCATCAGTGGGGCCTATGCTCTTTACGCATCATCAGCTGGAGGGCAGAGGTGAATTTAGGCTCGGCCTACAGGAAATGCTGTGTCACTCTGAGGAAGTTACTGACCGTCAGCGAAACTCGAGCCAGGCTTACGGAGTGTCTGCTGGGCCTAGATCGGGGCCAAGCAGGCCCCAACAAAGAGACTCTCATGCTTGAAGTTCCAAAGTCCCAGGTTCAATCCCCCGCACCACCGTAAGCCTGAGCTGAACAGTGCTCTCAGTAAAAAAAAAGAATTAAAAGTTTTGACATAGAGCATAATTGGTTATACAAAAAGATTTCAGGGCATTGAAGGTCCCAGGTTCAATCTCAAGCACAATTAAGCCATAGCTGAGCAGTACTCTGCTGTCTTAAAAACAAAGACATTGGTTATTACATCAAAGTAAAAGATATTGAGGTGTAAGGGAAGTAGGGGTTGAATTATTATGTGGAAAACTGAGAAATATTACATATGTACAAGCTACTGTATTTTAGTGTTGACTGTAAACATTAAACCCCCAATAAAGGGGAAAAAAAAGACATGATTTTTTTTTTTTTTTTTAGCATAAGCTAAAAAACCAGAGCTTCCCTATAGTGTATACAGTGCTGGGGGGTCAAGCCTGTAATGTCATGCTTGCAGGTTCTGCACTCTACCACCAAGTCACCTTCCCAGTGGTAGGACTATGGTTTTGAAAAGTATTTGTATTGACTAGTTAGAGACACAGAGAGATAATTATGTGTAGCACTGTTTCACCACTGGTAAAACTCCCCATACAGATAGGCACCAGTCCTCATACGCTATAATATATGTGCTTTGCTTTGCCTGCCTCATTTAAAAATGAATAGAAACTCACTGAAGGAGCATTTGCAATAATTCTCTGAATTTCACTTTTTTTCTCATGTCAGCATCTATAATTTTACCCTAACATTTACATTTAAAAACAAGGGTTGGGAGTCAGGTGGTAGCATCAAGGGTTAAGCGCAGGTGGCACAAAGCACAAGGACCGGTATGAGTTTCCCGGTTCAAGCCCTGAACCTGCAGGGGAGTTGCTTCACAAGCAGTGAAGCAGGTCTTCAGGTGTCTATCTTTCTCCCCACTCTGCCTTCCCCTCTTCTCTCCATTTCTCTCTGTCCTATCCAACAACGACATCAATAACAACAACAACAATCACTACAACAATAAAACAACAAGGGCAACAAAAGGAAATAAGTATTTTTTTAAAATTCAAAAAAAAAGGGTTACGGAGATTTTAAAAAAGATCACAATGACAACAATTCTTGTTTGTACTTGTTAAGAATCTTTAGTTGTACTTTCATCCTCGTAAAACATGTAGACAGTAGTATGTTCAGAGAATGTAAATAGAGACAAGCAATCTCTACTTCTCAAAGAACTCTTTCACTTCAGGGAGAGGGCAGTGTCTGGGGCAGGGTAGATAGCATAATGGTCATGCAGAGAGACTCTCATGCCTAAAGCTCCGAAGTCTCGGGTTCATTCCCCTACACCACCACAAGCCGGAACTGAACAGTGTTCTGGTAAACAAAATAATTTTTTTGAGTGGGGGAGGGTGTGTCTCTAGGGATCCTTTAAGTAACTTTTCTTTCTTTAAAAATGTTATCTATTTATTTGATTGGATGAGAGAAATTGAGAGAGGGAAAGAGCTATGCAGCATGCTTCACTGCTTGTGAACTTCCGCGCTGCAGATGAGGAGTGGGGGCTCGGACAGGAGTCCTGGCTCTTGACAAGTGTGCACTCAGCCTTGCTTGACTAACTTTTCTTGACTTAATAAAGAACCAGGTAGCTGGCATATAAAGAAGCACATCCTATCTTTCTCACTGATAAAAGCTAAATTGAAAGACTCGATTTGTGCACTTTCCACTCAGATCTTGAAAAAGTCCATTGGCGTGAACATGTGAGTTACAACAGCTGTCATAATTACCCAAGTTACTAAGACCAAGGATCTGGATTCGAGCCCCTGGCTCCCCACCTCCTGCGGGGGTAGGGTGGGGGGAACATGTCAGAGAGGTGAAGCAAGTCTGTAGGTCTTTCTATCTCTCTATCTCCCCTTCCTCTCTCAATTTCTCTCTGTCCTATCCAGTAAAATGGAAGAAAAATAAAATGGCCACCAGGAGCAGTGGATCCATAGTGCAGGCACTGAGCCCCAGCAATAACACTGGAGGCAAAGAAAGAAAGAAAAATGCACAGGGACCATAGAGGTGTCACTCAGCAGGTGTTTGTGTGGCTTGTCTTGTGCATGACCCGGGTCCATTCCTAGGCATCATGGGTGTGCCTCGGATCCTGGGAAACTCAGTCACTGTGGAGCCTCTTGTCTCTCTGTCTGCCTCTGTTTGAATGACTTGCGAGTGGGGAAAATGTGTATCCACAAGGTCCTAGCTCCAGGAAGGGAAGGGAGGAAGGGAAAGCAGTATCAGTTGCTCTCTAGTTGTGGATTTTATCCTTCTTCCTGGAAAGCCATGGGACAAATCCCAGAAGTGTCTCGGGTAATTTTTCCTCATGGTAAACAAACAACTCACACGTGGCGTAAAGCGCAAGGACTGGCATAAGGATCCTGATTTAAGCCCCCCGCTACCCACCTGCAGGGGGGTCGCCTCACAAATGGTGAAGCAGGTCTGCAAGTGTCTCTCTTTCTCTCTCCCTCTCTGTATTCTCCTCCTTTCTCCATTTCTCTCTGTCCTATCCAACAACGACAATAATAACCACAACAATGATAAAACAACAAAAGAAAATAAATAAATAAACTTAAAAAAAATTTTAAAGAAAACAAGCCAAAAAGAAGTGGTAAGAGGCCAGTCTTGTGGGTTGGGGGTGTTTTGTTCTACAGAGTCAGAATTTGAACTCCAGAATCTTGGAGTTCAAATATCAACACCCCCCCTCCTTTTTTTTTTTTTCTCTCAGTCAACAACTTCAAGCAATCAGTGGGATATGTAACTTACACTTAACATTTCACTTTGAAATTCTGCCTAAAAGAATACAGAACACTGGAGATAACATTTTTTACATATTGTGTATATGTGTATATATACTATTTATTTATTGGCTATTAACCGAAATCAAGAGGGGCAGGGAGAAAGAGACACCTGCAGTCCTGCTTCATTAATGAGGCTTTCCCCCTGCAGGTGGGAGCCAAGGGGGTGGGATCCTCCTCCTCCTCGGCCTGACCTTTTACACTGTAGCATGTGCGCTCAACTAGGTGTGCCACCACCCAGTTCATGCTTGTATCTTTTATGGTGCAGGTTTTAAATATAACTCCTTATTCACCAGAGCACTGTTTGGCTCTGACTTACAGTAGTGTCAGGAACCTGGGACCTCTAGTGCATCAGGCATGAAGTTCTGGTGTGCTATCCACCCCACCCCACCCCCAGTTTTAAATATGTAGCCAGAAGATTGTGGAAACAAACAGGTGTAAAATGTATTGACTTTAGAAATGTACAGACTTGTGTATTGTCATTTGAGGTTGCCAATGCCATGAAAAACTCATTACCATTTGATGCTCCCGATTCTTCACAAGAAGGCCAGAAAGTTCTGAAAGTGGAAGTCACTCCCACAGTGCCAAGGATTTCTCGAACTGCGATCACAACAGCTTCAATCCGTCGGCATAGATGGAGGAGAGAAGGTGAGTATGGAACCCTTATAGCCCTCGAATAGATGCAAGTACGTTTATCACTGCTTCTACAGGCTGTATTAATGTGAGATTAGAGTACTCTATATCATTTAAGAGGTTTGTCAAGTTTTAAAATAATACTAGGAATGTGGTTTAATGCCTGGACTTACTGGGATATATATATATATATATGTTATTTTGACTATGAGTATTAAAAAGAGAAAATGAAACTAAGTGAAACTAAATCTTTTTTTTTTTTAACTAGTATTATAGAAAAAAAGTATTTAAGTCTGTTACCTCATTGGAAAAGCAGGTGCATGTATGAGCATTGTGGGAGAAACGATATAACTGGCCAAACTAATGGTATAACAAAGCTATCCACGAAAGAACTAATTTTTTTAAGAGTTTTTTTAAAAAAGATTTTATTTATTTATTAATGAAGAAGATAGGAGAGAGAAAGAACCAGACATCACTCTGGTACATGTGCTGTCAGGGATCGAACTCAGGATCTCATGCTTGAGAGTCCAAAACTTTATCACTGCGCCACCTCCTGGACCACAAGAACTAATTTTTGTTTATTTGTTTGTTTATTTATTCATTTTTACAATTTTACTTTTACCTTTCTAAGTGCTGAATCTGGCTGTATTTGGTAGGCATATACTTGAATAGTTTAGCCATCTTGTCAGAGAGATATGACTGATTGCCATTTCAATGATCCCTATTTTTCTATCCTGTTCATTTGCAAACCTCCCATTGTTCATCGACTGCCTTATGTGTGTGTATGCTGTACTCACACATGTAACTATATGATTAGTTTGTGTTTTTATCATGTCCATATAGACATTCTCTTATCTGCCTGGGTCAAAATGCTCAGAAAATAGAGCAGCATAAAAGCACTAAAATGTTATATGTTGAATCCCAGATGGCTTTGACTTCTCAAACGAGGCTGACTCGAGTATTCCTGGCTCCCCGATCCAACACGGCTCCACTGACCTAGGGATCAAACGTGTGCGAGAGGGGGAGGTGCTGGTGCGCAGGACCCCTGGGCACGGCTCACCGGAGCCCAACTCAGCAGCAGCCACAACAGAGGGTAGGACAGATATGAGGAGGCAGGAGGCAGTGAGACAGTTGCTGGGAAAGGATTCTGGCTCTCCATCCCCAAGCAGAACCTCTTTCCGTCCCAGTGTGTGTCGCCGCTACCCCAGGTGTATTAGCTCCTCCTTGCAAAGCACACCTCCCATCCGCCTAGCACCAGGTCAGGGACGATCTCCAGTTACCGTCTGTGCTGGCCTGGAGTCTGCATCCCTGTGTGACCAAGTGGCTTGGCATGGCTACTAACAAGGCAAAGCCTGTCTCTAGAAGGTCTGCAAATGCTTGGGATTTTGTCATTACTGAGCATGTTTATTCCAACATCAGGAAAGGGAAAATGCACTGAACCCACACGAGCCTTTTTAATGAATAGGAATGTATTTCATCTATACAGTTCGTTCTTGAAAAATACGTGAGGAGCTCTAAATGTGAATACATTACCTTTGAGCAACTGGACTAAAGCACAGCCGGCCATCTTACCTCTAACTCCATGGTGGTCAGTTAACAAGGATTTCTTTTCTCGTTGATGGCTACTTAACTCTGCAGGGCAAGTGGCCTGTATCTCAGTCATGAATTACTGACCTTTTCTCCCTTTAAATGGCTACCTGATGCACAGTGCATTTAAATATTTATTGTGAATGATCTTATTTAGCTCCCAACTGAAGTGTATTTACTTAGAGTTCAGGTATCCTGATATATCCTGCTTCTACAATCTAGGTACTTCAACATGAAAAAAACATTTTTATACATTTCCCTCCCACCGCCACTGCCATCATCACAACCACCACCACCACCACCACCACCATATATATATATATATATATATATATATGTGTGTGTGTAATATATATATATATAAACACTTCTCTGTGACTGAAAAGTATTTGCTGTTTTACATATGATAACACTGGAGTTGACTGTGAAATAGGGAATTCTAGCCGAATAGTTCTTTCATTATTAATTACTTTGGAACCAACCTTTACTAAATTATAAAGTGTAGCAAGTAAGTTTTAAAATAGTTTATATTTGTATGTACTCTAAAGACCAAACAAAATGAAGCAGATACCTTCCACCTTAGGGAAGTCTCTTGCTCTCTGGTGCATTAGGAATTTGAAGGGCCAGGTGGTGACACGGTTAAGTGCACGCACTACAGTGTGCAAGGAACTGGGTTCAAGCCCCTGGTCCCCACCTGCAGGGGGAAAGCTTCACAGATGGTGAAGCAGGGCTGCAGGTGTCTCTCTGTCTCTCTCCATCTCTATCGCCCCTTCCCCTCAATTTCTCTCTGTCTCTATCTAATAAAAAAATAAAGTTTTTAAAAAAAGAAAGGAAGAAATTTGAGCATGCTCAGTAAGAATCTAAAGCTCCCGTTTCCTGTCCCTTTGCCCAGGTTGACCTTACTTGACGTAGCAATGTTGCATGTGCATGGCCTAGGGTCCAAAAAGGCTGGTGCTATTTTACAGAGATCTTTGCTTAAATGAATGTGAAAGATGCAACCTTTTCTCTCCCCCCCCCCATTTTTTGCCTGTATCTCTGTTATCTTTGGAATCAGGGTTGTGCCATTACATATAAAGGCATAAACATAAGGACATAAATAGTCATCAAACCTAAGCTGGCCTCAATTGAATAGCCTGTTTATCAACATTTTTAATGACTACAGCACTTGATGTGTATCTGTTACAGTTTTTGGTGTTTGTGCTAAATGTTCTACTGTATGAAGTTTTGATGAAATTCTAGAAAGTGTGAGATTAAGTTAGTACTTTTCTTTCAAACACCATATACTTGGAAAAGGGGACCAAAATGCTTCACTTAAAATAGCCTACTAGATGTTGGAATGTTCTATTTTTATTAGCTCATATCACTAATAAAAGTTCCAGTTTGTTGAGGGTGTATTGGACCCAGAAGGAAAGAGGAGTGGATTCCTTCGGTGTACTTGGAATTTCTCAAAAAGTTATTTTGCCTTTTAATCTGTTACTTGAAGCTTTACATCAATATTAGTAGAAAATTAATAAGAAAAGGTAGGTGTGAATGGAAATGTTCATTTAAAAAATATTCCTTTTGACTATCTGTTTTTTGGATCATGAATAGTACTGTAAGGAATGGCAGTAGTATTGTTCTCACCTAGGGAGAAATTTAGAAAGGAGAAAAACTGTGAAATATAATTATCTCTTTATTCCTTGAAGTTTTCTGAGGTAGGAGGGAAAAAACTAAAACTTTCATAAAGGCTTGTTAATTCTCAAGTCTGCTGAAGCCCTTGGGTTAATATCTTTACTAAGCTGAGGGCAGCACCTGTGATAAGTATAGTTTGTGCTCTACCTATGGAAACAGCCCTTCCTGGTGTATGATCTTACTAGCAGACTCTCTTGCATGGTCGCTTTTTATATTGTCATCACTTTTTTGGCCATGTTGCTTGGCACTGAATCTGCATGTGGCAAGATTGAGAAGCTTACACTGAGTCTCTCAGTCTCCTTTCATACTTAGTTCTGTATATGATCAATGATAAACTTATATACACTAATAGTTTTATATTACTGATATCAATTCTGAGCCAGTAATTACCTCTCCTTGGGCATTTTGGAGTTATTTATACTAACTCTAACTACTAAGATACCATACGGATTTAAATGAACAAAGTTTTGATTTTAAGATGCACCTTTTGAAGGAGTTGATTGAGAGAAATGGTGTCCAGCTACATTTTCTTATTGCTTTGCATGACGGCTCAACTGCTGGGTATTAACAATACGGTGTCTTTTGCTTTAAGGATAGCCTTTTTATTCTTCTTAAGAATGTAGGAAATAACTAATCAATGTGATAAAATCTAGCTAAGAAGTTTTCTTTTGAGGTACTGTTTTAAGTAAAGACTATGTTTAAGTATTTTATAAATACTGCATTAGGTAATCTGTATCTCAGATAATACTTGTTTGGAATTATTTGCTAACTTTTTGCCTTAACTAAAATATTGTTAACTGTTTGTTTATTCAGATTAAACTTTCTAATAATCTGGGAAATATTAAATGAGGTAGCAAACCACTTTGAAAGAAGCAAAGAATATTGATCATATTTGCAGTAAGAAAAATGGGCCAGGCTGGCCAAATTGCTTAGTGTACCTGCTCTGCCTTGTGTACAACCTGGGCTTGAGCCTGGTCCCCATTCCATTGGAGGAAGCTTCAGTGCTGTGGTATCTTTCTCTCCCACCCCTCCTTCTTTCTCTAAAAAGTTGACTGGGGGTGGTGAAATTCCAACGACAATAAAAGTAAAAGGGAGTGTGACACTGTATGTGGGAGGGGGGATAAATAAAAGAGAAATGACCTTCTGGAAACCCAAATGAAGATCACAATAGATTTCTTGAATTCCAGTGAAGGAGAGAAAGATGCTAACATACCAGAGCACTGTTCAACTGGTTTATGGTGCTGCTGGGGACTGAACCTGGTACCTCAGGGCCTCAGACATGAGTCTTTTGCACAACCATTATACTGTCACCACAGCCTGACATCATAATCTTTTTTCCTTCTTAAAATGTCCAAAGATAAGAATTCTTTCAGTAACTATATTTTCTATATGAAATATGATAGTATGCAACAGTATTTTGTGATTATGACAATATATTTTGATTCTAGAATATTCAGAAACAGTGTAGAAAATAAAAATCCTACTTAAATATCCCTGCTGGTTTCTTACCCTTGTCCTCTGATAATTAAATATTTTCTTCATACTAATCAATCAATCAAGAAAATATGGAAACTAGTAAGTATATATGTCCATAGACAAAATACAGCCATGACGTTACAGGAAAACAATGTCGTTTTTTAGTTTAGAGGTAGAAATTTGACTAGTTTCACTTTAAAGTTTTTTTAAGCCTTTTGGAAACATAAGCTGTTGAATCTAACATCGTATTGTAGTTTACAGTGACAAATGAGGTAGAAGAATTACTCTGAAATTAGAAAGGGGTCTCTTTAGTGATGGATTATGGGAGATAAGAGTTAAAAGTTTTTTTTTTTAACTAGATTACTACTCAGCTCTGACTTTTGGTGGTACTGAGAATTGAACCTGGGCCCTTTTGTGCCTCAGACATGAGTCTTTTTGTAGAATCACAATGCTTCCTCTCCAGCCTTTTTTTTTTTAATAAATAAATAAACATAGTCACCTCAAATTGATAAGGATGTATCATAGTGATTTATGATAACAGTGTTATATTTTACTTTAAAAAAGTGTTTTATAGTGTTTTATGTCCCTAGATAAGGATGGTATGCTAAGTTCATCTGTGGATAGATTTTGAAAAGCTGGACTAATTAAATCTAAATGAACAAATGAGTAAAATTATTTAGAAAGAGGTATTGATAGCAAAACCATTACCAGCCTACTACAGATACTACCCAAGAGATGTCAGTTGAGCTGTTGTCACAAGTACTTCTTACTTAATGTAGCCGTTGCTGAGTATGTCTGACTTGTCTTTTAGGTGCTGAGGGTATGAATGGAGAAGAGTCTGCTAACCTGAATGATGCAGATGAAGGGTTTTCTTCAGGAGCTTCCCTCAGCAGTCAGCCAGTTGGGACCAAACCAACATCTTCTCAGAGGGGAAGCTTAAGGAAAGCAGCCACTGGGCGGTCAGCTAAGGAGAAAGAAACAGCCTCTGCCAGCAAACCCAGCGAGAGCCCTCGAGATTCTTTAGTTCGAACGCAGTATGTACAGCAACCGGCTGATCTTAGTGTAGATTCAGTTGAACTTACACCGATGAAGAAACACCTGAGCCTTCCTGCTGGCCAGGTGGTGCCAAAAGCCAATAGTCTAATCCGGACAGCTAGTGCTTCCTCGAGTAAATCATTTGACTATGTAAATGGGAGTCAAGCCAGTACCGGCATTGGGGTTGGCACTGAGGGTGTTACTAATCTAGCAGCTAACAATGTTAATCGATATTCAACCATCAGTCTACAAGAAGACCGTCTAGGTCAAGCTGGAGACAGCAAAGAGCTCCTGAGCCCAGGAGCCCCCTTAACTAAGCAGTCTCGATCCCCCAGTTTCAATATGCAGCTGGTGTCCCAGGTGTAGTGTTGAAGTCCTCTCTCATCTCTGTTTACCTTTTAAAGCGGACATTTCATTGCACAAGGAAATACTTCATCCCATGTTGTGAAAATATCAGCCATCGCAAGCAGACTTGGTTTAGTTTAGGTATCTTCATACTGTATTTTGTATGGAAACAGCAATAAGGTTTTCTTTTTCCTCCTTCCTCTATCTCCTCTGGACCTGTTGTAAATGTGCTTGTGAGGCAGCATAAAATGTTTGCATTTCCCCTACCTTCCTTTCTCCTTGGGTGACGTGCAATCCATCATAGGCTGATCAGTCCCATTTCAACACTGTGAGACTGAAGACATGTCAGAGGAAACGGTGTATATGATCCCTATCAGATGATTTTTTTGGCTTTCTTTAAAAAACAAAAACAACAACAACAAAAACGGGTTTGTTCTCATAATCTATAAAACTATGAAGATTACTGGAATTTTTTTTTCCCTTTTTCCCCTCTTGTAACCAGGAGTGCCTCAGAGATTCTGCTATGACTTTGGACTTCTCTGAGTCTGTGCAATCATTTTCTTGTCAAGCATGGGGAAAGTTGGCAGACTGCAGCACTTTTTCATGAAATCGAGGGTGGCTCTATTTTCCCCTATCTCCTTTCACTTGAGGACATAAGTGTTCAATTACTGAGGCATTTATACCAAGTTGTGGCCAACTCCACTGGAGGGCAGTGCCCTAAACTGATTGTGTAACTAATAATGCTGCACTTTCTCAGTGCCCTAAACTGATCGTGTAATTAATGATGATGCACTTTCTCAGCGGCGCTATAGTCATTCTTAATATGTCTTCCCTCCTCCCTGCAAGGATAAGGGCATTTCTGTCCTTTAACACTGAACAACCAACAAATCAGAGAATCCAAGGGGCATGTTCTATTTCCCAGGAATGAGTGACACTTTGGTGCTGGGGTTCAGGGGACGGGGTGGGAATGGGTCAGTTTTTGTTTGGCTGGTGTACAACTATGTGTGTGAGAAGTTTCGATTGCTATATTTGCTTTTCCTTTGTGAGTTGATGATGACTGAAGTAGATCCAAGTACGTCTTCAGGTAAAGAGAGGGATTTCTCAACTTACTTGCTGTGATGTCAGACTATTGGAGAAACCCTTTCAGCTGCTGCTTTCTAGATGTACCCAAATTCAGTCAGATATTTTGGATTAAGAAACCTGAAGTTCTAATAGATCATATACTCCAAGGAAACACATCAGGGACAGATAATTGGCTGAAAACACTGATGCTTCAA
The DNA here is from genome assembly GCF_950295315.1 of Erinaceus europaeus. Lineage (NCBI taxonomy): Eukaryota > Metazoa > Chordata > Mammalia > Eulipotyphla > Erinaceidae > Erinaceus > Erinaceus europaeus. The sequence goes on from NC_080168.1 coordinate 33,751,435, forward strand.
CGTGACTCATTTTTATAGAACATTTCTATCGGGGTACTGACTTGATTTCTCCTGCAAGGACCACACTGCCTTTGTGTTTATTGTAATGCAACTTATGTATGTTCTAATCACTATGTCTGCAGAAGTTTTTCATCTTTATAAAAGTTGGAAATCATGCCAGTAAGCTAGATGTTGAATGTATGTAAGTAGCATTTGGTAACTGTGCTAGGAGGCTACAAAAATGCATTATGGGTTTAAAATATTTTAGTTCTGATAAAGTTGGATGAAATTTCATTATATCCTCTTCTGGGTGTCAAGCTGTTATGCTTGATTGAAATAGAAGACAAAATACTGATTATTGAAAATCAGTGTATTGTGACTTAAACTGCGATATGTTATCCTGCCACAAAATGTCAGAGCTATTGCTTTGTACATTAATATTTTAATTTTATTATTGTGACAGAAAAATATATTGACTTTATAGAAAGCAAGTATTCTCCTAATTAAGAGTTTAAAATTTTATCTCTAACAAAATTACAATAGATTTTGATAAATAAAATAACCAGAAAAATGCCTCTTGTTTTTTTCACACCTGGAAATCTCCCCCACTCCTTTTTTATTATAAGAGTTTCCCTTTTTATGCTGTTTTTTTTCTTTTTAAAGACCTTTCTGTTAGGACCTTTATATATAAGAACAGTGAATGAGATTATTTGAACTTGGTGATCTGTGATATTCAGGTCATACAGAAATGGGAAACTCAAACCTTAACTAATATCTACAACATTGCCAAAGTCTGGGGTTAAGATAAAAGGTGACAGAGAATTTTATTGATTTGTGTGTGTGTGTATATATGTATATGTATGTGTATGTTTGTAAGTATATGTATGTGATGTGTATATGAATATCTCAAAAAGACATGCTTTAGATATCCTTTTTGTTTGTTTTTTAAACTAGAGCATGAATGCATTCTGGTTATTGGTGGTGCTGGAGATTGAACATGGGGCAACTCGATGCAAGTCCTCTAAGCTACCACTGCACTGTATCCTTCGTCCTCCCTTCTTTTAATTTAACAGATACCATATAAATAAAAAAGAACTAAAAAGTGACCCGAGCTAATAGCATACTTGGGAAAGCAAATGTTCAGATATGAGCAGAAAAGAACATTGCTTTTTATTTGTCTATTTTAATGCAGTGTTGGAAATCTAGCCCACACTCTTACTCTCTCTCAGTCCCGCCTCAGCTTCCCCTACCCCACCCCACCCCCAGTAGATGACAGGGAGTGTTAGCTCAAGCAGTGCCAGGACTCAAGTCCACAGCCTCAAATATGGTGAGGTTTATATTCTACTAGGGGAGGTATCTCCCAGCCTCCAGGAAAAGTATATTGTGTTTGTTGGAGATCAGTCAGTTGATGATGACTGAAGTAGATCTAAGTACGTGTTCAGGCAAAGAGAGAAATTTCTCAACCTACTTGCTGTGATGTCAGACTATTGGAGAAACCCTCTCAGCTGCTGCTTTCTAGATGTACCCAAATTCAGTCAGCTGTTTTGGATTAAGAAACCTGAAGTCCTAATAGATCATGGCAGAAATACCCTTGGTTTAGGAAACTGAAGGGCTGTTTTTAATTAAAACTCACTCATTGGTTGATTCTAATTCTAGCATAATTTGAAAGCACAAAGAAATACCAAAGTAGAGCAGTAGCTTTAATATATAATCTCCTTTTGGTTTGTTAGAAATCTGAGGGTGAAGGGTAGATAGCATAATGGTTATGCAAACAGACTCTCATGCCTGAGGCTCCAAAGTCCCAGGTTCAATCCCCGTACCACCATAAGCCAGAGCTGAACAGTGCTCTGGTTAAAAAAAAAAAAAAAATCTGAAGTTATCCCTAATTTAAATTAAAAATTTACATTTAAATTAAAATTTTAAATTGAAAGCTTGTTTTGAAAATCTTTCAACTAAGAACTTCATTTCTATATAAGTATGTACTTGAATATTTTGTACATACACATACCCATTGATGATCAGGACCCTGTAATATTTGTGTTATTATTATTATTGAATAGAGACAAATTGAGAGGGCAGGGGAGGTAGGGAGAGACAGAGAGACACCTGCAGACTTGCTTCACCACTCGTGAAGATTTCCCCCTGAAGATAGGGACCCTTCAAAGGCTCGAACCCAGGTCCTTGGCATTATAATTTATGCACTCAACCAGGTGCGCCACCACCTGGCCCCATTTTTTTAATTGATATATCTGGCCCCAGTGAAGAAGCATTTTGTTGGATGGGAGAGAGAGCATAATGGTTTTGTAAAAAGACTTTCATGTCTGAGGCTCCCAGGCCCCGGGTTCAATCCCCCACACCACCTTAAGACAGAGCTGGGCAGTGCTTTAGTTAATAAAAAGAAAGAGAAAAGAAAACATTCTAATTAATTAAGACTTTGTATATAAGGTCTTAGAACATATTTCCTATGCAAGAAAATTAAAAGGGAAAAAGTTAATTTGAGAAAAACTATGTCAGATTTTCTAAACAATTTTTTTTGGTAACTCGTTTGTATTGTTTATACGCATTTGGTTTTCAGCTGTCTAGCTAATTTCAGAACATTTAGCCTTTAACAGCCTTCATATCTCTTAACTTCCACTTAGAAAAAGTCCTTCCAACTAGTTAGGAAGACAATACTTGTTTTTGATAATTAAAACAATTTTATGTTCCCTGTGCCATTTGGATTAAGAAGTATCTGAAGACTTTGGGAACTCTGTATGACATCAATTTAAAGTCTTGGTATTAAAAACTAATATGTAAACTGAAAAAGGTAAATTAGAAGTCATTTTAAAATGCAGAGTATTTTGAGATCCTTAGTGGAAAGGAATGGTTACAGTTTGAAAGCGTGCCTTCTACTTTCACTATTACCCTACCAATCATCATTCTCTGCTTATTTATTATAAAATCAGAGTGTTTATGCTAGAAGAAATCCTAGAGAGAATATAGCTACCCTACCCAACCACCCCACCACATCCATCCTCAAATAACTGATGATCCAAATGTTTATGTTTTGATCAAGATCACTTAGTTAGGAAGCAAAGCCAGAATCCCACTCCTGTCTCCCATCAAATACATAGTAACAGCCACTGCCTCTTATATTAGAGTAAATGTGATGACTTTTCACTTTTGCAATTTAAAGTTCTTATAGTTGGCAAATAAAAAGCATCTATAAAGAAAGTATTAAATCTAGGGAAAAAGTAAAGATCAAGTACTGGAATATGTCTACATCACAAATGTAAGGATAGGTACATTTTTAAAATTCTAATTTATGCCTTCCTGTTTTCTGCCACATAATGGTTATATGACGCCAAGTTTATAGTTAACTGTATTTCTCCCCCGCAAACCCCCCCCTCCCCAGAGGACTGCTCAGCTCTGGCTTATGATGGTGCTGGGGATTGAATTTGGGACCTTTGCCGCCTCAAGCATTAAAAGTCTTTTTGCATAACCATATGCTATTTCCCCAGCCTAGACTATATTTATGAGGATACTTTTCAGTGAAAAAAATGAACTAGCGGGTGGTGGGTAGATAGCATAATGGTTCAGCAGAGACTCATGCTTGAGGCTCCAACAAAGTCCCAGTCCCAGGTTAAATCCTCTGCACCACCATAAACTAGAGCTGAACAGTACTCTGGTAAAAAGAGAGAAAGAGAAAAAAAAAAAAGAAATAGCTTTGACCAGTGTTTCCAGCTATTTTAAAATAATTTTTAAATCAGACAGTTTTTCAGAGCCTCCTACGTGGCAAATAAATTGTATGTATAATGGAATGCTGCAAAGTGAAAATTAAATCAGTTTAATTACATTAATTTCTAATGTCAAAAGACAGATAGTCTATATATTAAAACCTACAACTATCTTGTCTTACCAGAGCACTGCTTGCCTATCTCCTCAACCCTATTATTTTTTTTTTAGAATAACAAGCACTGTCTTCTCATATAATATTAAAGTTCTATAATATGAATCTTAATGATTCCATAATGGAAATGGTTACTGCCATTTTGTGTTTTGTTTTCGGTTTTGCCTCTTTTATCTCTGGGGCTCAGTGCCTACACTACAAATCCACTACTACTGGTGGCCATATTTTTTATTTTTTTATAGGACAGAGAGAAATCAAGAGAGGAGGGGGAGAGAGAGATAGACACCTGCAGACCTGCTTCACTGCTTGTGAGGCAACCTCCCTGCAGGTGGGGAGCCTGGGGCTCGAACCAGGACCTTTACACTGGTCCTTTTGCTTCATACTATGTGCACTCAACCAGCTGCTCTACCTCCTGGCCCTCGGTCTTTTTTAAAACTTTAATTATTGGATAGAGACAGTCAGAAATCGAAAGGGAAGGAGGAGATAGGGAGAAAGATGAGAGACACCTGCAGACATGCTTCACCATTCGCAAAGTTTTCTCCTTGCAGGTGGGAGAGGTCTTGTTTTCTTTATTTTACTTCATAAGACAGAGAAATTTAGAGGGAATGGGGGTAAGGAGGGGGAGAGACAGATACCTGCAGCACTGCTTTACTGTTTATGAAGCTTGCCCCTTGCAGGTGGGGACCAGGGTCTTGAACCCTGGTCATTATGCACTGTGATTTGTGCACTTAACCTGGTGCACCGCCACCTGGCCCTAGTTACTGTGTTATTTAAAGTCTTTATAGCACATAAAATATCTTAAATGTGATAGTCTCAGCTATATAAGCTCAGTATTCTATATTCTTGAATTCCATTTAGGGACTTTATGAAACACTGGAATACTGACAATAACTTCAGCTGTTTTGTTTGCACTATTTTTGTGGATTTTTTTCTTTAATGAAGTGGAGGTGTTCTTCAGTTTATGAGGTTCATATGAATTCATTTTGAGTTCTTTTTTTTAATTGTTTTTTTCTCTTTTGCTGCCCTTGTTTGTTTTTTTTTAATTACTGTTGTTGTAGTTATTGTTGTCGTCATTGTTGGATATGATAGAGAAATGGAGAGGAGGAGAGGAAAAGAGACACCTGCAGACCTGCTTCGCCGCCTGTGAAGTGACTCCCCTGCAGATGGGGGGTCATGGTTCGAACCAGGATCCTTAGCTGGTCCTTGGGCTTTACACCATGTGCGCTTAACCCACTGTGCTACCACCCGACCACCCTTCTTTTTTAAAGTATTTCAATTTTTTTTTCCAGTTAAAAATTTAATAGGCCATGCCATTGCTTGGAACATCTAAGAATTTTAGGTCAACTAGTTTGTACTGTGGCAAGGTGAGACAGTGAGACTTTTTCTTTTAAAAAAATATTTTTCTTTATTTATTACTGGATAGAGACAAATTGAGAGCTGAGCGGGAGAGAGTTAGAGAGATACCTGCAGCCCTGTTTCACTACTCATGAAGGTTTCCCTCAGCAGGTGGGGGTGAGGGGCTTGAACCTGGGTCCTTGTCCTTGCACACCATAATGTGTTCATTTAACCAGGTGCGCCACCACCTGGCTCCTAACAGTGAGACTTTCTCTTTCAAGTTGAATGATTATTGTCATGTTTCAGACCTCTGAGTCAATTGAGACACTTATTAGTGACACTTGAATAAATGCTTTTTAGAAAATAGGGTGTTTGAAAACCAACTAGAAATCACTGGTAGTTAATGTTCAAAGAATTAGAATATCTGCCAGATTATAAAAAGATGGACTAAAAAAAAAAAAAAAAGACTGAAGTGTGAAATGGTTAAAAGTGTTAATAAAACATCATTATTATTATTTACCAAAGGAGTGCTTAGCTCTGGCTTATGGTGGTAATGGGGCTTGAACCAGGGACCTTTGTTGCCTCAGACATGAAAGTCTTTGCAGAACCATTATGCTATCTCCCTAGCCTTAATAAAATTATGGTACCACATTTTAGCATTACCTTCACTGTGCCTGGGTATCATATTGACATTGAACATACATAGGAAATACTTTTCATAGAGTCAGCCATGTACACTTACATCATAGAAAATTTTTGGCAATGCCAGAAATTTGTGTGCTATTCCCAAGCCATTAGAAGTGGAAGAATTATCACCCAACCTTCTAAATCTGACCAGAACCACATAATTTTAGTAACAGCAGTCTCTTCAGTATTTTTGTGCTCGTTAGTCTTATAAGAAATAAATACAGAGCTGGGGCCCTATTTGGGGAGTCTTGAGATTCCCAAGCAGACATGATGGGCCTAGACCTCAAATAAATCCCTCTCTCCATTGTTACAGGTCATCTCTATCAGGAACAACAAAATAGACCCCTTTGTGGGCCCCCATAGGGCCTTGCCCTCAACTTGGGTCAACAATGGTAGAGAATGTTCCATACTCCAAAGGGAGGATGGACAATATACTCTATGCTACACCTGAGGAAGATGGGTTGATATTGGGGCAGCTTGGAATGTTCCTACTCATGACCACAGAATGTGAGCTTAGATCTACAGGGATGCAGAGGTCACATAGGCTTCTAAGCTGAATATGGGCCCCAGACCAAATCAAATTGATGGGTTTACAGTCAACAATTTTTATACCCCTTTCCCATATTAGGGAGCTACTCTCTTCCCTGATCCAGTTTTCTGGTCCTTCTGCCAGCCATGTCATCACCTCCCCAGACAATAACTTGGATCCACCTGCATATCAGATTTCAGGCTCAGAGAAAACAAAACAAAACACTAGTATAGCTACAGGCCCTTTGAAATAAAACGAAAATATGCCTACTAGCTCTCTACAAAATGGAGGACCCCAACTCTTCATCTGCACTATTCCAGCCTTTAGGTCCATGATTATTCAACAATTTGTTTGGCTTTGTATGTTAACTCTCTTTTCAGCCACCAAGTTCCAGATGCTAGCATGATGCCGACCAGACTTCTCTGGACAGACGACCCCACCAATGTGTCCTGGAGCTCCGCTTCCCCAGAGACCCACCCTACTAGGGAAAGAGAGACAGGCTGGGAGTATGGATCGACCAGTCAATGCCCATGTTCAGCGGGGAAGCAATTACAGAAGCCAAACCTCCACCTTATGCATCCCACAATGACCTTGGGTCCATACTCCCAGAGGGATAAAGAGTAGGAAAGCTATCAGGGGATGGGATGGGATACAGAGTTCTGGTGGTGGGAATTGTGCGAAGCTGTACCCCTCTTATCCTGTGGTTTCGTTAATGTTTCCTCTTTTAAATAAATTTTTAAAAATTAAAAAAGAAATACAGTTCAGTACAAAGGTTAGCAAAAGGCTGGGGATGATGGAGTAGTTGGTGGCAGAGTACAGAAATGTGAGTGCTGTTTTGCTTCTGGATTTTGAGAAAATGTTTACAAATTAATGCACATTCAGTGTCTGCTATTACTACTGTTATGTTTAATGCAGGTGTAGCTTACAGTATAAACTTTCAAAAAATATATAAATGGCAACAAGGGCAACAAAAGGGAATAAATAAAATAAATATTTAAAAAATATATATATATATGGGCAAGGTGGTGGCGCACCTGGTTGAGCATACATATTGCAATGTGCAAGGACCCAGGTTCAAGCCCTCAGTCCCCACCTGCCACGGGAAAGCTTTGTGAGTGGTGAAGCAGGGCTGAGGTGTCTCTCTAGTTCCCCATTCCTTTCGATTTCTGGCTGTCTCTATCCAATAAATAAATAAAGATAATCAAAAAATTTTTAAGCATGTAAACTTTCTAGAATTATATATCTGGGGTTTAGGTACTAGTAAGAATTATTTTCCAAAGTGAAGTGAACTTAACGGGACAATCCACCAACTACAAAAATAAAATCAATCAGTTTTGCTGTATTTGAGTGTCAACAGTTTAATGCTAAGATGAGAAAAGTTTTTTACACCTTTGACTAAAAACTTTACCAAAGAAAATATATCAGCCAAATATAATTTTAAAAGCACATAATTACTGTGGAATAAAGTCCCTAAGTGATTGTTCTCTAGCATAGAGGGGAATAAAGATTAAAAGATGCACTATAAGATTCCATTGGAAGTTTTGTCAATTCAGCATTGGACATTTTCAGAAGTACCAGTTAAAGGTTAACTCCAAATATTACTTAAGGCTCTTTTTTTTTTTTTTTTTTTACATCTCCTAAGTCAAATTAGAGACTCTTCTCTTTAGTGTTAAAAAGGGGAAATTCCTCATATCTATATGTATGATATGGTACTGTCTTTTAAAAAATGAAAGTGGGGGAAATAATGAAAGTGCACCTTTTAAAATGGGTAGTGGTAATTATTTCTAATAGGTATGTTGGCAAAAAGTTATGTTTACATGGTTTATATACATAATCACTTTGGGTATTTTTTTATTATTATTATTCTGGAAAAACATGATCTGGTTAAGAAAAGCTAAACAAAAACTTTTTCTTAATGTGAGACCATAAGAACTAAAGGATTTAAATTAAAATAATGGAATATAGCTATATATTAACTTAAGGTTCAAACAGGTTTATATGCAATTTTTTTCATACCTGATGACAGTTAAAAAACACTGGGTATATTCTATAAAGGGAACTTTGGGGGTGGGGGTAGATAGCATAGGCTCCATACCCCCCCCCCCCGTACCACCATAATCCAGAGCTGATCAATGCTCTGGTTAAGGGAAGGAAGGAAGGAAGGAAGGAAGGAAGGAAGGAAGGAAGGAAGGAAGGAAGGAAGGAAGGAAGTTGGCATTCTAGTAATTTCTAGAATGTGAGGGCGATCTGGCTGCGACATCTGTTACCCCATTGATCGCTAGGGTTGATTCTCAGCTGATCTGGCTGGCTAGGCGCGTGTCCCCTTCCTCCCTCACCGCTCCATGTGCGTCCCTTCTAGAAGCTGTGCACTCATTCGAAGAGGACGGCCTTCCCTGAATAGAGACGGTCTTTGGTCGAGGGTATATGAGTAGCTGCGCTCCCCTGCTAGAACCTCCAAACAAGCTCTCTAACAATTACTAATGTAGACTTTTCTCACAAGTTTTGTAATTCATGCTGAATTGCAAGTTCATGCTCACTCCATATGTTGTTTTAAAATATCTGAAATAGAAACTTTATAGCGAGTCTTTTCTGCTTTAAACATGACTGGCTTTACTGGTTAAATGAACAGTTTATGGTGCAGATTTTACTTTCCCACAGTTCTTCTCCTAATAATTTGATTCTCCTGAGCTATGATACAGATGGGGACTTACTGCTTTAGTGTTATATAATGTGATCTCTGTCACCATGGAAAAATAAACTGTATATCCAACTTTCATGCTTGCTTCACAGAGAAAAGGAATGTATCAGGTAGCTTTTTTTTTTTTTAATCAGCATTAACCATAGCTTGGTATAAACTTGCCAAGTATTCAGAAATTGTGCTGGTGAAAATCTACATAAGGTAGGCATAAAGAAAATAGGACTTTTATTGACTGGTGTCCTTTTATCCTAGGACTAGTGAAAACCTCCCTCTCTTCAGAAATGAAGAAAAAAAACAACACATTTACGATCATACTGGTGCATGGAAGCCATTATATTAACTGTCTTTCTGAACTGGTTAATGCTGTTGATTGTTGAAATGTGAAATGTAGTCACTCTTGACTTGTAAATATCTGCCAGAGATTTAAAATTTTATGAATATATTGTAAATAAGGATGTATAAAATACTTTCTGTTATGCAGGAACATATCTAAGACATTAAATCTTGTGTTTCTTGAAGGATGTGTAATTTTCTTAGATGTATCTAGTTACATTAAGAATGTAAATTTTCTTTTGTACAGTATAAAAAATACAGCTTTATTTGGCTTTTGACTCAATTTCCTTGAGCTTTGTTTGTTACCTAAATTTTATATCTTAAAATGATTTTAATCCTATCTTTAAAAAAAATCGCTTTCTAGTAAGGCAATTTATAAAAGTAAGGCAATACATAAAAGTACATGTAGCAGGAGTCAGGCAATAGCACAGCAGGTTAGGCTCAGGTGGCGCAAAGCATGAAGACCAGCGTAAGGATCCCGGTTCACCCCCCCCCCCTCGGCTCCCCACCTGCAAGGGGTCGCTTCACAAGTGGTGAAGCAGGTCTGCAAGTGTCTATCTTTCTCTCCCTTTCTGTCTTCCCCCGCCTCTCCATTTCTCCAGCCTATGGATCCCGGTTTGAGTCCCCAGCTCTCCACTTGCAGGGGAGTTGCTTCACAGGCAGTGAAGCAGGTCTGCAGGTGTCTTATCTTTCTCCCCCCCCCACATCTTCCCCCTCCCCTCTCCATTTCTTTCTGTCCTATCCAACAACAACATCAATAAAAACAACAATAATAATAACAACAAAGCAAGGACAACAAAAGAATAAATAATAACTTTTTAAAAATCTTTTTCAAGTACATATAGCACCACAAAAATACAAACATAAAAGCAGGGATAAAATTAATGCATAAGATATTTGCCGCGTATTGCTGTATGTTGCTACTGAGATCCAAACTTATCTTTGAACTTTAAAACAGCCAATGGGAAGAGAAGATTCCATAGGAGCTGGAGAGGTTGCTGAGCAGTAGGACACATACAATCCCCGAGTCCCATCCCTGGCACCACCCTAGAGAGCACTAAGAACAGAGACTGGTGGTAACCTATGGATGTTGGAAGGTGCTTTGGTTAGGGAGATACTTAGCTACATTGCTCTGGACTGGCTGCCTTGCACCACATTGGCGGGGTTGGGGTGGGGGAGTTAGTTACATGACTTTCAAATAGTTTTAAAAGTTCTTAAAGTACAACTCTTTCTTTTTTTTTAATTTCTTTATTGGGGAATTAATGTTTTACATTCAACAGAGTACAGCTCTTTCTAGTACTGAATGTAGAAAAGAAAAGGGGGGACAGGGGTAGATAGCACAGTGGTTATGCAAACAGACTATTATGCCTGAGGCTCCAAAGTCCCAGGTTCAATCCTCCGCACCACTATAAACCAGAGCTGAGCAGTGCTCTGGTGTTTCTCTTTGTGCATGTCTCTCTGCATCTATCTCAAAAGAAAATAAAAATAAATTTCAAATTTATAAAGAAATGAAGTGTGATGATCAATAATAAAATAAATAAAAACAATAATAAATTCCAAGATTTTATAAAGCAAGAGTCTGCACTATTGCAGGCCCATTCACACTGTGTTTAGCAATGTGTAAAAGTGCTTACTGACTCACACTCATACCCATTAAACTGTTTTCTAAAGATTCACTTTAGACTCCTCTTAAGCAGAAATTTAATGAATCCTTGAGCCCCCCTGTCTTTCCCTTTCTATATAGATCCATTCCCTAGAAAATGATCTTTTATGTACCTTTTCCCCTTTTTTACTATTAGCCTTGCTTATGAACCACTTCTTCTAGCGTTTGCCCTTCTTCCGTAGCCAGTCAACAGCATCAGGTTGAGCCTGGTGTAAAGTTTCGAGACCTCCTTTGAATCTGGAGAGGTGGCAGTCATTGACTATGTGGGTCATAGTCTGTCTGTAGCAGCAGGGGCAGTTCGGGTCGTCTCTGGCTCCCCAGCGATGGAACATAGCAGCGCACCGGCCATGGCCTGTTCGACAGCGATTGAGGAGGGCCAATTAAAACGTGCTAGGTCAAAGCCGGGTTGACGCTTGCAGGGGTCTGTGATGAGGTGTTTGTTCTTTACCTCAGCTGACTGCCAACTCTGTTTCCAAGAGTCTGGAACAGAGAAGTTCAGTGTAGGCGTAGGGGAAGTTCAGGGTGGGCGAAGATATCTGCGTATATTGGCAGGTCCGGTCGAGCCACTGACTTATTCTAACTTTTATTTTAAATCCATATAATAAAAAAAAAATTTTTTTTTAAAGATCTTATTTGTTGTCTATTAATGCAAAGCTGTTGAGAGAAAGATTAGCAGTTACCAAAGAGAGGGGGCCGCCGTGGCGCACCAGGTTAAGCTCACATAGTACAAGGGCTGCAGGTGTCTCCCTGTCTCTCACCTTCTCTATCACCCCCTTCCCTTTCAATTTCTGGCTATCTCTATCCAATAAATAAATAAAAATAGGGAGTCGGGTGGTAGCGCAGCGGGTTAAGCGCACGTGGTGTAAAGCACAAGGACCGGCATAAGGATCCCGGTTCAAGCCCCTGGCTCCCCAGCTGCAGGGGAGTCACTTCACAGGCAGTGAAGCAGGTCTGCAGGTGTCTTTCTCTCCCCCTCTCTTTCTTCCCCTAATCTCTCCATTTCTCTCTGTCCTGTCCAACAACAACGACATCAATAACAACTACAACAACAATGAAAAACAAGGGCAACAAAAAAGGAAAGTAAATAAATATTAAAAAATGGATAATTAAAAAGTTAAAAAAATTTCTGTTCTCTCCTATGACTTCAAGTTTTCAACTATATCTGCAGCTCGAATTATTATCTTCTTGCTGCCAATTTTATTTATTTATTTACCTATTTATTTATTTGCCTACAGGGTTATCACTGGGGCTTGGTGCCTGCACTATGAATCCACTGCTCCTGTGGCCATTTCTTCTTTTTGGATAGGACAGAGAGAAATTGAGAAGAGAGGGGAAGATAGGGAGAGAGACACCTGCAAACTTCCTTCACTACTTGTGAAGCAATCCCCTATAGGTGTGGAGCCAGGGTCTCCTTTCGCTTCAAATCTATGTATGTATTTATATTTTTTCTTATGTTTATTCACTGGATAGACAGCTAGAAATCAAGAGGGCAGGGGCAAATAGTAAGGGAGAGAGACAGACAGACAACTGCAGCTCTACTTCCCCACTTGTGAAGTTTTCCCCCTGCAGATCGGGACCAGAGGCTTGTGCATTATGATTTGTGTGCTCAACCAAGTGAGCCACCACCTGGTCCCTCATATTTCTTTTTTAAATTGAAACTTTTTTTAAAAATTCTATTTATTCATGAGACAGATATGAGAGAGAGAACCAGACATCACTCTGGTACATGTGCTGCCATGGGATTGAACTAAGAACCTCATGCTTGAGAGTCCAATGCTTTATCCACTGTGCCACCTCCTGGACCACGCCTTTTTTTTTTTCTTTTTATGGGGGGATTAATGGTATACAGTCAACAGTAAAATACAGTGGTTTGTGCATGTGTAACATTTCTCAGTTTTCCACATAACAATTCAACTCCCTCTAGGTCCTCCTCTGCTATCACCATTTTTTAAAATTTATTTTTATTTTTTTATTTCTTTATTGGGGAATTAATGTTTTATATTCAACAGTAAATACAATAGTTTGTACATGCATAACATTCCCCAGTTTCCCATTTAACAATACAACCCCCACTAGGTCCTCTGTCATCCTTCTTGGACCTGTATTCTCCCCACCCACCCACCCCAGAGTCTTTTACTTTGGTGCAATACACCAATTCCAGTTCAGGTTCTACTTGTGTTTTCTTTTCTGATCTTGTTTTTCAACTTCTGCCTGAGAGTGAGATCATCCCATATTCATCCTTCTGTTTCTGACTTATTTCACTCAACATGATTTTTTCAAGGTCCATCCAAGATCAGCTGAAAACGGTGAAGTCACCATTTTTTACAGCTGAGTAGTATTCCATTGTGTATATATACTACAACTTGCTCAGCCACTCATCTGTTGTTGGACACCTGGGTTGCTTCCAGGTTTTGGCTATTACAAATTGTGCTGCCAAGAACATATGTGTACACAGATCTTTTTGGATGGATATGTTGGGTTCCTTAGGATATATCCCCAGGAGAGGAATTGCAGGGTCATAGGGTAGGTCCATTTCTAGCACTATCACCATTTTTAATAGCTGAGTAGTATTCCATTGTGTATATAGACCACAACTTGCTCAGCCATTCATCTGTTGTTGCACACCTGGGTTACTTCCAGATTTTGGCTTACAAATTGTGCTGCTATGAACATGGGTATACACAAATCTGTCTGGATGGGTATGTTTAGTTCCTTAGGATATATCCCCAGGAGAGGAATTACAGTCATAGAGTAAGTCCATTTCCAGCCTTCTGAGAGTTCTCCAGTCTGCTCTCCAGAGGAGCTGGACCAATTTGCAGCACAGGAGGATTCCTTTGTCCCCATAACCTCTCCAGCATTTGTTGATGCTATCTTTCTGATGTGACATTCTCACAGGAATGCAGTGGTATCTCATTGTTGTCTTTATTTGCATTTCTCTGACAATCAATGACTTGGAGCATTTTTTCATGTTTGATTGCCTTTTGGATCTCTTCTTGGATGAATAATATTCTATTCATATCCTCTCCCCATTTTTGGATGGGGTCATTTGTTTTCTTGTTGCTGAGTCTGGTGTGCTATTTATATATTTTGGTTATTAGCCTCTTGTCTGATGTATGGCATATAAAGATCTCCCATTTTGTGAGGGGGTCTCTTTGTTTGGGTGGTGGTTTCTTTTGCTGTGCAGAAGCTTTTAAACTTCATGTAGTCCCATTCGTTTATTTTTTATTTAATCTTCTTTGTAATTGGATTCACATCCCTAAAGATGCCTTTAAAATTTAGACAGAAAAGAGTTCTGCCAATATTTTCCTCTAAGTATTTGGTAGTTTCTGGTCTAACATCCAAGTCCTTGATTCATATGGAAGTTACTTTTGTGTGTGATGAAATATAGTGGTTCAGTTTCATTCTTCTACATGTTTCAACCCAATTTTTTTCAACACCACTGGTTGAAGAGAGTCTCCTTTCCCCACTTAATAGACTGGGCACCTTTGTAACTAATTAAAAAAATTTTTTTTTAATCTTTATTTATTGGACAGAGCCAGAAATTGAGAGCGAAGGGGGTGCCATACAGACAGACACCTGCAGCACTGCTTTCACCACTCGTGAAGCTTTCCCCCCTGCAGGTGGGGACCAGGGACTGGAGCCTGTGTCCTTATGCACTGTAACATGTACACTCAACCAGGTGTGCCACCACCCGGCCCCACTCGGCACCTTTGTCAAAATTAGATGTCCATAGGTGTGAAGGCTTATTTCTGGGCTCTCAGTTCTATTGCACTGGTCAGTCTGTCTATTCATGTTCCAGTACCAAGCAGTTTCGATTACAATGGCCTTATAATACAGTTTGAGATCTGGGAGTGTGATGCCTCTAGTTCCGTTCTTTCTTCTCGACTGTTTTGGCAATTCTCTGTATTTTCTGGTTCCAGATAAACATTTGTAGCTTTTGTTCTATTCTCCTAAAAATTGTGGTTGGGATCTTGATGGGAATTGCATTAAATTTGTATATGGCTCTGGGTGGTATTCATTTTAATGATGTTAATTCTTCCAACCCATGAACATGGAGTATCTTTCCACTTCTTTATGTCTTTTTCTATTTTCTTGAATAGTGACTCATAACTTTTGGTATACAAATCTTTCACTTCTTTTATCAGGTTTATTCCTATAATTTATTGTTTTTGTTTCTATAGGGGAAGGAATTGATTTCTGGATTTCTGCTTCTGCTAACTTAGTATTTGCATAAAGGAATGGCATTGACTTTTGTATGTTAATTTTGTAGCCTGACACCTTACTAATAGCCTGATAATTTCTTTCCTGCTTTATTCTTTATGTTTTTCTTTTTATTTCTTTATTGGGGAATTAATGTTTTACATTCAACAGTAAATACAATAGTTTGTACATGCATAACATTCCCCAGTTTCCCATATAACAGTACAACCCCCACTAGGTCCTCTATCCTATTTTTTTTTTTTTTCTTTTCTCCTCCAGGGTTATTGCTGGGCTCGGTGCCTGCACCATGAATCCACCGCTCCTGGAGGCCATTTTTCCCCCTTTTTGTTGCCCTAGTTGTTGCAGCCTCCTTGCGGTTATTATTGCCATTGCTGACGTTGCTTTGTTGTTGGATAGGACAGAGAGAAATGGAGAGAGGAGGGGAAGACAGAGAGAGGGGGAGAGAAAGATAGACACCTGCAGACCTGCTTCACCACCTGTGAAGCGACTCCCCTGCAGGTGGGGAGCCGGGGGCTCGAACCGGGATTCTTACGCGGTCCCTGCGCTTTGCGCCACGTGTGCTTAACCCACTGTGCCACCGCCCAACCCCCACTAGGTCCTCTATCATCCTTCATGGACCTGTATTCTCCCCACCCACCCACCCCAGAGTCTTTTACTTTGGTGCAATATACCAATTCCATTTCAGGTTCTACTTGTGTTTTCTTTTCTGATCTTGTTTTTCAACTTCTGTCTGAGAGTGAGATCACCCCATATTCATTCTTCTGTTTCTGACTTATTTCACTTAACATGAATTTTTCAAGGTCCATCCAAGATCGGCTGAAAACGGTGAAGTCACCATTTTTTACAGCTGAGTAATATTCCATTGTGTACATATACTACAACTTGCTCAGCCACTCATCTGTTGTTGGACACCTGGGTTGCTTCTAGGTTTTGGCTGTTACAAATTGTGCTGCTAAGAACATATGCGTACACAGATCTTTTTGGGTGGATGTGTTGTCTTTACATTTTTCTATGTATACAGTCATATCATCTGCAAATAGGGAGAGTTTGACTTCTTTTTCTTTTTTTAAATCAGAAAGTTTATTTTTTAAAAGATTCTATTTATTTATTAATGAGAAACATAGGAGGAGAGAGAAAGAACCAGGCATCACCCTGGTACATGTGCTGCCGGGTATTGATCTCAAGACCTTATGTTTGAAAGTCCAATGCTTTATCCACTGCACCACCTCCCGGACTACAGAGTTTGATTTCTTCTATTCCAGTCTGTATCCCTTTAGTTCCTTGCTCCTGCCTGATTGCTATGGCAAGAACTTCTAACACTATGTTGATTAGTAATGGTGATAGTGGGCAACCCTGTCTAGTACCTGATCTGAGGGGAAATGCTTCCAGCTTTTCACCACTGAGTATGATGTTGGCTGTAGGTTTGCTGTATACGCACCAAACTACCTCATGGAACTTCTCGTCTATGTCTATTCCCAATTCTTGTAGTGTTTTGATCATAAAGGGATGTTGTATTTTGTCAAAGGCCTTCTCTGCATCTATTGAGATAATCATGTGGTTTTTGGTCTTGCTTTTATTGAGGTGGTGGATCATGTTGGTTGATTTATATATATTAAACCAACCTTGCATCCCTGGGATAAATCCTACTTGGTCATGATTTCATTTTTTTTTAAAGATTTTATTTAATTATTCATGAAGATAGAAGGAGAGAGAGAGAGAGAACCAGACATCACTCTGTGCTGCTGGGGACTGAACTCAGGACCTCATGCTTGAAAATCCAATACTTATCCACTGTGCCACCTCCCAGACTACATGAATTCATTTTTTTTTTTATGCTTGCAACTTCTTTTTTTAAAAATTTCTTTATTGGGGAATTAATGTTTTACATTCAACAGTAAATACAATAGTATGTACATGCATAATATTTCCCAGTTTCCCATATAACAATACAACCCCCACTAGGTCCTCGGTCATCCTTCTTGGATCTATAGTCTCCCCACCCAACCCACCCCAGAGTCTTTTACTTTGGTGCAATACGCCAGTTCCAGCTCAGGTTCTACTTGTGTTTTTGATTTCATTTTTTAACCAGAGCACTGATCAGCTCTGGTTTATGGTGGTGAGGGGGACTGAATTTAGGACTCTGGCGCTTCAGTCAGGAAAGTCTCTTTGCATAACCATTATGCTATCTACCCCTCCCAAAATGACTGTCTAAACAGTTTCTAATATACTTTCTCTGTTCCACTTCCATACTTCCTTCTTTTACTCAGAGTGATCTTTCAATACAAATCTGCCTAATGTCCTAAGGGTCAGACTAGGACTATATAAAGTTTTCATAACTGCAGACCCAAGTTTGACGCTTGTTTTTTGGAGCTTTATATATCTGCTAAGGCCTTAATATCTGGAAAACTTTAACCCTTCTCTTTGCCTGATTGATATCTACTAAACACTCACTTTTCTTCTTCCTCCAGGGAAATTGTCTCTGACATTTCTGTCTTTGAATTAGACACTCCTGTCATGTGGTTCAATAAGCACTGGTCTTCCCATATTGTCGCATGTTTCCCTAAACATTGCCTGTATCGGCATATCTCCTGACAGTGTCTACTGTACCAGCAGAGTTCGTGTGTGCTTTTTCTCTTTTTTATCACTTTCTTTTTTTAATTATTTATTATTGGATAGAGACAGAAATTCAGAGGGGAGGGGAAGATAGAGAGGGGGGAGACAAAGAGACACCTGCAGTCCTGCTTCACCACTTGTGAAGCTTTCCCCCTGCATGTGGGGACCAAGGGCTTGAACCTGTTTCCTTAGGCACTGTAATGTGTGCACTTAACCATGTGCGCCACCACCTGGCCCCCTCATGTGTACTTCTTATATGTACCACTATACTTGCAGTTTTGAATGAATCTCACCCAAACCGTATTTTGCTAGTGCGGAATACTATCTCAAGAACCAAACAGCATGTCCTTTCCTTTAATTTCTTTTTTTCTCCAGACAGTAAACCTTATTAAAGTTACCTTCCCAGAAAATATATTCAGTAAATATGTTAAAGTCTCTGTTGATTCTCTTTTCCTGCCTTCCACTAGCAGTTTGATGCCATCTCTATATTCAGAGTCCTGACTCGATTCTTTCCTCCCCATCCCAAACCTGAGACGGGATGGATCTTACCTTACACGCCCAAAGAGGTCCTTTAAAACCCCAACAGTCAAAGACCATTAATCAATCCACTCCCATATCCTCAAAAGTATCTAGAGACACCACTGAACACCGATAAGGTAGCCTTAAGGCAGAGACCACAGCCTAAGAGACGACTGCTCACCTTTAAAGACACACCTGTCGCTTCCCCGGAAGCGGAAATAGAACATGCCGCGACCCCAGCAGTCGGGGATTCGTTTTCCCTCCAGCTTCCTGATGGGAGGGGCTGAGAGGCCCTCATTTATTGGTCTGGGTAGCTGTCATTCTAGGTCTGCTTTGCTTTCTATTGGCTTCCCGGGGCCCCGCCCCCCAACAGGGCGGGAGATTTAGTGTGCTAGAGCCAGGTTTCCCATCCCCCCAGCCGGTCCCTGGGGTTCTCCTGTAGGATGTTCGGGCGACGTTTCTAAGGATCTGTCGGGGTAGGAGCTGCAGTTCCGACGGCGACCCCCTAAAGGAGGCCGGGGGAGGTCGGGGCAGCGGCTGGCGGTGAGCGGGAGGCGGCGGTGCGGCTCGCCTCGCCTGTGTTGCGGGCTGTGAGGTGAGTGGGAGCGCGGCCTCGGGCCCGGGGGGTGTGGGGCGGGCGGGGAGGGGTCCTTCGCTTTCCACGGGGCTTCGCCCCCCCCAGGTCGGGGTCCCCGGCTGGTGGTCCAGCGGCGCGCAGCCAGGCCGAAGTCCAGAAAGAGTTCCGAGCGCGCTTTGTGGGGGCGCTGCTCACCCTCTGCGGCCGGGCGCTTGGGATGGGGGTCTCCTGCCAGAGGGTCGCCCAGTGCTGGGGGGGGGTCACCCTGTGTCGGAGCCACCTGCTTGGGGGACTCCCAGTGCCGGGGGTTCGCCTGCTGGTGGGGTCTCCTTTTGCCAGGAGGTGACCCTGTGCGGGGGGTGGGTCACCTACTGGGGGTTACCCGCCGAGGGGGGTCATCTGCCAGGGGGTCTCCCAGTGCGGGTGGTGTGTGTGTGTGTGTGTGTGTGTGTGTGTGTGTGTGTGTGTGTGTGTGTGTGTGTGTGTCACACCTACCTGGGCTCGCCTAGTGCCCGGAGTTGGGGGTCACCTGCCACGGGGGTGACCGGCGGGGGGACGTATCACCTGCCAGTGGTCGCCTAGTGTCTGGGGTGGGGGAGTAATCTACCGGGTGTCACCTGCGGGGGGGGTCACCAGTGGGGGTGTCACCTGGGGGTGGCGCAGTCCCCGCACTGTCGCTGCCGCAGGAGCTTTGGTGACCTGCCATTCAGCCTGGATGCATCACGTGAGCCCTTGAGGCTCAGCCTGGGCCCTTGCTTGGTTGCAATAGTTTGGGATGGTTGGGAGAAAGAGCACTGGGTTTAAGGCGGCAGACTCATGCCCTCGGCTCCCCACTTGCTGGGGAGTCGCTTCACAGGCGAAGCAGGTAGGTCTACAGGTGTTTATCTTTCTCTCCCCCTCTCTGTTTTCCCCTTATCTCTCCATTTCTCTCTGTCCTATCCAGCAACGACAAGATCAATAACAGCAACAATAATAGCCTCAACAACAACAACAAAAATAACAAGGGCTACAAAAGGGAATAATTTTTTTTTTAAAAAAGAACTTATATGCGAGGCTCTGAACTCCATCCCCAGCACTAATTAAAAAAAATAAAAATAGGGAGTCGGGCGGTAGCGCAGTGGGTTAAGCACAGGTGGCACAAAGCACAAGGACACAAGGATCCTGTATAGAGTCCTCGGCTCCCCACCTGCAGGGGAGTCGCTTCCCAGGCAGTGAAGCAGGTCTACAGGTGTCTTTCTCTCCCTCTCTCTGTCTTCCCCTCCTTTCTCCATTTCTCTCTATCCTGTCCAGCAACGATGACATCAATAATAACTACAACAATAAAACAACAAGGGCACCAAAAGAGAATAAATAAATAAATACTTTAAAAAATGAAATAAAAATAGGGAGTTGGGCAGTAGCACAGTGGGTTAAGCGCACATGGTGCAAAGCTGCAAGAACCAGCGTTAAGGATCCCGATTTGAGCCTCCCCTCCCCCTTGCAGGGGAGTCGCTTCACAGGCGGTGAAGCATGTGTCTATTTTTCTTTGCCCCTCTCTGTCTTTCCTCCTCTCTCCATTTCCTTCTATTGTATCCAATAAGGACGACATTAGTAACAATAACAATAATAAGTACAACAATAAAGCAAGGGCAACAAAAGGAATAAATAAATAAATATTACAAAAAATAATATTAAGTTGTCTGGGAGGTAGCACAGTGGATTAAAGCACAGGATTCTCAACCGTGAGGTCCTGAGTTCAATCCCCAGCACCACATGTACCAGAGTGATGTCTGGTTCTTTCCTCCTTTCCTCCTATCTTTCTCACAAATAAATAAATAAATTTTTAAAAGTAATAAAAATAAAAGGGATAAAGAATAGAAAAGCTAGAGAGTCAGGCAGTAGCACAGCGGGTTAAGTACATGTGGTGCAAAGGGTAAGGACCGGCATAAGAATCC